>NC_091153.1:18873296-18935796 GCF_040958095.1 Procambarus clarkii
TACCCCGTGCCCAGAACGCTTAGAGAGTTGTTAGGGTATCTCGGGATGATAGGATACTATCGCGGGTTCTGCAGGAATTTTTCCATGGTAGAGCATCCCCTGACTGAGCTAGTCTCCAAGAATGTGCGATGGAAATGGGGAGAGGCCTCCCAGGAGTCTTTTGAGAAGACCAAGAAACTGTTGACGGAGGCCCCAGTATTAATATCCCCAGATTTCTCAGCCAGATTCATCCTGTACGTGGACGCCAGCGACGTTGGGATAGGGGCCATGTTGGCTCAAGAGAGGAGTGAGGTACATAGGCCGGTAGCTTTCTACTCTAAGAAGTTTGTGAAATACCAGCGGGCCTATATGTTACGGCCCTCTCGGGTCGCAACGGGATTCGTACTCTGATGTTATTAGAGGAAGTGGTATCCGGCCCCAAGCCAGTAGTGGCTTTCAAGGGATGAGATCCGTGACGCAAGTAACTTAAAGGGGAAGGGAAATAAAGGCAAAAACTTAAGATTATAATTATTACCATTACCAAATAAATAATATAAGATTACACAGGGGGAGGGGTATTAACACTGCACAAGGGTATTATACAATCGTCTTCTCCTGAAGACTCTGGATCCAAACTCTCGGTGCCAAGTCCTCGGTGCTTTCGTGGTCTCTTGACGAATCTTTCGACCAAGCTGAGTCTACCCCAAACACAGGCCAGCCAAAACACAGGTCCACTGGGGGCACCGCCGTGGAGGCCGTCAACCACAAGTCCAGCAGGTCTGCTGGCAGGTTCCGGATCAGCAACGCTGGTCAGGCCACTCCACGAGCGATACTAGGGTAGCACCCTAGTCAGGAGCCTCGTGTGATACCACAAATCACTCTCCTGTCCTCAATACCCCAGTGGATAATCGTCTCCAGCCGTCGGTCCCGGGAACGACGATCCTTTCAACTGCCACTTCATAGGCAGGGTAACACCACAGTGTTCATCCGGGGGCCGACTCACAGCTGCTGCAGCTAAGCACAAGGTATGGAGACGGCTGCCTTGGGTAGACTGACTCAACTTCCATCACAGCAGTCCCAGGTCGACTCTGTAAGCAGACACGTCATCAATAACAGGGACACTAAAACACCTCACTTACAGGCTCAGACACAAACGCCCACCTATCCATTCCATAGATGGCGCTGTCGTCTGAGCACCACCTCACCAGAGGCCAGCAGCGGCGGTGTTGTGAGCTGCACAGGACTGGAAACTGGCCCTTGTGGCCAGTACACGTCGTCCTCACCAGGTGTCGTCGTCCATTTGGTGGGGGTTTCGGGAGCTGACCCACAGATGGCGCGGTCGTCACTGCTCCAGGCTCGGACGCTGGACTCGGGTCCGTAACACTATAGTACCGTTGAGAAAGAGGCTTTGGCACTAGTAATGGCCCTGAAGCATTTCGACATGTACGTGGGAAGAGGGCAAGACCTGTTCTTGTGTTCACAGATCATAACCCTCTAACCTTTTTATACAAAATGAGGAACTCCAACCAACGACTGACGAGGTGGGCATTACTACTGCAGGAGTACTGGCTGGACATCAAGCACATAAGGGGGAAGGACAACGTGGTTGCGGATGCCCTGTCCCGTGTACACTAACCAGACATGACTCTTATTTTAAGGGGAGGTTATCTTGAGGTTATCTTGAGATGATTTCGGGGCTTTTTAGTGTCCCCGTGGCCCGGTCCTCGACCAGGCCTCCACCCCCAGGAAGCAGCCCGTGACATCTGACTAACACCCAGGTACCTATTTATGCTAGGTAACAGGGGCATTCAGGGTGAAAGAAACAATGCCCATTTGTTTCTGCCTCGTGCGGGAATCGAACCCGCGCCACAGAATTACGAGTCCTGCGATCTATCCACCAGGCTACGAGGCCCCTAGGCTACGAGGAACTAGGCTACGAGGGGAGGGGTATGTGACAGTGTTACCCCCCTTATATTTCTCCCACGCCCTGTAAGAGTCATGTCCACTTTACCTGAGCGTTCTCTACGTCGCAGGCATCAGTTTGATATATGTGGGAAAGTGTAGTGTTCTCGAGGTGGCGAGAAATTTGTAAAAGAGAGTATTTTGGCCTGTGGTATAGGCCCTTTAGGGAGCCAATATGGCGCTGGCCCCTCCGTTTTGTCGCCAAAACCGTGTGACGTCAGTGGCACCAGATTGGTCACCGACAGCTACGTGGCACAGGGAGCCAATGAAAACCTCCCCTGGCAAATGTGATGTCACAAAGGAGACAGCGGCCGAGTGGACAGCACGCTGGACTTGTGATCCTGTGGTCCTGGGTTCGATCCCAGGCGCCGGCGAGAAACAATGGGCAGAGTTTCTTTCATCCTATGCCCCTGTTACCTAGCAGTAAAATAGGTACCTGGGTGTTAGTCAGCTGTCATGGGCTGCTTCCTGGGGGTGGAGGCCTGGTCGAGGACCAGGCCGCGGGGGACACTAAAGCCCCGAAATCATCTCTAGATAACCTCAAGAAGAAGGGGGTCCGGTCATCGCGCCGCGGTGGCGCCATCAGTCTGACACGACACGTCAAGGTGGACGGATGTGTGAAGGTTGATCCTGTCAGTTTGACAGTTGTACCCCGATCCCGTGGATCTTACGCGTCACCCGTAGTCTGCAAGTACGCTGAGAGGTCTTCCTTCATTCCATGTGTGGACCGAAGAGGGAATTGATGGAATATTGAGCAACAAGTGCTCGTGGGATGGGTGCTGTGCAGGTGAAGTCTAGGCAGTGTCGTCTGGGATGCCTGATAGCTTCACAGTGACGACGTAGCGGCTGGGCCAATCCATCGGGGAGCAGTGAAAGAAGAAACTAATTGGGAATCCGTACAACTGCAGCCGAGAAGTAGGTTGGCAGCCGTAGTTGGGAGGAGAAGTCGACGACCGGGAGACCGACTCCAACCCTACAAGACGTTGAGGAGGAGCACGGACCCGCGGAGGACAGAACACGGAGACACTCGTTTATTTTGGGACGTTGATTGGGTTCCTGGAGGACACATCAGTGTATGTGTGGGGGCGTTCACTACACGAGGCGAAAGCTTGGACCAGGAGCTACAATTCGACTCTCACCGGAGGATAGGTGGAAGTAGGTATTCTAGTTTCCCTCCCAATTCCCCTTTAGTCAGCTATATATTTAGCCAGAGTATCTTTCATGTCGTGAGCAAGGCTCACTTATGTCTATGTCACAGTAAGGCCCAGTAGTGCAGAGTGAGGCTGTACAAAGCTCTCACGATATTTATATACATGTGGTGTGTGCAGGCACCTGAATGATTGAAGAATTTACTATGTCGATAATTTCTTTCATGTGACTTTACTATGATAACTTAGAGAGAGAATATATATATAAGTGTACCAGTTATTGGTGTTAGGCTATGTGCCCAGTATTTATATTATTACTATTATTGATATCTATGATTTATCTATATATATACATGCTTGTGTGTTGAATAATTTTTCATGTGTGCAGTGATCAATTGAATATTCGCCTACGAAACGAATTACTGGGAACTCCAGTACTATATCTTGTTGCATTCGTTATCATTATATGAAGTACAGTGTGTTACGCCATGATAGTGAATTATTCTGTTCATTAATATAGAAATGTTTGATTGAGCTCAAGATCAGTGCAGTGAATCATTTGCGTTCTATTGCCATTGTTGCAAATATTGTGTTGTTTGAACATTTAGCGACTCTTGAGAATTTAAAGAAATAGGCGCTAACGCCAGCAAACAAGTGCAGTAAGAGATCACGCAGTAAGGGAGGAGTCGCCCAGCTGATTTTGACGTTGACGTGAGGGGGAGCATTGCCATCTTGGTGTGTTCCTGATTATATGTGGAGAGCGAGCGACTTTTGCACGTACTAGCTGTTTGCTTGTTGATATAAGAATATGATGTCTTGAGTTTTAAGTAAAATACAAAATACCTTGGCGTTTGTATCATCCCCTCCATATTTCTTGTGGCTATATAATACTTGAAAGGAGATAGAGTGATAGAAATAAATACCTGCCTGATATCAGCTCTGTTGAGTGTGCTCTTGCCACTGTTACAACAATTCCACAATTCCACTGACGTGTTACTGGACACAGGAAACACCAGTTGGCGACCTTGTGGTTAGTAGTAGAGCCCTTGTCGGGGCAGGCAAACGGTTGAGAGAGCAAACTGTGTTCTCACTCATCTCTGGCTAAAGAGGCCGGCCGGGGATCGACTGGGATACTCTCTGGGTATACAATGGCACCACGAGGATTGAGTGAAGACCCGCAGGGCTACGGTGAGTGACCTTGTGTACACAGTGATATAGTAAGAAAGAGGGAACCCCGACAATATGTACGCATATGTGTGTGTGTGTATGTAAATGTATATGTATAAGGTACATACAGAAGCTGATCAGAATTGCATTTCACCTTTGTAAATACACATTAATGACACTTCGAACACTTTATGTAGGGCATACATAAATCTGTGTATCTATGTATTTATGTATGTAGGTTAGTTTAGCATTTTAAAAAGCACCGAATCACCTTCTGTGGTTGATTGGTCAATAAATCCCCGAACTATATGTTTAACAGATCTCAAACTTGTCCACGGAGGACAGAAGAAAATGTATATATGCTAGTTAGTATTGTAAATGTGTGGCCACGTCTGTGGTAGAAAAAAAAATGATATTCCAATAAATCTGTACCCTGAAATACAGGTGTACAGAGACACGTCCGTCAGTAAAAATTGTAAGGGAAACCTAGCACTCTTGAAAGCAACAACACTTGAAACCATTGATTCATTTATAAATAACTTACGGGCTCACGAGCACAATGTTTACGTTGATGGGTCTCTTCTTCTTAATGGTAGGTGCAGTTTGCATGAAGGGTTTATCACATCGATAACTGCACGAGTGCAGATGTTGGGAGACGCACTAATGTTGAGAATGACACGGTCATAAGTGTTTATTGTGTTGTGGTGTAGATAGATGAGCTACGAGTAAACAGAGGCGCACGTTAGAGGGAAACTTGCCGCACTGAAAGGCGAGATGTTGTGTTATGGCGTCAGCTGGTTGTTGGCGCTGCGGCGAGGCAGTTGTTTTGTGTGTTTAGCTGTTGGTGTAATGTGGTCAAACACACATTACCTGGCCAGAAGCCAGGTGAGAATGTGGCCCAGTTTGTTAGTCGACTGGAGATATTTAGCCAGTGTTTTGACTATTTGATTTTTTCATGTAACGAGACGTAACCTCCTCCTAATATGTGCTGGATCTTTTTGAGGTTATCTTGAGATGATTTCGGGGCTTTTTAGTGTCCCCGCGGCCCGGTCCTCGACCAGGCCTCCACCCCCAGGAAGCAGCCCGTGACAACTGACTAACACCCACGTACTTATTTTACTGCTAGGTAACAGGGGCATAGGGTGAAAGAAACTCTGCCCAATGTTTCTCGCCGGCGCCTGAGATCGAACCCAGGACCACAGGATCACAAGTCCTATGTGCTGTCCGCTCAGCCGACCGGCTCCCTGGATGGTCAAAGGTATTATGGTATCACCATACTTCGACCAGTAAACCAATTCCCGTCGGAATTCCGGTCTTACCCGGGAACACACATGTGTTCCACAACTGCTTTCAGCTTCCACAACTGCTATAGGACCCTCTGCCCTGGCAATCCCTGAGCCGACCCTCTGGGAGCCCCTCACTGTTCGGCCACAGCGACTCCGCGGTTCTCAATCTTGAGAACAAGCATGAGACGGTTATCAAGAGCGGTTCTCCGCAGTTCTCATGCTGACCAGGTCTCCAAAGACGAACCCAATTAAGCCGACCACTCTGACTCGACTGACACCCATGTTTCAGTCGATGTCAACGGCTCTCCCGCCCCTTATGCCGCCGCCCGGGCACCATCTCCCCCTCCAGCTCCCGCACCTGCATCAACCAGACTGACAGGCTCCCATGCTACCTTCTCCGGGTATTTCCTACGTGGCCGTGCACTATCCAAAGACGACAGACAGCATAACTCCATAATCCATAACGACTACTGGGAATACAAGTGCAGGGAAGCAGGACAAAACTTTTCCATAATCGTCCCTCAAGAATGTCTCGACTACCTCTGCGACTACAACACCTTGAAGAAGGAAATTTGATCAGACTACCAACTTCGGAGAACTTGGATAAGGATGTGAAAAAGTTGAATTTTTGGTTTGGAATTTTTAATTTCATTTCTTATTCCTGTCGTGATATTTTAGTATTACATCCAACAACTTTAGCTGAAAGTCTAGATGGGTTTCCTGAGGAAGGACTTGCTTAGCTAACACACTAAGTGTAGTAAGCAGCTCATTCCTCACTCTAGAGACCATTGAGGAACAATTGACTAGGAGCGAGCAAACGCCGAGATCTCAAAAGTTTGAAATTCACTTAGGCCATCGACCTTCGTAAATCGCCGGAGCGAATCTAATGAGTAGGTCACGGGTTCTCACAACGTATTTATACAGTTGTGTGGTGCTATGAATTCAGCTGTAATCTCATGAAGCATTCTCAAATGAATAGCAATAGCAATTTTAGGCGACATGGCAGAACACATATAGAGCAATAAAATGTGTGGGGTGTACGAAAGGACAGCGTTCAACATAACAACACAGTTTATTCAACAAAGTACTAATACTACAACAATAAAAGAAATATCAATGATGTTACTCGACATACTTCCTGTGACACCTTTACTGACAGCTAGACACCAGCCACAAGTGCTGCATAAATGAACTAACTTGAACATACTGAGTGATCACAGAGGAATCAATCAAGCAAGACATACTAAGTCTATAATCACTAATGCAACAACAACGAGGTAGGTTAGGAGACACTCCTCCAGTTCCTTTACGCTTCTTGCAGCCCTCCCCTGCAATGGCGGTTGCAGTGCAATCAAACTAATAGTTTATCGATGACATGATAATGACCAGTTTGGGTCACTGGCAACTCCAGAAACCCTCCTTAATTAAATTCCTTAATTAAAGTAGTTGTTTCCCCAGGGAGGATGAGGTAGACCCACCCGGCACACCCGGGAATATTGATAAGCAAGAAAAAGAGGAACAAGAACAAATAACTATTAAGCAATTACGGACCGGTTCCATATTCTTGATCCCGATTCAAACAGAGAACGTAATGGTGAGAGCAATAGTTGATACAGCGGCGGAAGTCACAATAATTTCTCAGGAGGTTCATCAAAAGTTGATACCCCCACCACCGGTAATAAGGCAGATCACTTACAATACAGCGGGGAAATGTATGTGCATTCCAGGGACACTGGTAGGGCCGGTTACATTACTCATTGCAGGAAGGAAATTTGAAGTAAACGTATATGTAGCACCAATTGAAGATAACATGCTACTTGGGCTTGATTTTATGAAACGTCAGGGCATCAGCCTGGCCTTGGCCCAATCTCAGATATATTACAGGGGCAAATTATTCCTATGCAGTTGGGAAGGGAGAATACACCAGACCCCCAACTCCAATCCTTGCATAGCTAAAGTGGCAGTCTCAACACACGGTCATTCCACCGTGGTCGGTTGCAAACGTCCCATGTGAACTGGACAATAACATGCCCCAATACCTAGTGGAACCCTTGGACGACGGGAGGGTGCCAATAATTCGTACATTGCACCAGAAAGGGAAAACCTTACATATATGTGTACTTAACAGAGCGGAACATCACATTGAAGAGACAGACGCATGTGGCCAATGCAGAAGCAGCATGGGAGGTTTTTCCCAGTTCTAGTCCAGCGGTGTCTGTAAGGTTAGTAGGGGAGGCACCACAGGAAACCCACGGCAATCTACCCACCCATATGGTAAGCATGTTACAGGACATAGAAGAAACCCTGACAGCAGAACAGGTGAGCCAACTGACCCATTTGTTACTGACATATAAAGATGTCTTTGCGGCAAGCGAATTTGATTTGGGATCTTTTAATGAAGTATCACACCACATCAACACAGACAATGCCAGACCTTTGAAACAGAAAATGCGACGAACACCCGCATGTTTTGCACAGGAGGAAAAAGGACACCTTCAACGCATGCTTGATGCAGGTATTATCCAACCGTCGATGTCTGAGTGGGCATCGGACCAGTGTTAGTGAGGAAACGGGATACCTCGGTTCGATGGTGTGTGGACTACCGAGAACTGAATTCCCGTACCATAAAAGATGTGTACCCGCTTCCGCTAGTCGATGAATGTCTGGACACATTAGCAGGGAACGAATGGTTCAGTAAATTGGATGCCAATTCAGCATACTACCAGATCAATGTAGCCGAGGAAGATCGGAAAAAGACGGCCTTTATCACCAAGTATGGTCTGTTTGAATTTAAGAAAAGGGCTTTTGGCCTTTGTAATGCTCCAGCTACCTATGCAAGAGTCATAAATCAAGTGCTACGAGAACTAAATTGGGAAACCCTGCTAAATTTTTTGGACGACATCTTAGTGCTAGGCGAGTCCTTTCAGAGTCATCCCTCCAACCTAGAACAAGTCTTTTAAAGATTCAGGATATATGGCCTGCGCCTTAAGCCACAAAAATGTGCCTTGTTTAAAAAGCGTGTCAAATTCTTGGGCAGAATAGTTAGCCGGACAGGGCTAGAATTGGGACTGGAGGCAATATAGGCAGTGGTGAAGTGGCAAACCCCTAGGTCATCCAAGGATGTGGAACGATTCTTAGGATTAGCCAACTACCATAGGGCCTTTATAAAAGGATTTGCGGAGCTAGTGGCTCCTCTATTAACCCGCTCTCGCACAAGACAGCACATACATGACTTAACGCTTATAGTCAATATTTTAAGGAATCTTATTATAAACAACAATCTCAACAAAAACCACATCATTCTGGGAGGAGACTTTAATATTGACCTGGGTCAACAAAATTGCTCTCAAGTTGACTATTTCCTTAACAGCATGAACTCCTGTATGCTAATCCCCACAATCACCAAACCTACCCTAGTCACTCAAACATCAGCCACTACCTTGGACCACATATGGACAAACATAACAGCTCCCCTTGTATCTGGTATAATCTACGACAGAACAACTGACCACTATCCTACCTTTCTCATAGCGAACATGGACATAACACCACCAAAAAGCAAGAAACTTTCATTTAGGCTACACAGTGAATCAGCTTTAGGCAATCTTACAGATGCACTTCACAATATTAACTGGGATTCTGAATTCAATAATACCCATGATATAAATTCATTAGCTAACCTCTTCCTCTCCAAAACTCTAAGCCTCTACAACCTTCATTGTCCCCTTCTTACCAAGCAAGTAACTGACAAAAGATTAAACAATCCATGGCTCACAAGTGGCATTCTCAACTCAATCAACAAGAAACATGAACATGAAAAGAAACTTAGGATTGGCCTAGTTTCAAAGGAAGTAGCTAAAAAGTACTCATCAATGCTTACCAGTATCATAAGAAAGGCAAAACTTATATTATGTGAATAGGTTCAATGATGCAAAAGGCAACATGAAAAGCACTTGGAAAACATCTCTAGTATCCTAGGAACTAAGCAACACTCACATAACCAAATAAAACTCTACAAGGATGGGGATATACCGTCAACTGATTTAGAAATGGAAAATTAATTTAATAGTTTCTTTTCATCGGTTGGTGCTATCTTGCCAGTAAAATCCCACAGACTCAGACACATATTAACACATATCTCTCAGGCAGCTATCCAAACTCTCTTCTCCTTTCACCAATCAGCCCGGCAGATGTTGTGTCCATCATACACTCTCTAAAAACCAAGGCAGGAACACCAGTGAAATTCCGTCCATTGTGTACAAGAGAGCCTCCCATGCCCTTGCTCCACCCATTGCACTACTGTTCAACAAATCTATAGAGTGTCACACCTTCCCTGATATCCTCAAAAAAGCAAGAGTAACGCCAGTCCATAAAGGAGGCAATCCGGCGGACATAAGCAATTATAGACCAATATAATATCTACCCATTCTATCAAAAATATTTGAAAAAATTATTTACAAGCAGCACTATTCTTACCTCGTAAAATTCGACATACTCAGCCCCTGCCAGTTTGGCTTCCGGTCCCAAAAGAGCACCAACGATTCAATCATTAGTTTCCTTGACGTTATCTACTCAGCCCTTGACAAAAATGAGTTTCCGATTGGACTCTTCATTGACCTAAGAAAAGCCTTTGATACTGTTAATCACAACTACCTCTTACTTAAACTCCAGCATTATGGAATCCAAAGCCTTGCCCTTGCCTACATCCGATCCTATCTTAGTGACAGACACCAATATGTAACCATCAATGATACAACTTCTTCCACTCTACCAATTACCGTTGGAGTGCCACAGGGCAGTATCTTAGGACCTCTTCTATTTCTTATATATAAACGATCTGCTTAATGTCTCTAATATTCTCAAACCTATATTGTTTGCTGACGATACTACCCTTATCTATTCAGACCTCAACCCACATACACTAAATGAGGTTGTGAATAATGAATTAAAAAAAGTCCACTTATGGATGTCAACGAACAAACTAACATTAAACATCGAAAAGACTTATTACATCTTATTTGGAAGCAAATCATCAAATGCAATTCAGCTATAGATAGACAACATTAACATCAGTAATAAAAATGATGGCAAGTTTCTTGGCCTATTCCTAGACAAGAGACTCAACTTCAGCACCCACATTCAACGCATAACTAAGAAAGTCTCTAAGACAGTTGGTATACTCTCCAAAATCAGATATTATGTTCCTAACTCTGCTCTACTCTCACTACATTATGCACTAATCTACCCCTATCTTAATTATGGTATCTGTGCATGGGGGTCTACCACTGCAAACCACCTTAAGCCCATCATCACACAGCAAAAATCTGCTATCAGAATAATAACTAACTCTGCTTTCAGACAACACTCAGCTCCCTTGTTTAAATCCCTAAACTTGCTAAATATTAACTCCCTCCACACATTCTCTTGTGTCAACTATATTTACAAAACCCTGTTCTTAAATGTAAACCATGCTCTGAAACTCTCCCTGGATAGATGTAATAGAACTCATTATCACCACACCAGAAATAAATATCTCTTTGATATCCCCAGGGTCAAGCTTAATCTGTGTAAACACTCTATGCAAATTAAGGGACCTAGTCTATGGAACTTACTCCCTAGTGAATTGAAAAACTGTAAAACTTTTGCCTTATTTAAAAGAAAAACCAAAAAGTACCTAATTTCATCTTCTTAGTTTCCCACACTGAGCTTTAAATTTGCTCTGTACCTAGTGTTACCCAATGTCCTAATTTTTATGTTGTATCAAACAACCTTATCATTGTGTTCATTGCTGTCTTCTTTTATGTGCTAGCCATATGCTGTATTGTGACTACCAATTTTTGTCAACTACCATTCTAGCTGTCATTGCAATCAATCTTATATTGTTTCTTCTGTATTGTGCCTACAAATTTTTGTCAACTGCCATTCAAGCTGTCATTGCAATCAATCTTAGCTACCTATGTGCTTTAATATATTGTACCTACAATTTTCTCTCATCTTCTTTTTTTCATTCCATGTAACTGTTATCATTTTTTTGTCTATAAATTTTGCAAGTATTTACCTCCTTAAAATTTTCTTAGACCTGCCCGAAACGCTGCACGTACTAGTGGCTTTACAAGACTGTAATTACCATATTATGTATCCTCACATTCACAATGTACATTCTTGTATATGCATAAATAAATAAATAAATAAATAAATAAATTTTGTTTATGAATTAGTACATATGTGATATATTCCCAGGTATATTTTTTTCAAGTACTCTTCCTCACGTACCAATTTACGTCTCACAGTACCCGTCAATCGCCGTAGACAGTACAATAGTCGTGATTGGTTCAATTATAATGAAAATTGTAATTTTCAGGTCCCACATGGGTTGTAAAATTTACCTACTATTGTCCATGCTCTTAGAATATTACAGATCAGCTAAATCCTATTAAAGGTTCGTAGTTTTGTTTCGAGAAATAGTAGTTGTTCTTAGTAAATTAAAATAAGCACTATAAATTATTACATAGAATAATAGTACTGCACCAGCCAACATTATATACACTAGTTTATGCTTAAAACATATATATATATATAGAATATATTGTAGGAACGTCAACAGAAAACGATATTACGTTGGAATGTCTATGGGGTAAACTACTGCAAACAGGATGGTATAGTGTCTACTACCTACTGTAGGATGGGTATAGGGTCCACTACCACCTGTTAGGTGGGTAAGTGGTCCATACTACATGTAGGATGGGTCTGGGCCAAATAACTAACCAATAGGATGGGTATGGGGTCCAATACCGCCTATTGGATGGGCATATGGTCCACTACCACACACAGGATTTGTATGGCGTCCACTACCGCCTACAGGATGGGTATGGGGTCCACTACTGCCTACAGGATGAGTATGGGGGTCCACTACCGCCTACAAGATGGGTATGGGGTCCACTAGCACCCACAAGATGGGTATGGAGTCCACTATCACCCACAGGATGGGTATGGGGTCCACTACCACACACAGGAGGGGTATCCGGTCCAATACCACCCACAGGATGGATATGGGGTCCACTATCACCCACAAGATGGGTATGGGGTCCACTACCACCCACAGGATGGGTATTGGGTCCACTACCAACCACAGGATGAATATAGGGTCCACTACCACCAACAAGATGGCTATGGGGTCCACTACCACCCACAAGATAGGTATGTGGTCCACTACCACACACAGGATGGGTATCATGTCCACTACCACCCACAGAATGGGTATAGGGTCCACTACTACCCACAAGATGGGTATGGGGTCCACTACCACTCACAGGATGGGTATATAGAGTCCACTACCAACCACAGGATGGTATGGGGTCCACTACCACCCACAAGATGGGTATGGGGTCCACTACCACCCACAAGATGGGTATGGGGTACACTACCACCCACAAAATCGTTATGGGATCCACTACCACCCACGAGATGGGTATGGGGTTCACTACCACCCACAAGATGGGTATGGGGTCCACTACCACCCACAAGATGGGTATGGGGTCCACTACCACCCACAAGATGGTTGGGGTCCACTACCACCCCAGGATGGGTATAGGGTCCACTACCAACCACAGGATGGTATATGTGGTTAACTACCACCCACAGGATGAGTATGGGGTTCACTTCCACCCACAAGATGGGTATGGGTCCACTACCACCCACAAGATGGTTATGGGGTCCACTACCCACAGGATGGGTATAGGGTCCACTACCAACCACAGGATGGTATATGTGGTTAACTACCACCCACAGGATGAGTATGGGGTTCACTTCCACCCACAAGATGGGTATGGGTTCCACTACCACCCACAAGATGGGTATGGGGTCCACTACCGCCCACAAGATGGATAAGGGGGTTCACTACCGCCCACAAGATGGGTATGGGGTCCACTAGCATCCATAAGATGGGTATGGGGTCCACTACCACCCACAAGATGGGTATGGAGTCAACTACCACCCACAAGATGGGTATGGGGTCCACTACCACTTACAAGATGGGTATGGGGTCCACTTCCACCCATAAGATGGGTATGGGGTTCACTACCACCCATAAGATGGGTATCAAAGTTATCAATTTATGAAACAGATTGACAAATTTTAAGTTCCAAGTTTATACAATATTGTGAAATTGAGAGTAAGTGTAGTAACATAAATTGGTAAATCATAAATATTGTAAGTTAAGAATCTGATGCATGTGTGTTTGGGGGGGGCGATACCCTTGGTAAGCAGAGTGGCAGGTAACCTTAGACGTTCTAGCGGTTAACGTGGGGGGTGGAGGGTGGGTGGGAGGGTCAAACTGACCCTCCAACATCTGCGCATAGTACCAGCAGCCTCCACAACAACATTCCCCCAGCCACCAGCTGGTGCTTGTGGCTGTCTCATCTAACCTCACTTATGTCACACATTAACCAACAGTTCCTGTGATATTTAAACTCCTCATCACATTGTCGTCTCACTAATATAAACTGTATTGGATTTTGTCCCGAAATAGCAATATGCTGACTGGACGTGTATGTATGTATGTATGTATGTATGCATGCATGCATGCATGTACTCACCTAGTTGTACTCACCTAGTAGTGCTTGCGGGGGTTGAGCTCTGGCTCTTTGGTCCGGCCTCTCAACTGTCAATCAACATGTGTACAGGTTCCTGAGCCTATTGGGCTCTATCATATCTACACTTGAAACTGTGTATGGAGTCAGCCTCCACTCCACAGCCTCAGCCATACATACATGTATGCATGTATGTATGTATGTATGTATGTATGTATGTATGTATGTATGTATGTATGTATGTATGTATGTATGTATGTATGTATGTATGTATTCCCAATCACGTTAAAAATTCCCCCTCAGTCATCCAATTTCAGAGAAAAACAACTATGCACTAAATAATCAACTCCTTGTAACTGTAACTTTAATTATGCTGACCTTCCTATCTGTATTCAGACTGAGCCTACCATCATTAAAGGTGATTATAACGCTAGGCATAGGTATATTGGTAATTCGCAGTTCAGTAATCGTAACGTCAACCAACTGGTGTCACTGGTAGGTAGTCACGATGATGCACAGATTGTGGGTGACCTTGAACCGACGCATATCTACTGAGGTATTCTTGATCTATGTCTCGGTGTCAACGTCACCCACACCGTGTGCGCCTCGTCAATAGTGCCAGATATGGCGTCTGATCATTTTGCCATATTAGCCAATGTTAGCATCGGAAGCTCTGTCCTCCCTGGCGAAATGTTCAAGCGGAAGAGGCTGGCTCTGCCCATCGAGGAAAGAGACAATTTTGTTGCTCATGTGTCAGAATGGTACAGTTCATCTGAGCCTTCATCAGTTGAAGATTTTAACAATAAGCTCACAGGGACTATCGAGCAGCTTATAGAATCACTTGATCTATCGTCCAGGCCACGTAACCCAAATTACACTGGTCATAGCACTTATGCATATTATAATGATTTTAAATTGCATGCATTAAAACGCACTGCTAAAAGAATTGGATTAGCTTATAGAAGGACCCGCACTGCTGAAATGCTTAAGCTCTTTCAAGCGGCTCTGGCTGAGGCCAGGGAAAGTATGGTAGAGCTGAGGCAGACAAATTGGGAAACTTTTGTCAATGGTATCAATTCTCACACGCCACCAAGTCGGGCATGGAAGGATATTAACAAGATCAAAGGGAAAAATGCTGCAGAGATCTCGCACCTTAATCCTCTGCACAGAGCAAATGAGCTTGTTGATGCTTGGGCCACAACTTCCAGCTTTCACAGTCTTCCTCTACCCACACAGAACCCCTCCGTGGTGCCTCCTTGCCGTGGTGAGGGGCTCACGTACACCTCCCTGGGACGGGTGTGGGTTGCCTGTGCCCCCCTCTCCTGCCCCCTCTTTGAGTGGTGTACGTGCTGAAGGGCACCATGTAGGGGCCTTGTGAGCCATCGGACCGCCCGCTGGAGGGGTCGCTTGTGAGAGGCCACCCTGAGTGGATGGTTGGGTGTCCAGGCTATGGCGATAGGGGACTGGGGTCTTAGCACCAGTGTGGGAGAATGAACGAAGTAGTAGGACTCCCCTGTTGAAAAGGGGGAGCACCGCTGGGGACGACATACCCTTCCTGCACTGGCCCGCGCTCGGCCTCCTTGGCTGCCCTGGTAGGTGGTGTCCCTTGGTTCTGGGTCCCATCCCTTTTGTGTTGGTTTGCTATATGGATGACGACTTGACTACTCCTAACCAGGCTCATGGGGTGGGCGACCAGGCCCCTGAGTCGGACCGTCCTGGAAGGCCGGGATCTGTAGCCTCCGCTACAGAGCCCGGTTTAGGCCTAGACCGGACTCTTCCTCCCTGCTCCCCTCCCTTCTCTGTGGTTGGGTCGAGCCCCAAGCCTGCTGTGGTGACCGTCTCGTCCCCTTGCACGGCTCCATCTCTTCTTGCGACTACTGAACCTTTCAACCTGTTTCTCTCTACGGGTTCTCATCGCCGTACCCGCCACGGCCGCTCTCGTATGCTCCCTTCCCATCCTCCTTCGTTCCATGCTTTGTTTGGTCCTGCTACATGGACTAAATACTTTGACCTCCAACCTTTGGACTCAACTCCTCCTGATGATTTTTCCCTTCATAGGCATCTTGTCGACTCCATGGATGCCTCTGTCACCTTCAACCCCACTCGTCTTGGTACCCGTGTCGTTGCTGCTCCTTCTCAGGATGCGGCCACTCGCTTGGCCGCCTTATCCTGCCTTGGCAAAACCCCTGTTCGGGTCTCGAAGAACGCCCAGTTGAATGCCAGTGTGGGCACTGTTCTCCTCCCGCACCATGTTGCGACCGGTGTTAGGGATCTCAGGGACTGCCACGAGGATATCAAGCATCTTTGAGTCAGAAGCGGAAACCTGGCTCCTCTCCTTCCTCCTCCCCTGTCGGTAAGAAAGCTTCGCTTTCTTCTTCACCCCCTCTCTCGATTCTATCATTCCTTCCCCTCCCGCTTCGGTGGTGGTGCCCCCTGTTCCTACTGTGGGGGTTTTTTAGCCCCTGGTTCCATCTCGGTTACTGCCTTTGCTGAGGTGCGCTCCCCTCTTTCTGCCCCCCCCCCTCCTCCCCTTCCTTCTCCTCCAGACCCTGCTCGTCCACCTTTGGTCCGTCCTCCTGCTTCTTGCCCTCCTTCTTTACTCAGTTTACCCATG
This sequence comes from Procambarus clarkii, assembly GCF_040958095.1. Lineage (NCBI taxonomy): Eukaryota > Metazoa > Arthropoda > Malacostraca > Decapoda > Cambaridae > Procambarus > Procambarus clarkii. Next base: position 18,890,041 of record NC_091153.1, read on the forward strand.
CCCCCTAACCCTGACTTCGCTGAACCTGATCCTGACTCTGTGCTTTTTTAGCGTGCTGTGTTCCTTCTTCACCTTTGTTTCTTCTTTGCTCTCTGTTGCTCTCCTCTCTCTCTTTGCTGATGTCTTTTCTCCAGTGGAACATCCGTGGATTTTACGCCAATTTCCTTGACCTCCAACTTCTCATTTCACAGTTTTCGCCCCTTTGTGTCTGTCTCCAGGAGCCGATGCTTGGTTCTCGTCCTGGTCGCTTCCGTGGCTATTCTTTTCTCTCCCCTCCCCAGCTGTCGCTGGGGTCCATAATTCTTCTGCTCTCTTGATTCGTTCCGATGTTCCCTTTGTTCCCTTTGTTCCTTACTTTTTTCCTCGCCTCTCCACTGTTCTGGCGCCCGTATCTTTGTGCGTAGATGGTACACGGTTTGCTCTATTTATCTACCCCCACTGTCCCACTTTCTCTTCCCGATCTTAAACACCTAGACTCCTTGCCGGAGCCTGTGCTCCTGCTGGGTGATTTCAATTGTCGTCATGCCCTTTGGGGTGATGTTGCTGACAAAACACCCGGGGCCGCCTCCTTGAACCTTTCATCCTCTCTTCTTCCCTGTCCCTTCTTAATTCTGGTGAGCCCACTCATTTGGACTCTCGACTCGCTCCCTTTCTTGTCTCGATCTTTCTCTGTGCTCGTCATCCCTTTCCTTAGATTTCGGGTGGCGAGTCCTGATTACCTCCATGGTAGTGACCATTTTCCTATCCTTCTCACCATTTTCTCCTTTCGCCCTCCTCTCTCCTTCCCTAGGTGGCGGTTTGCCGAGGCTGACTGGCGCCTCTTTACTCTCCGTGCTACTATTTCCGACCTCTCTGTTTTACCTCTCCCTCGCGCCCTCCTTCTTTTTCATGACACTGTCTTTGACGCTGCCCTCCACTCTATTCCTCGCTCTTCCTCTCGGGGAACGCGGAAGTGCGTTCCCTGGTGGAGTTTGGACTGTGCTCGGGCTGTCCGCTGTAAGCGTGCAGCCTGGAAGAGACATCGCCGCCGGCAGACGGTTGAGTCTTTTCTTTTGTTTTGGAAGGCGAGTGCGGTGGCCCGTAGGACCATCCGTGCGGCTAAACGTACTTGCTGGGAGTCTTATGTCTCCACCGTTACGTCCGAAACTCCTCTTCCACTGGTCTGGAAGCGTATCCACAAGATTGCGGGTAAGTTCGTTCCCGATGTCTCACCGGTCCTTCGCCTTCATGATGCTCTTGTGGCGGACCCGTTGCAGGTTGCGACCGAACTGGGTTCTCATTTCTCCTCTGTTAGTTCTGGTTCTCATCTCCCCCAATCCTTCCTTCTTCGTAAGCCTCTCCTTGAATCTCGTCCATTAAATTTCTGTACTTATCTTCACCTTCCCTATAATGATCCCTTCTCTCTCTCTGAACTTCAATCTGCCCTAGCCCTTTGTGGTTCTACGGCAGCGGGCTCCGATGGCATTCATTATGAAATGCTTCGCCATCTCCCTCCGTGCACGTCTCAGTATTTACTGAGTCTGTACAATCGGGTCTGGGAGTCGTCGTCAGTCCCTGAAGACTGGCTCGATGCTGTTGTCCTCCCTGTTCGGAAACCAGGGTCTCTCGGGTCATCCCCCAAGGACTTCCGCCCTATTGCTCTCACGAGTTGTGTCTGCAAGCTCTTTGAACGTATGGTCAACGTTCGTTTGATGTGGTTCTTAGAGCACTATCGCCACCTCTCCCTTCTCAATTTGGTTTTCGCAAGTGCCTCAGCACAACAGATGTCCTGGTGAACTTGGAGGTCTATATTCGTACTGCTTTTGCTGCGAAGACCTCCGTTGTTGCCGTCCTTTTTGACCTGAAAAAGGCTTACGACACTACCTGGCGGTATCATATTCTGTCTCAACTTCATTCTTTTGGCCTTTGTGGGAACCTCCCTCTCTTCCTCCGAGCTTCCTCTCTCGTCGTTCCTTTCATGTGCGTCTTGGTACTGCTCTCTCTGCCCCTTTTCAGCAGTATGATGGTGTACTCCAGGGTAGTGTTGTGAGCACTACTCTTTTTCTAGTTGCCCTCAACGGTCTTCTTTCCTCTCTTCCTTCTGGCGTCTTTTCTGCTCTCTATGTTGATGATCTTACCCTTTGCTGTCGGGGTGATGATTCCCCTCTCCTTCAACAGCGGCTTCAACTTGCGATTGATGCTGTGTCGTCTTGGGCCACCGATCATGACTTCAAGTTCTCTGCGTCTAAGACTTGTGCTATGACTTTTACTCGGAAGCATGTCGTTCTTCGTCCCCCTTTGTCGCTTTATGGTCATCCCATTGTGTACAGGGATTCCGCGAAGCTTTTGGGGTTAGTCTTTGACACTCGTTTGTCTTGGTTAGCCCATATCTCTTACCTCCGAGTTGAATGCTCTAAGGCCCTTAACCTCCTTAAGGTTTTGTCCCATACTTCTTGGGGAGCGGATAGGCGCACGCTCCTCTATTTTCACTCCTCTCTCGTCCTGTCTAAACTCGATTATGGTTGCCCTGCATACTCTTCTGCTTCTCCTTCTACTCTTCGCCGTCTTGATGCTTTGCACCATACTGGGTTGCGTCTCAGCTCTGGTGCCTTTCGTTCGACTCCCGCCCTTAGTTTCTATGTTGACACTGGCTTTCTCTCTCTTCAGGACCGCTGTGATCGCTACTGTCTTCGCTATCTTGCGCGGTCCTTCCAACATCCTTCCTCTCACCTCTGTCGTGCATTGACTTTTCCTCCTCCTGTGGTTCCTGTTCCTCTCTATTGTCTCCCACTTTCTGTCCGGTTATCTCGCTTACAGGATTCTCTTTCTGTTCATATTTCTAATGTTTCTCCTCGTATTGTTCCTTCCTTACCTCCGTGGAGAGTCCCCCTTCCCAAGTTTTGTACGTCCTTGACTTGTATTACTAAAGCCTTTAGCCCTCCTACTATTCTGAAAAGCCTCTTCCTTGAGCACTTTTCTTCGCACTCCCACTCTATTTCCATCTTCACTGATGGGTCTAAGTCTGCGGACGGTGTGGGCTACTCTATTGTTTTTCCTGACCGTACTTATATGTGCCGCCTCCCTTCGGAGGCTAGCGTCTTTACGGCAGAACTTTATGCTATTCTCTATGCTCTTCGTCTCTTGCTTTCTCATTCTCATTCCTCCTTTGTGGTTGTAGTTGATTCTCGTAGTGCCCTCATGGCTCTAGGATCCTTTAATCCTGTCCATCCGGTGGTCATCGAGATTCAACATTGGCTGTTTCTTATTTCTAGTAAATTTAAGTCAGTAGAGTTTTGCTGGGTTCCCAGCCATATTGGTGTTTCTTTCAATGAGCGTGCGGATGATGCCGCTAAGGAAGCTATCCGTTCTTGTCCCATCTCCCGTAAAAGTATTCCTTATTCCGACTTTTATTCTGTTATTCATTCTTCCATTCTTGCCCGTTGGCAGGGTTGTTGGTCCTCTGTGGTTGGTAACAAGCTGCGTACTCTCAAACGTGGTGTGTTCCCGTGGCCTTCCTTCTACCACCGTTACCGGCGGTGGGAAACTGCTTTGGCACGGCTGCTGGTTGGTCATACCCGCTTAACCCACGGTCACTTAATGGAGCGCCGCCCTGCTCCTTAGTGTCCGAATTGCCTTGTCCCTCTTACAGTTGTGCATATCCTTGTTGAATGTCCTGACTTCCAGGACGAGCGTGTGTCTTGCTTTCCGACCGTCCCTCGCGGTCACTTGTCCCTCGATAGAATTCTAGGGGAATCGGATACTTTTGATATCGTTCGCCTTATGCGTTTTGTTTTCGTATTGGCATTCTTGGTGATATTTAGCACCCTCTGATTATTTCGCACTTTGATGGTGCTACATAGCCTTCCCGGTTTGGTGCCTTCTTTTGATAATTACCTTACCTTTTCGCCCAATCTCCCTCACTAGTTGTCTCTGTAAGTGTCTTGAGAGGATGGTTCTCAACCGTCTCCTTTACAGAATTAGTAACATGTTGTCTCCCCAGATATATGGCTTTACGCATGGAAAGAGTGTACATCACTGTATTACCACTTTCCTAGATCTTAAGTCAGCCTTTGACATTGCTAATCCACACGTAATTCTGAGTGAACTTGCTAAAATGAATGTTGGAAGATGGCCTCTACAGTGGATAAGAGGCTATCTATCCAACAGGAAGTCATCTGTACTGTTCCAAGGGCATATGAGTATAACGAGAGATTTTGAACTTGGCACTTCACAGGAAGGTGTCCTCAGTCCTACTCTGTCCAATGTGTTAATCAATGCACTTTTAAACTCAGTAACCAGAAGGTCCAGCAAACCCATCATTAGCTATGCGGATGATATATTGATCCACACCAATGGGTATACCAACACCCAAAATGTTCTGAACTCTGTATTGTACACATGTCAGGAACTATGCTTAGTCATCTCAGTACAGAAAACAAAGATCCTGTACCGACGCCCACCCAGACGGGGTGTGATCGTTCGCAAAATGCAGTTGCATGTTGGCTCTCTGCTTGACTATGTAACCAGATACAAATACCATGGTCTTGAGGTTCTACTGTACCACAATGTTGTAGTCAGACTGGGTCGCCAATGTAGAGAGAGGCTCCGTGCTCTCAAGGCTGTGGCAGGCTACCATCCAAGCTATGGTGCAAATGTGAGAATTGTCAGAATTATGTATCTCTCATATATTAGGTCTCTGATTGATTATACTGCATCCATGCTTGCTATAGTGCCTGAGAGAATGCTTGGAGGGCTGGAAAAGATGCAAAACGAAGCCATGAGGATTATCCTCGGATGCCCTCATACAACTAAATTACTAAACTTGAGGAAGGAACTGAATATTTCATGTGTAAGTGATCGTATCATTGAAATTAATGTTTTAATTGTTATCAAGATGCTTAGGCTAACCCACCCTAACCCCTGCACTGAAGCCCTCCAAGCCTTCTCCCTTGAAGATCAGCATCCCTCCAAATGGATTACCAAAACTGTCATTATGCTCAGAATGTATAATATTCATCACCTCTACCAAGAAAAACAACAACGACACTTTCCTGCCTAATGGGAGATCACTCCTTTCCAAATTACTGTCCCCCCCCCTCTTCCACCCAAGAAGCTGATTAAAGAACAAGCCTTGCTTCGACAAGAAGCAAAGTACAATACCTTAAGGCAAATTGATGCTTTAGTCAGAGAGCGCTCCCTTTCCCAGATTATTTACACTGATGGATCCTTGCATTAGTCCCATGGTGCAGCTGGAAGTGCCGTTGTTGTGACAGGGAGAGATGGTTCCTTCTCCCATGAGTGTGGAGCGCGTCTAAGTAACTGGGCCTCCACTCTTCAAACAGAATTGGTTGCCATAATCCTTGCACTCGAGCGCGTATATGAATCCAAAGTTGACACGCTAATTGTAAGTGACTCCTTGACATCCTTGACTGCCCTCAGCTCCCCAAGGTATAACTGGGACGTGCTTATCTCTGAAGCTAGACAGGGGGGCCTCGTAGCCTGGTGGATAGCGCGCAGGACTCGTAATTCTGTGGCGCGGGTTCGATTCCCACACGAGGGAGAAACAAATGGGCAAAGTTTCTTTCACCATGAATGCCCCTGTTATCTAGCAGTAAATAGGTACCTGGGAGTTAGTCAGCTGTCACGGGCTGCTTCCTGGGGGTGGAGGCCTGGTCGAGGACCGGGCCGCAGGGACACTAAAGCCCCGAAATCATCTCAAGATAACCTCAAGATATAATGAAATAATCAATGATGGAGTTAGAGTCTGTCTTCTGTGGATTCCTTCACATATTGGTCTCCGAATGCATGATAGAACTGATGAGTTGGCCAAGACTTTTGCTCGGAAATAGGGAATTGATTACCAACTTGGACTGCCTTTGAGCAGCCTGAGAGCAGTAATATTCCGGGAACATCAACTGAATTTCGAAGACTTGAGGCAAAGTGAAATTCACACCAGTTCCTCCAACTATCATCATTCAATTATGCAAGAAGTACCGCACGTCTATGGGTCATCCAATAAGGTTAGCAAACTTCTAGATGTTACCACTGCTAGGTTTAGGCTCGCGTACAAGTACCTCTGGGAGTTTGTAACATCTGCTGATGTAGATCTGACTAAGTGTAAACTCTGTCAGCGAAACTACTCGCATACTTTGCGTCATTATATAATGGAATGTGAAAAAATCGCAGAATTCAGAGATAACACCATCAATGGTGTACAAGAAATGTTTAAGTACTTCATTCATAATGATGTGCTGCCCGAACGAAGTATCCAAAATTTGATTACTGTAGGTAATGCATGCACATGACTTTAAAGCTGCCGCCCAGTTGGGTGGGTGTGGAGCACATGACTTTAAAGCTGCCGCCCAGTTGGGTGGGTGTGGAACACATGACTGTAAAGCTGCCGCCCAGTTGGGTGGGTGTGGAGCACATGACTGTAAAGCTGCCACCCAGTTGGGTGGGTGTGCAGCAAGACTAGTAACTGTTTGACTCACCATAGATGTAAAGTGCCTTGTATAGTGACTGTTGTGAGACTCTTGTTGAATCACTCGTGATACAAAATATTATTGATGTGTGTATTTGTGTAGGTGATTGAATATGTGTATGTGTATATATGTATATATATGTACATGTATGTATGAGTATGTGTACATGTACATATATCATTAATAATTGTGTAACTAGCGTCAGAAGATTGTTATTTGTTTAGCTAAACGAACTAGAGGGTTCAGTTCCTGAACCGATTATGTGCCTCTGTAATCCTTTACACCACCGCCCACGGGATGGGTATGGGATGCATAATAAAGAAAGAAATTGAATTGTAACTTACATTATCTCCTAAATGTCAACATATGTCAGTTCAGTTCATGCTGTTGATCTCAATAAGTCTTAAGTCTTAGTTTTTAAGGTTTTTCTCAGATCTTGCCCAAAACGCTGTGCGTATTAGTGCTTTAGGCATAGTATATACTTGTTCTTTCTTGAAATTCAAGATTCTACTTGTAACCACCAACCACTCCCAACACCATCACCCCGTGGGAAGTAGTGGAATTTATATCTATCCTTGAGCTGCAGTTGACCCCATACCCCATCTCGTGAGCTGTAGTTCCCTCCATACCCCAGCCCGTGAGTGATAGTGGACCCCATACCCATCCTTTGGAAGGGAGTGGACCCAATATACTCATCCTGTTTGCGGTAGTGGACCCCATACCAATCTTGTGGGCAGTATTGGACATCATACCCATCCTATGGGTGGGAGTGCACCCCATACCCATCTTGTGGGTGCTAGTGGACCGCATACCCATCTTGTGGGTGCTAGTAGACCCCATAGCCATCTAGTTGGTGGTAGTGGACCCCAAACCCATCCTGTAGGAGGTAGTGGACCCCATACCCATCTTGTGGGTGCTAGTAAACCCCATACCCATCTAGTGGGTGTTAGTGGACCCCATACCCATCCTGTGGGTGCTAGTGGACCCCATACCCATCTTGTGGGTGCTAGTGGACTCCATACCCATCTAGTGGGTGGTTGTGGACCCCATACTCATCCTGTGGGTGGTAATGGACCTTATACCCATCCTGCGGGTGGTAGTGGACCCCATACCCATCCTATGGGCGGTAGTGCACCCCATACCAATCTTTTGGGCGGTAGTGGACCCCATGCCCATCCTGTGGGTGGTATAGTGACCTCATACCCATACTGTGGGTAGTAGTGGCCCCCCAATACCCACCCTGTGGGCGGTAGTGGACCCCATACTCATTCCGTGGGCGGTAGTGGATACCCATCCTGTGGATGGACGTGGCCCCAATACCCACCCTGTGGGCAGTTGTGGATTCCATACGTATCCTGTGAGCGGTAGTGGACCCCCCATAACCATCCTGCGGGCGGAAGTGGACCCCATAGCCATCCTGTGGGTGGCAGTGACCCCATAGCCATCCTGTAGGCAGTAGTGGACCCCACACCCACCCAGTGGGCGGTTGTGGACCACATACATATCCTGTGGGCGGTAATGGACCCCATACCCACCCTGTGGGCGGTAGTGGACCCCATACGCGTCCTATGGGTGGTAGTTGAGCGGTAGTTGAGCTCACCTATGGGTGAGCGCTTTGTCGTGGGTTCGTATCCTGGCCGGGGAGGATTTACTGGGCGCAAATCCTTAACTGTAGCCTCTGTTTAACTCAACAGTAAAATTGGTACTTATTGGTTGTAAAAACGATTCTTCGCTGGGATCGTATTCCAGGGACTTGCCCGAAGCGATACGCGTACTAGTGGCTGTACAAGAATGTAACAACTCATGTATATATCTAAAAAAAAAAGTTAACCCAATACCCATCCTGTGGGCGGTAGTAGACGATATACCCATCCTGTCGGCGGTAGTTAACCATATACCCATTCCTTGGACGGAACTGGACCCTATACTCATGCTGTGGGCGGCAATGGAGGCCATACCCATCCTGTGGCCGGTAGTAGACACAATTTTCATCCTGTGGGGGATTGTGGACCCCATACCCATCCTGTATGCGGTATAGTGGACGCTACACACATCCTTTGGGCGGCAGTGGAACATATACTCATCCAGTGGGCAGTAGTGGACCCCATACTCATCCTGTAGATGATAGTGGACCCCAAACCAATCCTGTGGGCAGGAGTGAACCCCCATACCCATTTTGCAGGCGATAGTGGCCGCCATACCTATCCTATGGATAGTTATTTGGCCCAGACCCATCCTACAAGTGGTATGGACCCCTTACCTACCTAACAGGTGGCAGTGGACCCTATACCTATCCTACAGTAGGTTGTAGACACTATACTATCCTGTTTGCAGTAGTTTACCCCATAGACATTCCAACGTAACATCGTTTTCTATTGACCTTCCTACAATACATTCTTTAAAGATTTTTAAAGCATAAACTAGTGTATATAATGTTGATTAGTGAAGCACTATTATTCTATGTAATAAATTATAGTGCTTATTATAATTTACTAAGAACAACTAATATTTCTCAAAACAAAACTACGGGCCTTCAATAGGATGTAGCTGATCTGTAATATTCTAAGGGCATGGACAATAGCAGGTAAATTTCACAAACCATGTGGGACCTGAAAACTACAATTTTCATTATAATTGAACCAATCACGACTATTTTGCTGTCTACGGCGATGGACGGGTACAGTGAGACGTAAATTGGTACGTGAGGAAGAGTTTGGGCCTTGGAAAAAATGTAACTGGGAATATACCACATATGTACTAATTCATATTCAACATATTGACTTTAAGCATTAAGTCATATATGTGCTGTCTTGTGCGAGAGCGGGTTGCCTCTATATGCATTAACCGGGGCAAACAAATTTAATTTGTGAAAGTAAATACCTGGAAGCCTTCGTGGCTATCAAGATGGCTTTGACTATGGCCCCTGTTTTGGGGTTACCCAATGGACAGGATTTATTTATCCTGGATACCGACACCTCTGATTGGGCAATAAGTGCTGAGTTGCTGCAGGTTCAGGAGGAACATGAAAAAGTAATTGCTTATGCCAGTTTTGCATTAACCCCAGAACAAAGAAGGTATTGCACTACCAGGAAGGAATTGTTGGCAGTCGTGAGGATTACCAGGCTTTTTCGGCACTATCTTTTGGGCCGGCCTTTTATTATTCGAGTGGATCATGGCAGTTTGGTATGTTTGACTAAGTTCAAGAATCCCCAAGGCCAATTAGCTCGTTGGTTGGAAGAACTAAGCCAGTGTGACTTAAAGATCCAACACAGGGCAGGAAAGAAACACATCAATGAGGACTCATTGTCGAGGGAAGGGGACACCCAGCAGTTATGTACACACTTCCGTCATGACATCCCCGTACAAGATTTGCCGTGCGGAGGCTGTTCTTATTGTCACAGGGCACACCAGAACTGGGCAACATTCCAAGAAACGGTAGACGACGTGGTCCCACTAGCTACAGGATCGTTTGATTGTGCATGCAGCGTTCAGGCCCGGGAGAAAGTCAGAAACATAAGCACCAAGCCTCCTTCTACAGACTGGTGGTCGGAAGACAACAACTTGGTTGTATTTCCATGGTACCTGGGGGGTAAAGATCAAAGAGAGTTAGAGGACACATCTGGAAAGGGACGGGATGGAGCCCTACCAAAAACAGTAAGTATTCAAATTCTCACCAAGACCACAGTGGACAGATACTGGATGCCCATACGTGAATTGCAGGAGTAGACACAGAAAGACCCAGACATGAGTATGGTGAAAATATGGGTAGGGGGCCAGCACCCGGCAGAAGGGGATCTATTCGGAGCCAGTCCCACCATGAAATATTAATGGCTAAACAAAGAGGCCTTTATTTTTGAAAATGACCTTTGGTGGTGGCATAAGGTAGATCAGGATGGAGCGGCCCAAAAACTATTATACATCCCCTTAGCTTGAGACATGAAATATTGAGTTTATGCCATGATATACCCGATATAGGCCATCAAGGCAGGAATCGTTCAACGGAGAGAGTCAAATCAAGATATTTTTGGTACGGGTTAACAACCCAGGTTGCTAATTATGTGGCTTCATGCCACCTTTGCAGTATAAACAAAAAAGCATAAAGCCCAGCAGGCCAGAGTTGCTAAAGTACCATGCGGGTGCACCAATGGAAAGGGTACACCTAGACTTTTTGGGGCCACTGCCCAAGACCAGAATGGGCAACGAATATCTCTTAGTGATGGTAGATCAATTTACCAAATGGATAGAGTGCGTGCCGTTGTGAGGGATCTAGATCCCTCAGCTAGTTTTCCTAGGTTCTAGAGTAGGCTAGACACTCTAGAAACTGAAGCTTTCAAAATAACATATGCTTATTGGGTGTTGAATGAAAGCTTATGTCAAGAACTATCACTTGAGAGTAGTTAGAAGTCTGTGATTGCTCTGTAGGGAGAATTACAGAGATTTTCCTGTTTCTGTGAAATAGGATGGGAATTGAGAGGAAGTGGTGTAGGGAGGTACTTGACTCTCCCAACGGGTTTACAGGGGGGAGGGGAGAGAGAGTGGAGTGAACGTTGTTCCCCCCCCACATGGGAGACATCACGCCACTCCTTAGGCCTCCTCCTCCTTGTGACGTCACAAGACGCCGAGGGTGACGGAGGCATATGATTGGGTCCCGCGCGTGTGGTCCAAGGCTAGTTTTGGCGCGAACAACTCTGATTGGGAGCGGCACGAGGAGCTGTGCCGGCTCCAAGCTGATTGGTCTAGGCATTGTAGGGAGAAGGTATGGGTATTCGAGTCCCTTAGCCCGCGAAATCTTCAGTTTGAATTGGGCGGCCAGGGAAGCAAGAGGTGGTTGGGTGGGGGTGGCACGTTTGCCGCCTCCACCCCCTGTTAATCGCTTCTGTCGTCCAAATTACTCGATTGGTGGCACTCCTGCCATCAAGGGTTGTGTCAAGGCCCAATTAAGTGAATTGGGGCCAGGGATTTACGGAAGAAACAGTAAAAAGCTAAGAGACAGTTGACTGTGTGAACGCATGAGGCAGGCTGGCAGAGCCTCATGGTGTAACAGGTGTGAGAGTATCCTGTCTAGTGGCAATGGACAATTGATGTTGGGCAGTGTACGCGTATGTGATATTACAGGCCCATGTTGGACTTTGCATTCCACCTGGCGGTGGCCATGTGGTGATGCCGCCGGCCATTGTCACCCGAGTGTACGAGCGAGCATGCTGGTTTGATGGGAGTGTAGGTGATCTTCCATCCACGTGTGTATGCTGGTGGGGGCCAGCCAGCCTGAGGCAAGCGCCATGTGCGCGCCCGGCCGTGGGTGGAGGCCACCCACCCAGGCCAGCCACCCCAGGCCACCCAAAACCCCCTCTCTCAGCTCGGGAGGGGCGCTGTGGCCACATGCCTTGGCCACATGCCTTGGCCACTTTCCCGGGACAGCCTAGGACCACATCTTGTCGACGCATGAGGAGCGAGCTAGGTGTTTACAGCCAGAGGGGTAGTGACCAGGGAAAGGATTGTTGAGGATTTAAGGAGCCGTGAGTACAATAAAAGTTGTTAACAGTGAGGAAGCAGCTGAGAGACAGCTGTCTGTACTGTCGTCCAGGTGATTGGTGGGGATGTACCTGGAGATGGATGTTGTACACGGTAGCACACAAGTAGTTATATATATATTTATATAAGTGTGTAGACTGACTGGAGTGTGTGACCAGTCAGTGTAGAGATTTACCATATAAGTGATCCAGCCTGTCGATTCTATATAATCGTTCAGGCTAGATTAATGCCATAGAGTACAGTAAAATTATAATCATTAGAGGTAGACAGGGATGTCTGTGGGGACCCCTGAAGTCTGTGTAGGTAGTTGCACATTACTTGATGATTAATTTTCATGGATTATGTACTGTTGTGTGGTAAGTCAGTAGAGGTGATTGCTGACTGATTGCCTAATGATGTCATTAGCATGTGGGGTATGCTGACGGCATCATTATGTTGCAGGTTTGTGCAGTGTTGTTATCAGTTTATACAATATTATTGCCCCAGGAACTGTGTTGAGGGTTTAAGGGACCTCTAGGATAATTCAGGGGAATTCACAGTACTTATTGAGAGCAGGCAATTGATGGGTTAATTGCCTGGCTGAAGTATGTGTGTGTTCACAGTATTCCTTTGCAATCAGGTGCATGAAGTAAAAGAAGGGGAGGGGCAGTAATATTAGTATACTTGTGTGTGTTGCACAACCGTGTGTTTTATTGTGTGGGCACAGTAATTAGCGAGTTGCAGTAGACGCAACCATATGTGGGTAGTGCTGATATGTTGTTGCATGCCATTATAGTGTGACCTATGTAACGCTGGGGTTACTTTGTTTCTTTAAGTTGTGTTGAGGACTTAAGGATTCAGTGAGTTAATTAAGGGGTAATTAACTGGATAAGGGGTGCACACTTAGTATTGTGGAGTGAGTGAGAGCTGTTAAGAGAGAACAGTGTTGAGCTATAATGAGATACGTCTCGGGAGCAATTAATTGTCCATGTGACAGTTAATTGACCACTCTAGCTAATTATGTAATTAGCCTTCTCATCATGAATTCACGTAGTGGGAGAGGTTCTGTCAGAGTCTGTCAGTATTTGTGTTAACGTAATATGCTCGAGACTAATTACCTTTCAGGGGTATAGCAATTAGTGGCTCATGTTAATTAGTGGAGTAATTAGCATTGGAGAGCTCCGGTGACTCGGTAAAGCGAGGTCATGGAGCTAGCATAAATCGTTGTATTAATCATATCCTGTCTGAGGACAGTGGATTATTGGCACATCTTGTTAATTAGGGTAATTAACTCCTTTCCCGTGAATTCACAGTGTTTGATGAGACCTGCTTAGGCAGTGCGGAGTGAGACGTATTTATGGATGATTAATTATCGGTCCTGGTGACAGTTAATTAATGGCTCAGTAATTAGTGGGTTAATTAGGGTAATTAACACTCACTAGTAATTTTTTGACACAGACTGTGGAGAAGCTACCAAGTTAGAGTAGGCTTAGTTAACGTAACTCAATGGGGATGTAATTAGTGGTCCGTTTGACCTTAATTGAGAATTACTCACTGAATACTTGCAAGGAGTCAAGTGTGGTGTAATATGTTGAGTTATTGTTAACAAGAGAGAGACAAGTGTTAAAGATTAACGTAGAGTATCATCATGTTGTTGTCTAGTGGGAGACAATTGTTTGTGATTACCGTGGTACTTTGTTGCTGACTGCTGCGATCAGTCAATTATCGTAATTAATCACTTCAGGCAATTTCTTTTGGTTGTCGTCTGGTGACGAGAGTAGAGTCATCTACTGTCACAAGCGGATTAAGGCGCCCTGTAGTTACCAGTTGCGTTGCTCCTGGGAGTATGGGTTCGAGTCACTTCTGGGGTGTGAGTTTTCAGTCGCATATAGTCCTGGGGACCATTCAGGCTTGTTCGCATTTGTGTTCCTCACGTGTGCCCCAAAGAATGAGGTGATTTGGTGAAATGCTATGCCCAAGATTACCATCCGAGTTGCCGGCGGGGAAGTGGTTCAAATAGCTTCGGCTATCACTTCCTTTTGTCCGGCCGTGATGGTCAAGCGGATTAAGGCGCCCTGTAGTTACCAGTTGCGTTGCTCCTGGGAGTATGGGCTCGAGTCACTTCTGGGGTGTGAGTTTTCAGTCATATATATATATATATATATATATATATATATATATATATATATATATATATATATATATATATATATATATGACTGAAAACTCACACCCCAGAAGTGACTCGAACCCATACTCCCAGGAGCAACGCAACTGGTAACTACAGGGCACCTGAGCGGGTGGTGGAGAGGGTTAAGGCGTACCTGTTATGCCAGTTGCTGGAAGGCTTCTGTGCTGGCTAGGGTTCGAGTCTCCTGGTGGGAAAGTGTTCTAAAGTTATATATATATATATATATATATATATATATATATATATATATATATATATATATATATATATATATATATATATATATATATATATATATTAGTATATTTTGGTAGCAGTCTTTCCTGTAGACATATATTATTAAATATGACCGAAAAAGTAAGATTAATCTTACTTTTTCGGTCATATTTAATAATATATATATATATATATATATATATATATATATATATATATATATATATATATATATATATATATATATATATATATATGTCGTACCTAGTAGCCAGAATGCACTTCTCGGCCTACTATGCAAGGCCCGATTTGCCTAATAAGCCAAGTTTTCCTGAATTAATATATTTTCTCTAGTTTTTTTCTTATGAAATGATAAAGCTACCCATTTCATTATGTATGAGATCAATTTTTTTTTATTGGAGTTAAAATTAACGTAGATATATAACCGAACCCAACCAACCCTACCTAACCTAACCTATCTGTATAGGTTAGGTAATGGAAAAAGTTAGGTTAGGTTAGGTTAGGTAGGTTAGGTACTCGAAAAAGAATTAATTCATGAAAACTTGGCTTATTAGGCAAATTGGGCCTTGCATAGTAGGCTGAGAAGTGCGTTCTGGCTACTAGGTACGACATATATATATATATATATATATATATATATATATATATATATATATATATATATATATGTCGTACCTAATAGCCAGAACGCACTTGTCAGCCTACTATGCAAGGCCGATTTGCCTAATAAGCCAAGTTTTCATGAATTAATTGTTTTTCGACTACCTAACCTACCTAACCTAACCTAACTTCTTCGGCTACCTAACCTAACCTAACCTATAGAGATAGGTTAGGTTAGGTTAAGTAGGGTTAGTTAGGTTCGGTCATATATCTACGTTAATTTTAACTCCAATAAAAAGAAATTGACCTCATACATAATGAAATGGACAGATTTATCATTTCATAAGAAAAATAATAGAGAAAATATATTAATTCCGGAAAACTTGGCTTATTAGGCAAATCGGGCCTTGCATAGTAGGCCGAGAAGTGCATTCTGGCTACTAGGTACGACATACATATATATATATATATATATATATATATATATATATATATATATATATATATATATATATATATATATATATATATATATATATATATATATATATATACATATATATATATATATATATATATATATATATATATATTTATATATATATATATATATATATATATATATATATATATATATATATATATATATATATATATATATATATATATATATATATATATTTAAGTAATAAGTAGTATTATTTTCTTACCAAAAATTAATTTATCAGTTTAAGCTAGAGTTTTTGCCGATTGTTCCCAATTAAACTTCCTTAATATGCCGGTAGCTTTTGCACCTAGAAATAATTGAACCTAAATTTAAAATTGTATGCTTACTATCATACTCAGTTAGAGATGGTGACCGGAGGTGTATGGGATGATCATGGACAGTAAGGGATAGTGCACTGGGATGTCCGAAACAATGTAAGTGTACAGTAACCACTGATGGTGGCATGTGAGAGAGCTGGGATGGAAGGTGCAGACAGGTAAGAGTAATGTGACAGACAACAGTGTGGGAAGGGTGTGGCCACAGAGTGATGACTAGCGTGTCTCACACAGCTGTAACATTAGCCTTACACTCACTACGTTGGAGTACACAGAGACACACACACACACATCCGCTACACTCAGTTCGCTGGAGTTCACAGAGACACGAGCTACCCTCAGTACGCTGGAGTACACACACACACGCCCCGCTACACTGTATCGTCGCCTCGCACAGCAGGGTGTTGTCGGGATGAACGCTCTGGTGTGATCCAGGTAAGTTCTTCCTCTCTGTGAGTCACAATAACGTGGCTGAACGTATGATGACCAAACCACACTTCAGAAAATGTTAAAACGACAACGCTTCGGTCCGCCCTGGACAATTATCAAGACGAGTGATAGAAAAGAGGATTGATTGATGAATAATGAAATATTGATTGATGAATAAAATATTGAAATATAGTGAGGTGAGAGGAGAGGAGCAGATAAGATAAAAAGGTAAACGCAAGACGGAAGTTAATAATAGGATGAAGTTCAGAATAAGAAGAAAGTTAAGAAAAGGGAAAGGGGGTAAGCGTAGCTTGCCTAGAAAACAAGTAGTCAAGTAGTACTTATTCCAAGTAGTCAAGTACTCTTGACTACTTGGAATAAATGCTCCCTTGAAGGAAGACTGGTCCGAAAGAGCACTAGAGTTAAAATTGTTTGAATTGAACAACTTATCATAGGAAATAATGAGGACAATGCCACAGCGAGGACCAGGGAAAATAACAAACGAGAGCCCAAGTCCGAGAAGTTCTAAGCTCCTGCTTAGAGGGGACGAAGTAAGGGAGGTAACAATCAGGGGAGTCAGATTAGCCAAAATATTGTTGTGTGTAGTGTGGTGGAGTGGTGGGAAAGGGAAAAGCGAGCAGTGTGTAATGTGGATAAGTGGTGGGAAGAGGGGAAATGGGCAGCGTCAAAAGCGATGGGAAATGGGTTATTGCATAGATCACTGGGAAGAGAAGATAGAAAGCGTTGGTGTTCACGTACTGTTAGAAAAGCATCGTCAACTTGCAAGGAGGTGGACTGAATAAGTTTTTGAAGTAGAAGGCAGGTATGTTCAGGATATGATCCTGAAGCGTTAAATTGGAGAAAGAGATTAGGAATGCTGGAAAACTTGTTCCACAAGACAGTCTTTAAAAACTAAACTGGTTCTTGCGACATTTGAAGATAACAAGGGACGACTCGAAGACACGACAAGGCTGTTTAATAAAGGAAGGTTGGAAATCGAAGAATAGAACAGTCCCCATGGCGCGGTGATAAGACACTGGCCCGCGCTTTGCGAGTTATTTGGTCTGGATTCGTATCCTGGCTGGAGAGGATTGACTGGGTGCCAATCCTTAATTGTAGCCTGTGTTCATCCAGCAGTGAATACCTGGTTTTAAACAATTTGTTGGGCCGTATTCCAGGGAAAATTAAGATTAAGAAACTGTCCGAAATGCTTTGCGTTCTAGTGGCTTTACAAGAATTTAAGAACTCTTGAATAAATATATATATATATATATATATATATATATATATATATATATATATATATATATATATATATATATATATATATATATATATATATATATATATATATATATATATATATATATATAAAACGAAGTAAGATGCTTACTTTATGCTTCATAGTCTCCTTATGGATGCCACAAGTAAGCATCTTACTCTGTCAACAACCCATTCTCTTACAAATTAAGTCGCTCTTCGCTAGTATCTGCACTCAGACTAAAAATCGACGTAATTAAAAATGAAATCGGCTCACGAAAGTGACGTACTGTCCCGTTTTCTGTTTTGGGTCCTGTGGCATAGGCTGATATAATAGGACAGGAAACTTTCAATTAACGGTTTTCATAACGTTTTGAAACCTTAGGGAAACTTCCTGCAATCCAAACCTACCAGAGGACCCTTAACTTGATGTTTTGGAAAAAAAAACAATCAATTTAGTTGGAAATTATATTTTCATTTTAAATTATGTCGATATATGTTCGTAGCGTATACGAGCGACAAACGACGTACCTTGTAAGAGGACGGGTTACGTGAGTCACAATAACGTGGCTGAAGATATGATGAACAAACCACACATCAGAAAATGGAGAAACAACGACGTTTCGATCCGTCCTGGATATTTATCAAGTCGTGTGATATGTTTGATTGATTGATAAAGATTAAGCCAACCCAGAGGTGGCACGGGCATGATTAGCCCATAAATGGAAGCTGTTTGAAGCCATCACCCGTACCAGTAGCAGGTACTGTAGACCTGGGGATGAATGGGGTCTGGAAAGTGGGACAATCGGAAGTAGTCTGGAGCGGAAACTTCGGCGTCGCACAGAGTGGAGCCCCATCCACTGTATTCTCCATCCACTGGAGTATGCAGCTCAATCATGAAGCCTCCACCAAAAGAAACACTTTAGGAAACTGGTAAAGGTTAAACAAATTTGCGACGAGGCTAGTCCCGGAGTTGGATGGGATTGGATATGAAGAGGGACTGAAGGAAGTGAACCTGACCTAGCCCTTGCCTCTCACCCCTCACTGTAACTCCTTGCTTCCTATTGCTTAGGTATTCCCTTATCCACTGGAGCACTTTACCAGTTACTCCTGCCTGTCTCTCCAGCTTATATACCAGCCTCTTATGGGGGACTGTGTCAAAGGCTTTCCGACATTCCAAAACAATGCAGTCCGCCCAGCCTTCTCGTTCTTGCTTAATCTTTGTCACCTGATCGTAGGTATTATTAAGCCAGTAAGGCAAGATTTACTCTCCCTGAACCCATGTTGGTGATTTGTCATGAAGTCCCTTCTCTCCAGATGTGTTACTAGATTTTTTCTCACGATCTTCTCCATCATTTTGCATGGTATACAAGTTAAGGACACTGGCATGTAGTTCAGTGCCTCTTGTCTGTCACCCTTTTTGTATATTGAGACCACATTAGCCGCTTTCCATATTTCTGGTAGGTCTCCCGTCTCCAGTGACCTGCTATACTCTATGGAGAGTGGCAAGCAGAGTGCCTCTGCACACTCTTTCAATACCTATGGTGAGATCCCGTCTGGACCAACAGCCTTTCTCACATCCCGATCCAACAGGTGTCTCTTGACCTCATCTCTCGTAATTTTGAACCCCTCCAAAGCCACCTGGTTTACTGCCCCCTCTCCTAGAGCAGTGACCTCACCATATTCTATTGTGAAGACCTCCTGGAACCTCTTGTTGAGTTCTTCACACATATCTTTGTCATTCTCTGTATAACTGTCTTTGCTTGTTGTACGTTTCATTACCTGGTGTGACTGTGGAGTAGTTTTGGATCAGTCTTGGCTTTGCTTGCTAGATCATTTTCATAATTATTCTCTGCTTCCCTGCTCACACTAACATACTCATTCCTGGTTCTCTGGTATCTCTCTCTGCTTTCTGGTGTTCTGTTATTTCGGAAGTTGCTCCACGCCCTTTTGCTCAGTTCCTTTGCTTCCATACATATCCTGTTACACCATGCATTCTTATTTTGCTTCTCGGATTTTTCCCTTTGGGCCGGGATAAACCTGTTTACTGCCTCCTGACACATTTGGGTGCCATAGTCCATCATGTCTTGTACAGACTTAGCTTTGAGGTCTGTGTCCCAAGGTATATCCCATAGGAAACTTCTCATCCCTTCATAATTCCCCTTTCGGTATGCCAGCCTTTTTGTTTTCTAGTTCTTTTTTGGGGGAGATAAGTCCAAGCTCTACTAAGTACTCAAGGATCAATACACTGTGATCACTCATTCCCAAGGGGGCTTCCATCTTAACTTTCCTTATATCCAACTCATTGAGGGTAAATATCAGATGAAGCATAGTTGGTTCATCCTCCCCTTTCATTCTTGTCGGTCCCTTGATGTGTTGGCTTAGAAAGTTTCTTGTGGCGGCATCCAGCAGCTTAGCTCTTCATGTATCTTGTCCTCCATGAGGGCCTCTGCTCTCCCAATCTATCTTCCTGTGGTTGAAGTCCCTCATGATTAGTAGTCCAGATCCATTCCTACTACCAAGAGACACTGTTCTCTCTATTATGTTAATGGTGGCCATGTTGTTTCTATCATATTCCTGTCTGGGTCTTCTGTCATTTGATGGCGGGTTATGTATGACTGCGACTATAATTTTTTGTTCTCCAGTTGCTATTGCACCTTTTATGTAGTCACTGAAACCTTCACAGCCCTGAATAATCATCTCCTCAAAATCCCAGCCTTTTCTTACCAGCAGAGCTACACCACCACCTCCTCTTCCTTCTCTGTCTTCCCTCACAACACAGTAGTCCTTTGGAAACACTGCATTTGTTATGGTTTTCGTTAGCTTTGTTTCTGTGAGTGCTATTATGTCTGGGTTTTCTTCAAGTATCCATTCTCCAAGTTCATTTGTTTTATTTGTAATCCCATCTATGTTAGTGTACATTGCCTTAATGAGACTCACTTTCTTCTGTCCCTTCTTGGTTAGCATTCAGCTGATGGGTCAAGCTGTTCCATGGGCGTGAGGATTTGTGGGGTCGGTAACGGGGTCTCAGAGGATAGTGGAGTGAGGGGTGGGGGGTCAAGTGATAGGGGGGACAGGGAGGTATGGGTTGAAGGGGGAGGGACGACAGTGGGGGAAAGGGGGGGAGGGAGGACATGGTGGGAGTAGGGGAGGGGTAGCAGGGTGGGAGTCGGGTGAGGGGGGAGGGAGAGTTGGCTGAACATTTGAGTGGGGGCAGGGAGTGTTTGGGGTAGGGGGGGGGGTTTCTATGGAGATGAGGGTTGTGGAGTTGCCTTCCCCTCTGGTGGTACTGGGTTGCTGGTTGTGGGTTCCCCCCTCACCCCTGGGGATGTTGTGTTGGAAGCTGTGTTTTCCTGGTTTTCTCCTCTCACTCTGCGCTTCTTCCTTTCTTCTGCAGCTATGGCTCTCTCCTCCCTCATAATGTCCCTCTGGAGGAATACTTTTTTTAATTCTCCCACATATTGCAGGTGGCTCTTCCTTGTTAGAATCTTCTCCTTTGGGGCTTCGTTTGCAAACACTATCTTTAACAAACAGTCTCTGTCCTCGTTGTACCAGCCCATCCTGAAAACTTTCTCAATTCAATGTTCAGTCCTTTCCATCTCTCTAGCCTTCTTAATATTTCATTCGCTGCTGCTCTGTCCTTATCGTTGCATTCTGTCCTATTGGAGCCTTCCTGCTTACTACATACTAATGCCCACAGCTACCACTGATCTTTTTCTTTCCAGCAGCTGACTAGTGGCCTTTGCTGCTTCCTGTGAGGGGGCTGCTTTCATGGCTACCTCCCTCACTATGGACATTACTTCCTTGTGTGTGTGTGTGTTATCGTGGTAACGTGTGTGTATGTATGCTATCCTGTTAATTTTTTCCTCTATTGATAAGCCAAAAATTTTACATACTCCAGCTCTGTCTCCCATTTTGAATCGAGCATTTGTCTGTTAAATCTGGGATTTCTTAACCACAATACTGTGGCCTTTTATAAAGTGTGTTAATGACAGCCTTTAGTTAAGTGTGTTGATGACAGCCATTAGTTAAGTGTGTTGATGACAGCCTTTAGTTAAGTGTGTTGATGACAGCCTTTAGTTCCGTGTGTTGATGACAGCCTTTAGTTAAGTGTGTTGATGACAGCCTTTAGTTAAGTGTGTTGATGACAGCAGTAGTAGGGATGTCCTCCCAGCGTCCATTTTTTGGGGGGGAAAAGAGGACGCTGGAGGGTCAGGGGGTTCCAGGTGAATTAAGGAAGAGGACGATGAAGCGTCAGGGGTTCCAGGTGAATTTGGCCAGTAACTGATTTGGAATTAAAGAATTCTTAAGAGAAAAATAATTACCGATATCTTAGAAGTTTGTTAAGAGTTCTTATGGGAGAAATTCAAAAATTTTCAGAGTTCAGTTGTATGAAAATATTTCAGAGTTTGTGTAATCATAGAAGTTTCTTTACAAGTTTATGACAGAAATTTGGAAAAAACGACCATTTTCAGAAAATATTGTCAAAGTTTTGTTAAGGAAAGCAGACATCTTAGCCCTGACTTTTAGTTTTTATATCCATTTACGGCTGTTTCACGTGTAAAGACCGAAATTATACAGAGACCAGCTTAAACACTGAAAATTCATCAGAGACCAGTTTTATATCTATTTACAGCTGTTTCACCTGTACAGTCCAAAAATTTGTCAGAGACCAGTTAAAGCTCAAATTTCATCAAAGTCCAATTTGAGCCCGAAAATAATCAGAGTCCAGTTTATACCCAAAAATAATCAGTCCCATAAAGACTGAAAATTAGTCAGAATTCAGTTGTAGACAGAAATTCATCACAGTTCAGTTTATACCAAAAAATCGCCAGAGTTTAGTTTAAGCCCCAAAATCCGCCAGAGACCAGTTCAGGCTGAAAATCCGTCAGACCAGTTCATGTCGAAAGTTCGTCAGTCCAGTTGTAGACAGAAATTCGTCAGAGTCCAATTTATGCCCTAAAATCAGAGTCCCGCAAAGGCCTAAAATTAGTCAGAGTTCACTTTGAGACCGAAATAATTCAGAGTTTTACTGACACTTGCATTCTCAAAGAGTTCTTATGGAGGATATTCAAATATTATCAGAGTCCAGTAAAAGACCACAAATTTGTTAGAGTCCAGTTTATACCCAAAAATAATCAGAGAAAATAATAATTATTTTCGGGCTCAAATTGGACTCTGATGAAATTTGAGCTTAAACTGGGCTCGGACTAATTTTTGGACTTTACAGGTGAAACAGCTGTAAATGGATATAAAACTGGTCTCTGATGAATTTTCAGTGTTTAAACTGGTCTCTGTACAATTTCGGTCTTTACACGTGAAACAACCGTAAATGGATAAAAAAACTAAAAGTCATGGCTAAGATGTCTGTTTTCCTTAACAAAACTTTGACAATATTCTCTGAAAATGATCGTTTTTCCAAATTTCTGTCATAAACTTGTAAATAAACTTCTATGATTACACGAACTCTGAAATATTTTCATAAAACTGAACTCTGACAAATTTTGAATTTCTCCCATAAGAACTCTTAACAAACTTCTAAGATATCGGAAATTATTTTACCCATAACAAACCTTTAACTCCAAATCGGCCCTTTTTCTGAAAAAAGGGCACATACACTGTCATCCCTAATACTGAGAGCCTTTAGTTCAGTGTGTTGATGACAGCCTTAAGTTCAGTGTGTTGATGAGAGCCTTTAGTCAATTGTGTTGATGACAGCCTTAAGTCAGTTGTGTTGATGACAGCCTTAAGTTAAGGGTGTTGATGACAGCCTTTAGTCAGTTGTGTTGATGACAGCCTTAAGTTAAGGGTGTTGATGACAGCCTTAAGTTAAGTGTGTTGATGACAGCCTTAAGTCAGTTGTGTTGATGACAGCCTTAAGTTAAGGGTGTTGATGACAGCCTTAAGTCAGTTGTGTTGATGACAGCCTTAAGTTAAGGGTGTTGATGACAGCCTTAAGTTAAGTGTGTTTATTACAGCCTTTAGTTCAGTGTGTTGATGACAGCCTTAAGTTAAGTGGGTTGACAGCCTTAAGTTAAGTGTGTTGATGACAGCCTTTAGTCAGTTGTGTTGATGAGAGCCTTAAGTTAAATGTGTTGATGACAGCCTTAAGTTAAGTGTGTTGATGACAACCTTAAGTTAAGTGTGTTGATGACAACCTTAAGTTAAGTGTGTTGATGACAACCTTAAGTTAAGTGTGATGATGACCGCCTTAAGTTAAGTGTGTTGATGGCAGCCTTTAGTCAGTTGTGTTGATGACAGCCTTAAGTTAAGTGTGTTGATGACAGCCATAAGTTAAGTGTGTTGATGACAGCCTCTAGTTAAGTGTGTTTATGGCAGCCTTTTGTCAAGTGTTTCATTTATGTTGACTCTGTTGATGCTATTTTCAAGTAACAAATGCTATATTGCAGTACTGGCAGCGATTTCCATATGTAAACACCACCAGGAGCACTGGCAGCTGCCCCAGGAGCATCACTAGCATTAGTAACAGCACCATCAGTACCAGCAGCAGCAACAACAGTGGCAACAGTAGCAGCAGCACCTCCAGCAGTTCCAACATCAGCAGCAGCACCACCACCACTAGCAGTACCAGCAGCAGGAGCGGCAGTACCACCAGCAGCAGCAGCAGCACCAGCAGTACCAGCACCAGCAGTAGAAGCAGCAGCGCCAGCAGTAGAAGCAGCAGCACCAGCAGTAGAAGCAGCAGCACCAGCAGTAGAAGCAGCAGCACCAGCAGTACCAGCACCAGCAGTAGAAGCAGCAGCACCAGCAGTACCAGCACCAGCAGTAGAAGCAGCAGCACCAGCAGTAGAAGCAGCAGCACCAGCAGTAGAAGCAGCAGCGCCAGCAGTAGAAGCAGCAGCGCCAGCAGTAGAAGCAGCAGCAGCCACGTCAGTGGTGATGGTGCGGGGCATGTTGATGGTGTGGGTGGCAGTCTGCCTCACACACCTGGCTCCTGTCGTAAACTCTGCCCTCACAGGTGAGTGTGCTAGTTCACTGCCATATATATCATCCTCCCGCTCTGCTAGTCCCAGCTTTATAATAAAAACAGTAAAGACAAGTGCATTAATATTGCATTATATTAGAGTAGCGTAAAATATTAAGATGAAAGGTGGAACTGGTTGGGCGTTTGAAGTTTTATTGAGAGTTATTTGTGAATATAGACTAGTGAGAGAGCAGAACTTCAAACACAGGAAGTGAACAAAACGTATCGAGAACAGTTTGAACACGATGAATAGTGAGTTTTATGTGGCAGCGCAACATTCAAACATACAGCATGCATGTTTACGATATATATGTACTACATATGTACTCACTCAGTTTGCGATAGTCCATATTTTGTACTTTTGTGAAACTTACTGTGCTCAAAGTTATGATTCGAGACTTGCTTCATTCACCTCCAGTCTCTACTGCAAACACTAAGTCAACGACACCAAAACACCTTATCTAACCATTCCCAGGCCTAACTATTCTTAAACAATCTATACATAACAAAAATTATACTTATTTAAGAAAAAAAAAGTTTTTTATTATTACACCACTTAAAATATTCCTCCTTTCTGTTGGATAACAGATGTACTCACCTATTTGTACTCACCTATTTGTGCTTGCGGGGGTTGAGCTTTGGCTCTTTGGTCCCGCCTCTCAACTGTCAATCAACTGGTGTACAGATTCCTGAGCCTATCATATCTACATTTGAAACTGTGTATAGAGTCAGCCTCCACCACATCACTGCCTAGTGCATTCCATCCGTTAACTACTCTGACACTGAAAAAGTTCCTTCTACCGTCTCTGTGGCTCATGTGGGTACTCAGTTTCCACCTGTGTCCCGTTGTTCGCGTCCCATCAGTGTTGAATAGTTTATCCTTGTTTAGCAGGTCAATTCCCCTGAGGATTTTGTAGGTTGTGATCATGTCTCCCCTTACTCTTCTGTCTTCCAGTGTCGTAAGGTGCATTTCCCGCAGCCTTTCCTCGTAACTCATGCCTCTTAGTTCTGGGACTAGTCTAGTGACATACCTTTGGACTTTTTCCAGCTTCGTCTTGAGCTTGACAAGGTACGGGCTCCATGCTGGAGCCGCATACTCCAGGATTGGTCTTACATATGTGGTGTACAAGATTCTGAATGATTCCTTACATAGGTTACTGAACGCTGTTCTGATGTTAGCCAGCCTCGCATATGCCGCTGACGTTATTCTTTTTATGTGGGCTTCAGAAGATAGGTTTGGTGTGATATCAACTCCTAGATCTTTCTCTCTGCCCGTTTCATTAAGTACTTCATCTCCTATTCTGTATCCTGTGTCTGGCCTCCTGTTCCACTGCCTAGTTTCATTACTTTGCATTTACTCGGGTTGAACTTCAACAGCCATTTGTTGGACCATTCACTCAGTCTGTCTAGGTCATCTTGTAGCCTCCTATCATTCTCAGTTTCAATCCTCCTCATATTTTTTGCGTCATCGGCAAACATTGAGAGAAAGGATTCTATACCCTCTGGGAGATCATTTACATATATCAGAAACAGTATAGGTCCAAGGATTGACCCCTTCGGGACTCCACTCGTAACGTCTCGTTATTCACTTACAGATGTGTAAGTGAAGTAATGATATATTAACGTCAAAGATAAAAGTATAATTGTATTTGGATGGATAGGCTAACCAGCCCGTCCTCCTAAGATTTCCCAACGTTTGGGTACTGTCGTACTAAAGTTCCCTTTGCCTAACCTACCAGAGGACCCAAAACAGAAAACGGTACAGTATGTCAATTTCGCGAACCTTTTTCTAGTACGATGATTTTTGGCCTTAGGTAGAGTGTACGTCAAAATGCGACGTGCTATCAGGAGGACACGTTGTACTGTGTTAAGAGTTGGTCACACAGTGATGTAGGTCCTGGATGATGACCTCTGGATTATTCACTCTCCTTCATGCGTGTTCATTTTCGTGTTCACTCACACTCAACTTCACTCATACTAGTGTTCACTCTCACTCATGTTCACTTACACTCTTGTTCACTTTCACTCATCTTCACTTTCACTCAACTTCACTCACTTTCAAACTCATACACTTAAGCTCATGCATGCTTGTGTTCACTCACACTAAGTTCATACATGCTTGTGTTCACTCACACACGCTTGTGTTCACTCACACTAAGCTCATACACGCTTGTGTTAATTAATACTCAAGCTCACTCCCACTCGTGTTCACTAACTTCACTCACATTTAACTAAACATGGAATCGTATTCACCCTCACTCAATTTCACTCAGACACAAGTTCATTCACAGACAATTTCTCTCATAATCAAATTTACTCTAACTCAAATTCACTCACACCCAAGTTCACTCACACTCAAGTTTACCCACAGCTAAGCTCATTAACATTCAAGCTCATTCACCGTCAAGTTCACTCACGCTCAAGTTTATTCACACTCAAGTACACTTACAGTCAAGTTCACTCAAACTAAAGAGTACTCATACTCATATTTACATATAATCGACTTTCTTACACTCAAATTCACACTCAAGTTCATTCACAGTAAAGTTTACTCACAATAAAGTTCACTCACACTCAAATTCACTCACACTTAAGTTCCCTCACACTCAAATTCACTCACACTCAAATTTAGCCTCACACAAATTCACTCATACTCAAGTTCACTCACACTCAAAATTCACTCATACTCAAGTTCACTCACACTCATATTACCTCACACTCAAATTCAACCACACTCAAATTCACTCACACTCAAATTTAGCCACACACAAATTCACTCATACTCAAGTTCACTCACACTCAAAATTCACTCATACTCAAGTTCACTCACACTCATATTAACTCACACTCAAATTCACTCATATTCACGTTCACTCACCCTCAAATTCACTCACATTTCCCTTTCCATACACTCCTAAGGATTCTTTCTCTCTAACTCATTAATTCCAGTTCCAAAACACACATCTTTAACCCGTACCCACAGTCTTTCCCCTTTACCAATGATCCCACTAACCACTACCCACTCTCTCCTCTAGCCACTACTTTCATCCTATCCTTTCCTTCTAGACGCGAAGAAAACTCATTCCCCTACCACAGCCTGGGAGTGCCTATGTCGATAATCCATGAAGCACCTGACATACTAGTGCACTAATGCTGATGGAAAGGCAAACAAAGAAAAGAAAGACATGAAAAAAACGATGTAGTAGTGATAATAGAAATTAAGTGAACACAAATTCAGTATTTCTCAGAATATATTAAATGGCCGGAAGAGAATAAAAACAGATGGGAGAAAGGGAAATGACACTGCTGATCAGAAGAAATAGCAGGTTTAAACAGATCATTTTTGAGGAAATCAATTATGCTAACCATGTTGCAATAATTATTTTAGTGAAAGGAGAAAAAGTGGTTGTGAAATTATCTAGGTGTTTCAATCGCCTAGATAATCCAAAACAAGAATATAAGAGAAAAAGCAGGGCTTGAATAAATGTCATACAAAGTATAGTTGAATTATCACATAGAGTGAGAGCAAAGATGCTAGCAATGAGAGATTTCAACCATGGGCAAACTGACTTGGACTCAAGAAATTCGAGAAGGTGAGGATAGACATGACGGACCAAAACTGGTATAAACTGTAGAAAGGACCTCCTTACCACAATATGTTATGGAAGAAACACACAGGAGCGGTGAAGACCAATTAGCATGATTAGACTTGGTCTTCATACAAAGAGAAATGGACCTTCATATCATTAACTTGAGATGTCAGTGACCATTGGGGGGCCAGTGACCACTGGGAGGGAAGTGACCAGTGGGGGCCAGTGACCAGTGGGGGCAGTGACCAGTGGGAGGGAAGTGACCAGTGGGGGCCAGTGACCAGTGGGGGCCAGTGACCAGTGGGGGCAGTGACCAGTGGGATGGAAGTGACCAGTGGGGGCCAGTGACCAGTGGGGGCCAGTGACCAGTGGGGGCCAGTGACCAGTGGGGGCAGTGACCAGTGGGGGACCAGTGACCAGTGAAAAGCCAGTGACCAGTGGAGGGACAGTGACTAGTGGAGGGCCAGTGAGCAGAAGGGGCCAGTGATCAGTAAGGGGCCAGTGATCATTTAGGGGCCAGTGATTGGTGGGGGTGAAGTGACCAGTGGGGGGCCAGTGACCAGTAGGGGGCCAGTGACCAGTGAGAGGCCAGTGACCAGAGGGGCCAGTGACGAGTGGGGGGCCAGTGACATGGGGGGGCAGTGACCAGTGGAGGGCAGTGACCAGAGGGGGCCAGTGACCAGTTGGGGGCCAGTGACCATTGGGGGGCCAGTAACCAGAGAGGGGCCAGTGACCAGAGGGGGGGGCCAGAGACCAATGAGGGGCAAGTGATCAGTGGGGGCCAGTGACCAGTGGAGGGCCAGTGACCAGGGGGGGGACAGTAACCAGTGGAGGGCCAGTGACCAGTGGGAGGCCAGTGACCAGTGGGGGTCATTGATCAGTAGGGGCCAGTGACCAAAGGGGACCAGTGACCAGAGGGCGCCAGTGACCAGTGGAGGGCCAGTGACCAGTGGGAGGCCAGTGACCAGTGGGGAGCCAGTGATCAGTGGGGGTCAGTGACCAGAGGGGGGCCAGTGACAAGTGGGAGCCAGTGACCAGTGGGGGCTAGTGATCAGTAGAGGGCCAGTGACCGGTGGAAGCCAGTGACCAGAGGGGGGCCAGTGACCAGTGCGGGGCCAGTGACTAGAGGGGGCAGTGACCAGTGGGGGCCAGTGACCATTGCGGGGCCAGTAACCTGAGGGGGCCAATGACAAGAAGGGGCGGGCCAGTGACCAATGGGGGACCAGTGATCAGTGGGGGCCAGTGACCAGTGGAGGGCCAGTGACCAGTGGGGGGCCAGTGACCAGTGGGGGGCCAGTGATCAGTGGAGGCCAGTGACCAGAGGGAGCCAGTGGCCAGTGGGGGCCAGTGACCAGTGGAGGGCCAGTGACCAGTGGGGGGACAGTGACCAGTGGAGGGCCAGTGACCAGTGGGAGGCCAGTGACCAGTGGGGGCCAGTGACCAGAGGGGGCCAGTTACCAGTGGGGGCCAGTGACCAGAGGGGGGGGGGGCCAGTGACAAGTGGGGGCCAGTAATCAGTGGAGGGCCAGTGACCAGTGGAAGCCAGTAACCAAAGGGGGGGGGGTGCAGTGACCAGTGGGGGGGGCAGTGACCAGAGGGGAGCAGTGAACAGAGAGGGCCAGTGATCAGTAGGGGGGCCAGTGACCAGAGGGGGCCAGTGACCAGTGGGGGCCAGTGACCAGAGAGGGCCAGTGATCAGAGGGGGCCAGTGACCAGTGGGGGCCAGATACCAAAGGGGGCCCAGTGACCAGTGGGGGCCAGTGAAGAGAGGGTGGCCAGTGGCCAGTATGGAGCCAGTGAACAGAGGGACCCAGTGATCAGAGGGGGGCCAGTGACCGTTGGGGGGCCAGTGACCAGTGGGGGGCCAGTGACCAGAGGGGGCCAGTGACCAGTGGGGGCCAGTGACCAGTGGGGGGCCAGAGACCAGTGAAGGCCAGTTACCAGAGAGCGGCAGTGACCAATGGGGGCCAGTTACCAGTGGGGGCCAGTGACAAGTGGGGGCCAGTGACCAATGGAGGGGCAGTGACGAGTAGGGCCAGTGACAGAGAAGGCCAGTGACCAGGAGGGGGGCCAGTGACCAGTGGGGGCCAGTAACCAGTGGGGACCAGTGACCAGAGGAGGCCAGTGACCAGGGGGGGGCCAGTAACCAATGGGGGGCCAGTGACTATTGGGGGGGCAGTGACCAGTGGGAGGGTCAGTGACCAGTGAGAGGCCAGTGACCGTTGAGGGGCCAGTGACCATTAGGGTGCCAGAGACAAGTGAGGGGCAGTGATCAGAGGGGGAGCCAGTGACCAGTGGGGGCCAGTGATCAGAGGGGGCCAGTGACCATTAGGGGGCAAGTGACAAGAGAGGGCCAGTGACTAGTGGGGCCAGTTGCCAGAGGGGGGCCAGTGACCAGTGGAGGAGCAGTGACCAGAGGGCATCAGTGACTAGTGGGGGGCCAGTGACCAGTGGGTGCTAGGTACCAATGGAGAGCCAGTGAAAAGTGGGGGGCCAGTGGCCAGTGGGGGGCCAGTGACCAATGGGAGCTAGAGACCAGTGACGCAAGTGACCAGAGGGGGGCAGTGACCAGTGGGGGCCATTGACCAGAGGGGGTCAGTGATCAATGGGGGCCAGTGACTAGAGGAGGCCGGTGACAAGAGGGGGGCAGTGACCAGAGGGGGCCAGTGACCAGAGGGGGCCAGTGACCAGAGGGGGGCCAGTATACAATGGAGGGCTAGTGACCAGTGGGAAGCCAGTGACAAGTGGGGGCCAGTGACTAGCGGGGGCCAGTGACAAGTGGGGGCCAGTGGCCAGTAGGGGGCCAGTGACCAGTGGCGGCCAGTGACCAGAAGGGGCCAGTGACTAGAGGAGGCCAGTGACAAGAGCGGGGCAGTGACCAGAGGGGACCAGTGACAAGAGGGGGCCAGTGTACAATGCAGGGCTAGTGACCAGTGGGAAGCCAGTGACCAGTGGGGGCCAGTGACTAGCTGGGGCCAGTGACAAGTGGGGGCCAGTGGCCAGTAGGGGGCCAGTGACCAGTAGGGGCCAGTGACCAGAAGGGACCAGTGACCAGAGGGGGCCAGTGACAAGAGGGGGCAGTGACCAATGGAGGGCTATAGTGACCAGTGAAGAGCCAGTGACCAGTGGGGGGCCAGTGACTAGAGGGGGGCAGTAACCAAAGGGGGTCAGTGACATGTGGGGGCCAGTGACCAGTGGGATGCCATTGACCAGATGGGGCCAGTCACCATATGGGGGCAGTGACCAGAGGGGGCAATGACCAGTCGAGGGCTAGTAACCAGTGGGGGGCCAGTGACCAGAGGAGGCCAGTGACTAGAGGAGGCGAGTGACCAGAGGGGACAGTGACCAGAGAAGACCGCCAGTTACCAGAGGGGGGCCAGTGACCAGTGGAGCCAGTGAGCAGATAGGGGCCAGTGACCAGTAGGGGCCAGTGACCAGTGGGGGCCAGTGACCAGTGGGGCCCAGTGTCCAGTGTGGGCCTGTGACCAGAGGGGGGCAGTGACCAGTGGGTGCCAGGGACCAGTTGGGAGCTAGTGACCAGTGGGGTCAGTGACCAGTGGGGGCCAGTAGTGGTGGCCAGTGACCAGTGGGGGCCAGTGACCCGAGGAGGCCAGTGACAATTAAGAGAACTGCTGTGACCAGAGGGGGGCAGTGACCAGAGGGTGGAAAATGACCAGTAGGGGGCCAGTGACCAGTGAGGGCCAGTGACCAGTGTTAGGCCAGTGACCAATGGGGGGTCAGTGACCAGAGGGGGCCAGTGACCAGAGGGGGCCAGTGACCAGTGGGGGGCCAGTGACCAATGTGGGCCAGTGACTAGTGGGGGCCAGTGACCAGTGGGGGCCAGTGACCAGTGGGGGCCAGTGACCATAGGGGGGCTAGTGACCAGTGGGGACCAGTGACAGAGGAGGACAAAGACCAGAGAGGGGCAGTGACCAGAAGGGGGCCAATGCCTATTGGGGGCCAGTGACAAGTGGGGGGGCAGTGACCAGATGGGGGCCAGTGACCAGTGGGGGCTAGTGACCAGTGGGGGCCAGTGACCAGAGGGGGCCAGTGACCAGTGGGGTGCCAGTGACCAGAGGGGGCCAGTGACCAGTGGGGGCTAGTGACCAGTTGGGGTCAGTGACAAGTTGGGGCCAGTGACCAGAGGGGGCCAGTGACCAGTAGGTGGCCAGTGACCAGTGGGGGCTAGTGACCAGAGGGGGCCAGTGACCAGTGGGGGGCCAGTGACCAGTGGGGGCTAGTGACCAGTTGGGGCCAGTGACCAGTGGGGGGCCAGTGACCAGAGGGGGCCAGTGACCAGTGGGGGGCCAGTGACCACAGGGTGGCTAGTGACCAGTGGGGGCCAGTGACCAGAGAGGACTAGTGACCAGTGGAGGACCAGTGACCAAAAGGGGGCCAGTGACCAGTTAGGTGGGCCAGTGACCAGTGGGGGGCCAGTGACCAGATGGGGCCAGTGACCAGTGGGGGACCAGTGATCAGAGGGGGGCCAGTGACCAGTAAGGGGCGAGTGACTAGAGAGGGCCAGTGACCAGTGGGAGGCCTGCGATCAGAGGGGGGCCAGTGACCGGAGAGGGGCCAGGGACTAGTGGGTAGCCAGTGACCAGTGGGAGGCCAGTGACCAGTGGGGGGCAGTGACAAGAGGGGGCCGGTGTCCAGTGGGAGCCAGTGAACAAAAGGGGAACCAGTGACCAGTGAGGGGAAAGTGCCAGTGGGAAGCCAGTGACCAGTGGAGGCTAGTGACCAGTGGGGGCCAGTGACCAGAGGGGGACCAGTGACCAGTTAAGGGCCATTGACCTGTGGGGAGCCAGTGACCCATGGGGGGGGGCAGTGACCAGAAGGGGCCAATGACCAGTGGGTGGCCAGTGACCAGTGGGGGGGCCAGTGACCAGTGGGGGGACCAGTGACCAGAGAGGATCAGTGCCCAGGGGAAGACCAGTGACCAGATGGGGGCCAGTGACTAGAGAGGGCCAGTGACCAATAGGAGGCCAGTGACCAGAGCGGGCCAGTGACTAGAGAGGGCCAGTGACCAATAGGAGGCCAGTGACCAGAGGGGACCAGTGACCAGTGGGGGGCCAATGATCAGAGGGGGGACAGTGACCGGAGAGGGGCCAGAAACTAGTGGGTGGCCAGTGACCAGTGGGGGGCCAGTGACCAGTGGGGGCCAGTGACAGAGGAGGCCAGTGACCAGAGGGACACAGTGACAGAGGAGGCCAGTGACCAGGAGGGGCCAATGACCAATGGGTGGCCAGTGACCAGTGGGGGGGCCAGTGACCAGTGGGGGGACCAGTGACCAGAGAGGATCAGTGCCCAGGGGAAGACCAGTGACCAGATGGGGGCCAGTGACCAGTGGGGGGCAGTCATCAGTGGGGGAAAGGGACCAGAGGGGGCCAGTGACCAGTGGGGGGGCCATGCCGTGATAAGAGGGGGGCCAGTGAGTAGAAAGCGCCAGTGACCAGTGAGGCGGCCAGTGACATGTGGAGGCCAGTGATCAGAGGTGGCCA
Organism: Procambarus clarkii; assembly: GCF_040958095.1. Taxonomy (NCBI): domain Eukaryota; kingdom Metazoa; phylum Arthropoda; class Malacostraca; order Decapoda; family Cambaridae; genus Procambarus; species Procambarus clarkii. Next base: position 18,923,628 of record NC_091153.1, read on the forward strand.
GTGATCAGTAGGGGGCCAGTGACTAGAGAGGGCCAGTGACCAATAGGAGGCCAGTGACCAGAGGGGGCCAGTGACTAGAGAGGGCCAGTGACCAATAGGAGGCCAGTGACCAGAGGGGGCCAGTGACCAGTGGGGGGCCAGTGATCAGAGGGGGGCCAGTGAACAGTAATGGGCCAGTGACTAGAGAGGGCCAGTGACCAGTGGGAAGCCTGCGATCAGAAGGGGGACAGTGACCGGAGAGGGGCCAGAGACTAGTGGGTGGCCAGTGACCAGTGGGGGGCCAGTGACCAGTGGGGGCCAGTGACCAGTGGGGGCCAGTGACAGAGGAGGCCAGTGACCAGAGGGACACAGTGGCAGAGGAGGCCAGTGACCAAGAGGGGTCAGTGACCAGAGGGGGGCCAATGACCAGTGGGGGCCAGTGACCAGTGGGGGCCAGTGACCAGAGGAGGCCAGTGACCAGAGGGGGGCAGTGACCAGTGGGGGGCCAGTGACCAGTTAAGGGCCATTGACCTGTGGGGTCATGGGGGGCAGTGACCAGAAGGGGCCAATGACCAGTTTGTGGCCAGTGACCAGTGGGGGGGGGCCAGTGCCCAGTGGGGGGACCAGTGACCAGAGAGGATCAGTGGCCAGGGGAAGACCAGTGACCAGATGGAGGCCAGTGACCAGTGGGGGGCAGTCATCAGTGGGGGAAAGGGACCAGAGGCGGCCAGTGACCAGTGGGGGGCCATGCCGTGATAAGAGGGGGGCAAGTGACTAGAAAGCGCCAGTGACCAGTGAGGGGGCCAGTGACCTGTGGGGGGCCAGTGATCAGAGGTGGCCAGTGACCAGTAGGGGGCCAGTGACTAGAGAGGGCCAGTGACCAATAGGAGGCCAGTGACCAGAGGGGGCCAGTGACTAGAGAGGGCCAGTGACCAATAGGAGGCCAGTGACCGGAGAGGGGCCAGAGACTAGTGGGTGGCCAGTGACCAGTGGGGGGCCAGTGACCAAAGGGGGCCAGTGACCAGTAGGGGGTCAGTGATCAGATGGGGCCAGTGGCCAGTGGGGAGCCAGTTACCAGAGGGGGTCAGTGATCAGAGGGGGGCCAGTGACAAGTGGGGGGCCAGTGACCAGAGGGGGGCCAGTGACCAGTGGGGGCCAGTGACCAGTGGGGGCCAGTGATTAGTGGGGGCCAGTGACCAGTGGGGGCCAGTGACCATTGGGGGGCCAGTGACCAGAGGAGGGCCAGTGTCCAGTTAGGGGACATTGATCATGGTGGGCCAGTGACCAGTAGGGGGCCAGTGACTAGAGAGGGCCAGTGACCAGTGGGGGGCCAGTGACCAGAGGGGAACCAGTGACCAGTTAGGGGCCATTGATCAGAAGGGGTCAGTGACCAGTGGGGCCAGTGACCAGTGGGGGGCGGCCATTGACCAGAGGGGGGGCCAGTGACCAGTGGAGGGCCAGTGACCAGTGGTGGGGCCAGTGACCAGAGGAGGCAAGTGACCAGTGGGGGGCCAGTGACCGGAGAGGGCCAGTGACCCGAGAGGGCCAGTGACTAGTGGGGCCAGTGACCAATTGGGGCCAGTGAACAGTGGGGCCTGTGACCAGTAGGGGGCCATTTACCAGAGGGGGCCAGTGACCAGAGGGGGCCAGTGACAATAAGGGGCCAGTGACCAGTGGGGGGCCAGTGACCAGTGGGGAGCCAATGACCACTGGGGCCAGTGACCAGTGGGGGGCCAGTGACCAGAGGGGGCCAGTGACCAGAGGGGAGCCAGTGACCAGTGGGGGGCCAGTGACCAGAGGGGGCCAGTGACCAGAGGGGGCCAGTGACCAGAGGGGGCCAGTGACCAGAGGGGAGCCAGTGACCAGTAGGGGGCCAGTGACCAGAGGGGAGTCAATGACCAGTGGGGCCAGTGATCAGTAAGACCAGTGACCAGTAAGGCCAGTGACGAGTGGGGGGCCAGTGACGAGTGGGGGGGCCAGTGACCAGAGGGGCCAGTGACCAGTCGGGCCAGTGACCAGAGGGGGCCAGTGACCAGAGGGGCCAGTGACCAGTGAGGCCAGTGACCAGTGGGGGGCCAGTGACCAGTGTGGCCAGTGGCCAGTGGCGCCAGTGACCAGTGGGGGCCAGTGACCATTAGGGCCAGTGACCAGTTGGGGCCAGTTACTAGTGGTGGGCCAGTGACCAGTGGGGGCCAGTGACCAGTGGGGGCCAGTGACCAGTGGGGGCCAATGACCAGTGGGGCCAGTGACCAGTGGGGCCAGTGACCAGTGGGGGCCAGTGACCATTTGGACCAGTGACCAGTTGGGGCCAGTTACTAGTGGTGGGCCAGTGACCAGTGGGGGCCAGTGACCAGTGGGGCCAGTGACCAGTGGGGCCAGTTACCAGTGGGGGGGGGGGGAAGCTAGTGACCAGTGGGGGGTCAGTGACCGGTGGGGGGGGCTAGTGACCAGTGGGGGCCATTGACCAATGGGGCAAGTGACCAGTGGGGCCAGTGACCAGTGGGGGGCCTGTGATCAGTGGGGAGCCTGTGATCAGTGGGGGGACCTGTGATCAGTGGGGGGCCAGTTACCAGTGGGGCCAGTGACCAGTCAACCCGTTCTCGCACTTTCTTACAGTCAATATTGACTTATTAAATAAGTGCATATGTGACTAATTTATTGTGAATATTTTAGTTTACCTTGAAATGCTTCATAGAAAACACCGACCTTACCTAACCTTCTTAGTATGTTAAGACAAACATCTTATTGCTTCGTAATTACAATTATTACTTAACCTATACCTATAATAGGTTAAGTAATAATTGTATTTAATAAGTCAATATTGACTATACGAAAGTGCGAGGACGGTTGGACCAGTGGGGCCATTGACCAATGGGGGCCAGTGACCAGTGGGGCCATTAACCAATGGGAGCCAGTGACCAGTGGGGCCATTAACCAATGGGGGCCAGTGACCAGTGGGGCCATTAACCAATGGGGGCCAGTGACCAGTGAGGCAAGTGACAAGTAGGGCCCGTGACCATTGGGGGTCAGTGACCATTGGGGCCAGTTACCAGTGGGGCCAGTGACCAGTCGGGGGCCAGTGACCAGAGGGGACCAGTGACCAGAGAGGGCCAGTGACTAGTGGGGCCAGTGACCAGTTGGGGCCAGTGACCAGTGGGGCCAGTGACCAGTGGGGGCCAGTGACCAGTTGGGGCCAGTGACCAGTGGGGGCAGTGACCAGTGGGGGCCTGTGATTAGTGAGGGGGCCAGTTACCAGTGGTGACCAGTGACCAGTGGGACAGTGACCAGTGGGACCAGTGACCAGTTGGGGCCAGTGACCAGAAGGGGCTAGTAACCCGAGGGGGCCAGTGATCAGTACGGCCAGTGACCAGTGGGGGCAAGTAACCAGTGGGGGGCCAGTGGCCAGTGGGGGCCAGTGACCAGTGGGGGCCAGTGACCAGTGGAGCCAGTGACCAGAGGGGCCAGTGACCAGTGGGAGGCCAGTGACCAGAGGGACCAGAGACCAGTGGGGGCCCAGTGGACAGAGGGGGGCCAGTGACCAGTGGGGGCAAGTAACCAGTGGGGAGCCAGTGACCAGTGGGGGCCAGTGACCAGATGGGGCCAGTGACCAGTGGGGGCCAGTGACCAGTGGGGCCAGTGACCAGTGGAGCCAGTGACCAAAGGGGGCAAGGGATCAGTGGGTGTTGTTCTTCGATGATGTAGTTGGTATGTAGCTGTTGTAAAGGGAAGAAAAGAGGAAAGTGTAAGACTAGGTCTCCATAAATGCGAGTACCAGAAGGTTAAGGAAGCATTACAGTGAATACCATGGTAAATGCTTTACAATAAAAAACTCACGGCATAATGGACATCATAACTACCAAATGCTAAGAAATTGGAGGATAAATAAACTATTGGAACTCAAGAGACCTTTTACTGGGTTAGGTTAAATGTAACAGTGTTATATTACGTCTAAGAGATAAAGGAGCCAACAGAAAAAAATGGCTGTGGTTTAACAGACAATGCTTGGAGGCAAAAAAGAAAAATAAATGGACAGGGAAGAAATACAAAAAGCTCAGAACAGAGACGATCCTCAACATGCACTCAAGAGAGAGGAATTGAGTCACAGGAATTTGGAAGAAGCTTAGAAGCAGAATGAGAACGATACAGAATACAAGTCCAGTGATAAGCCTAGACAATTATAAAGGCACATGTCGGTAAAATAAACAAGTGAACTGACACCACTAAAGCCAAGAAGCCACATAGCGAATAATAAGGAAGTGTGCAAAGAATACAATACAATTTTCAGATAATTTTTTATGACAGAACCAAACCTGTTTCTAGATCTACGATTTCTAATGGAACCTATAGAATTAAGATTGATTAAAGTAGAAGTAACCCCATAGGAAGTAATGAAACAATTAAAGGAGTTGGACATGATGAAAGCCACAGGACTGACTATATCTCACCATGGATCCTATAAGAGGCATCTGAAGCATTATGTGGGTCTCTTGGTATAGTCTTCAACTCCTCATTAGAAGTTGGAGAACGGCCTGAAATTTGGAAAGAGGCTAAAGGTGTATAACCTATATAAATATAAAAAGAAAGACATAAGCCAACAAACTTCAGGGCGGTATGGCTAACAAGTATTTTTGAAAGATATTAGAGAGAGAGTGTGTGTGATAAAAAGAAGGCTGCCAGAGCTCTTAGATCGTTTGAATGTTATTAACAAACCTTAACATAGATTCAGCCAAGGAAAATACTACTTGGCCAACTTATGGTTCTATGGGAGTCGGTCGGCCGAGCGGACAGCACGCTGGACTTGTGAACCTCTGGTCCAGGGTTCGATCCCGGGCGCCGGCGAGAAACAATGGGTAAAGTTTCTTTCACCCTATACCCCTGTTACCTAGCAGTAAAATAGGTACCTGGGTGTTAGTCAGATGTCACGGGCTACTTCCTGGGGGGTGGAATCTTGGTCGAGGACCGGGCCGCGGGGACACTAAAGCCCCGAAATCATCTCAAGATAACCTCAAGATATATTAAGATGTCAACAACAAAACTGGAGAGACAGCTCCACAGACTGAATATTCTTACATTCCCTGAAAGCTTTTGACATAGTAAGATTACTTTTGACATATGATTGCTTGTTACATAGTAAGATTACTTTTAACATAGTAAAATCTGAATGGAGAGAGGTAATGAGTTGTGTATCACAAGGGTCGGTACTAGGGGCCCATCCTCTTCCTAATATACATAAACAATTCAACAAAGGAAGTAAGCCCAGTCTTATCAGTGTTTGCTTACGATGATCAGCAGTGCCGATGAATCCAAACTGAGGAAGACAGCAGTACATGGTTTGTAGAGATGGTCTGCAGAGAGGGGTCTGACAAATGACTACTAAATCTTAAACCTTGGCAAAGACAAGTGTATGATAAAAGGAATTGCAGCAAGAATACCTCAAATATAGCACAAGATAAATTATAAGACATAAATCGAAATTCATCCGAATAACAATGCCAGCATGTGCCATACTAGCAAACATCCGGTTATCCCCCAGAAACTTGGACAAATCCACACCTAAAGAAACATACAAACATAAAAAATCCAATGATTTGCAACACGGTTCGTTCCTGAGCTAGAGGGGCTGAGCTAAGGGGGACTGAACTGAGGGGCACTGAGCTAGGGGAGGGACTGAGCTGTGATATACACTGAGGGAACTGGACCTCTCTACACTCGAGGGAAGAAGGAATAGAGAAGATATGACGATAAATTACAATTTGCTGAAGGGAATTGACAAAACTGATGGAGAAACAATGTTCAAAGTGTGGAACATCACTACCACTAGCTACCTGAGAGTATATCTATCACACATGAATGTTATTATGTTAAAAACTTAAAAACACAGGAATTAAACAAATGGGCTATTGGCTAATATGAGAATGCTTTTATTTATACCCCCCCTCCCCCCAGTCTCCTTCATATATATGTCTAACTTACGCTTGAAACAACCCAGCGGTCCCACGTCTTATATGTTACTCAGCAATTTCCAACTGTTTTTCCAAACCAGTATTTACCCAGATCTTTTCTGAATCTATTCTTATGGACATTGTTTCGTGTTTTTTGTATGTCGATACATTTACCGTCTTATAATATCCCTTTTTTGTTAACTTTTCATCCATTTATACACTTCACATTTGTCAGACCTTTCTCTACCTTCCCTGTTCACCTTCAAGTGAAAATGTATCCATTTTATAATTATTCAGACCATAACTGCCCTTCACAATTTACGTGAAGCCTAAGACGAGGATGATAACGTGGAAGAATAACGTTACATTTTTATTACTAACGCTAGAAATAAATCCGAGCGTCTTATATGCCTTATTTCGAGCATGTATACATTGATTAATTGGCTTAAGATCTCAACCAACCATGACTCCTAAATCTTGTTTCCGCTGCACTCTGATAGAAAACATTTATTCTTTGTCCTGGGTTTGGTTACTGCGTTTGTTCATTGTCATGAGCTAGGTTAGGTGGTTTCGTTTGACCGAATGAGTAATACTAATAGTGCGAGCTTCGAGTGTACGATGCAGCTCCCGACAACCGGTGTCCAGCAGTGGTCGAGAAAATTGCAAACTATGAGAGTATAGTCATATCTCGTCAGTTATGATATAACTATTCATCTAGTTATATCACATAGGTGCTAATTTACAGTACTGGCTGGGAGTGAATGATGCGAATCTCAAGTCTTAACTGTGAACATAATCACGTCAAGAAAGGTACAAATATTTATTATCTCTCCACGCCGGAAAAAGTATCGATTATGACTAACACGTCGTGACCCCAGCTAAGTGAATACGTTATACCCTACAACAATCAAACACATTTGCAGTTCGTGAAACATGCAAAATAGTCTTTACGAATAGAACCCAAAGAATGTTTTACCCTAAAGTGTTATACTAAACATCGCATTTTGCAGGAAAGTCGATCAAACGCTTGCTGCTGAAAAATGACACCAAGCGAGCCCTGGACGCATTAGTGGATGACAGTGGTAACGAGCTCATCATCTGGACCGACACGAATAGTGAGTTAAGCGTTTCGTCTTGAAAACGTCCAGCCTTTATGTCGCGCTGTCTCACCCATGCTCTTATTTCTGATATATATGGTATACCCTCTGCTGTCTGTCTGTCGTCTGTCTTCCAGGGCTGATACTTGCAGGGCCCTTCCCTCCATATGCTTCCTCCTGTGGGCTCTCCATTTTGCTACATCTGAGGTCTACCAGTACCTTCCTGGTGACAGCCACCCTCCCCCCATGATGTTACCTCTGCCAGCAACCTTACCTATGATATTACCTCTGCCAGCCACCTCCCAATAATGTTACCTATGCCAGCCACCCTCCCCGTGATGTTACCTCTGCCAGCCACCTCCCAATAATGTTACCTATGCCAGCCACCCTCCCCGTGATATCCATGGGGAGCCCCTCTCCTTTTAGACATTCAAACTTCGAACAAGATCAATACAGTTTCCACATTAACATTTGCGCCATAATATGTAGCGTTTCTAGGCGTTCATTAGCTGTGCTGACCGCTGACAGATGTGACGCTGCTGCACTACGCCGCCCTGGTGGGCGCGGGGGCGGTGGCAGAGTACCTTCTGGACAACGGCCTCAGTGTTGATAGTACTGAAACCTCCAGAGGTGAGTTATGTGTGCTGATTCTTCAGTCTTGTGTGTTCCCCGGCTGACTCTTCAGTCTTGTGTGTCCCCCCACGGCTGACCCTTCAGTCGTGTGTGTCCCCCCGGCTGACTCTACAGTCTTGTGTGTGTCCCCCCCGGCTGACTATTCAGTCTTGTGTATGTCACCCGGCTGACTCTTCAGTCTTGTGTGTGTCCCCGGCAGTAGATTAGAATGCGCCTCTGTGTGCCACCTATGTATGGAGATCAGATAAGAAATCAGAAGCGGGGAGCCACATAGTGCCACTCCATATTAGGTCACCCAAGGTGTGAGTGGTAGCAGTCGAAAAAACAGTGAAGATAGGTATCTATTATGTGCCACTATGATCATGTTCATTTACAGTAAAGTAGCTGCCTATGAAGGGTAATCAGATAAGAAAATCAGAGGCGGGGTGCCACTTAGAGCCACCCCATATTAGGTCGCCCAAGGTGTGGGGCAGCAACAATCGTAAAATAGTGAAGATAGGTATCTATTATGTGTCGCTATGTTCATGCTCATGTTCATTTATACAGAAAAGTATGACAGTATATTTGTATAATAAACACTCAGGTGAGCGGTAGTTACCCCCCCCCCCACCCCCCCCCCCCCACCTCCCCCTATGGGACAGGTGTAAAAACAGGATCCTCGCAGTAGGGGCGGTCCCCCCTCACCAGCCCTCCTCATACTTGATGACCTTGAGTGTACCGTAAGAGGGACCAGCCTCCCTTAGTTGTTTTTAAGTTGGATATATTTTAAGCCTCTATACTTAAAGAAGGAGAAAAAGAAATAATCCTGATGATTTATAGATTATATTATCAAAGTACATAGGGTTAAACATAGTCGTATTGTAGGTCATCTCCACCCACATAATATTTATTAACAAGACCTCTCCTTCTCGCCCACAAGTCCGTTGTGGGGTCTTCCTCCCCCTCCTCCTCCTCCTCCTGGGACGAAGATGATGACTCATCATCTCCCAGAGAGTGAATGGGATGTAGTGCGCCTCCCTCAGGTGACTGACTGCTGACGTCATAGGGTTCACTCTCGCTGGTGGGGTGTTGTCCTTCCTCTCCTTGTGGTTCAATGACGTCACCACCTTCACTCTCGGTGGACATTCCTTGGACTGAGGTGTTGGGGTGGGGCTCGGATGGTATGTCTGGGTGACCATACGCTAGGCTAGTGTATTTATTTAGGTAAAAGCGCTTATCATCAAATGCACTTAAACCCCTCTTAGTATTGAATGTGGTTGCCATCTGCCCCCCTATGTTTCTTATTTGTGAGTAATTAAAAGTATTTACTACACCATTACTGTGAAGGGTCTCTTTAAAGTGGTTATGTGTTAAAGATCTTTGCACAGCTCGGGGAATACCCTTAGCGGTGATGGAATTTTTATTGTCAAGCAAAAGCACACTATACATTTTGGGCTTGAGTGCCACAACTTCAAGGATGTGTTTATCTGACACCTCTGACTTTAACAGCCCTAAAACACCCTTTTTAGAAGGATCATACAAGGGGTGAGTTTCAGGAAAATTACTCGTATCCATCCACAAACTAAGGGGTTCTTTCCCCATCTCATTAAAGACATCTTCAGCTAGTAAGGTGAAAATGAAACTGTCTGTATCACTATACACCAGTTGTACCCTATCTGAATAGTGGTTCTTAAGTACCCTGTACCAAAAATGGTACAAGCTGTATTTTGCTAGCTCAAGAATCTGGAACCCAATGTAATTAGGATGAGTAATTTTAATGAATGGTCTGGAACTGACAGACAATAATTTATTGTCGCCTAAATGCACCATTCGTTTAAAGCGGGGATTCTTCACCTCTCGTAAAAAGGCCCTAGCTGAAGTCACTAGTTTGGTGTCAATGGCATAACGAGCTGGATTCAGTAGCGTTTTACCAAAAACACTGTTCGTCAGTAATTTGAAGAGTGTTTTCCTATCATTACTGCTGGAGGCATTTCTATTGTTAACGTTGGTGTTAACAAATTCTGCCATAAAATCTGACTGGTGGAACTCGTAAATTGCATGTATTGTTTCCACTTCAAGTCCTATCTCAATAAATAGTTGTAAAAGGTGAAGAGATATGAAATAATGTTTTTTGGGGAGATGATCTCCAACCAGTTTGATGTTTTTTGGGGGGAGGTGTGTGATGTTATTTGTTTCCAGAAGTCCCCTACTAAATGGTGAGATATCCTCCATACTTATTCCCCTATGGTGTAAACAAAGGGGCAGATCGTCTGTTAGTCTAGCTATTTCGGGTCTTAAAAGTTTGGTGTCAATTAAGAGCCAGTACCCTTTGTTAGAAGAGAAAGGCTGTTCTGTCATTATCTTCCCCCCGCTAATGAAGGAGTTCATCTCATCAGATGATAGTCTCCTTAGTCCCCCATGGGGCAATTTCCTAGTCATACAACTCCCATAGAGGCTGTTAAAGTCGAGATAAAGTAAGAATGAAGACCTATCCTCCTGGGGGTTAAAAGATGGGTTGACATAGCGGTTGTTAGCTCTGACATAACTCCTAACTGCAGTTGTAAAACCCCCTCGTATGTTTTGTGATAAGAGATTGTGCAACGTCACATCTGCACTTAACTCCAGCGATATTCTGCTACTTTTCAGGAAGCAGTCGTAGGAGTACCCTGGGAGGCTGCAATAGTGTGTCAATTCTAAAGAATATATATCATTTAGAATTGCCCTGTGGTGTGTAAAAATGTCAGCCAGTAATCCTACATCACACCTCAAATAAATGAGGAGGTAGTCTTTTAATGTCCTACACCCTGTAGCCTCCCATACTAATTTAGAATGTCTATATTCGTCCAAAGTTATACCTGATTTGTTTAGGGAGCTGTAGAACATTTCAATAGGAGGGAGTGATGTGTCATTAAAGCAGCTGATTTTTGTGGTATATTCATAAGGGAAAAACTGCTTACCCTTTAAGAGTAGGTGGTGACTCTTTTTGGGCAAACCCTCTATCATTGAGTGAGTGAATGTTAAGGGGCTGGCTGAATCAATGTGGGTCTTTGCTAGGGATGAAAGACTACCTGTAATAAAAGCCAGTGAATCAAGAAATTTAAGCTTCCCTATTTCCACCTTAAGATATTTCGTCCCCTGTCTCATGAGGATATTGCTCTTAATATTTGAATCCATGGTAAACTCCCTCAAAATTAAGCCCATGTCATAAGACATATTATGGGCAATTAGAACTAAACTCTCCAGAGCATTCTTGTGGCGGAGGTTGCAGTAATTACATAGAGCTCCAATATAATTGAGCTTTTCCCTAAGGTGATCATGATGTTGAACCTTGAAATTGGAGGGGGTAAATACCTGCTCACAAAACTGGCAGTGAGTCTGTCTCCTAAAATGGATCATATCCTCAAGAGACATGTCTATTTCATAATGGTGGAGGGTAGATCTGATAATTTCCCATTTGGTGGCAACTCGCTGCATGAAATGAGTAACACTGTCCCCCCCAAAATAAGTAAATTTATCAACGACAGTGTGGTTCCTATCAACAATTATATAGCTGTATGCTATAGGTCTATGTATGGCTGTAACAGAACCTAGACAATCCTCAGTGCTTAGGACACACTCGAAATCAAAATAGCCCACATGGGAAGGGGCATAACCTTTCCCCGTATTTTTAAAATGGAGTGTGTCCCCAGGCTGAGGGTAAATAATTTTCTGAGTGATGTCGCAGGAAGATGAGTGATTTGTTAGCTCAGACGAATTTTGATATTCTGAGAGACAGTTTCTACAGAAGACTGTCTTTCGTTTGTGGCTGCGAGTAAAGTTCCGAAGGAACTTATCGAAGTCTTTTATCAAGGTCACATGAGATTCCCCCAATAACAATAAAGGAACTATGATCGAGTACTGTCTGCTACCACGACGACAAAGAGAGACGTGATAGACGCCATCTGTATGTTTGTGTATTGAATACAAAAAAATGGATAGTTTATTTCTATTCTCCAATTTAGAGATATCCTCCCAAGACAGAGGGAAGGATAAATTGTCGTATTTGACCATTTTCCTAACCCTAGAGTGAGACTCTACAAGTCTCCCTATACGTCTCCACTTCCACCCTTGTTGTGACGCCAGAAAAGCAGCAATGCACTGAATAATACATGTTTTATTGTTACCAGCCGGGTTTGGGTTGAAGACCTCATGCCGTCCCCTTAGAAATGGGGGATAAGGGACATAATCCCCCAAAACTGACCTTACACTTGCATTACAGATGACGATTTTGAGGAAATCGACATTATATAATATGAAACCACTCCCCTCTGTTTCTGAAAGGAGATCTTCCAGTCGTGTAATCATATAAGCCACCCAGCTATCAATAAGATTACCCACATCCTCAAGAGTTACCAGTCTAGCGGGTGTTGTTATGAAGTGTTCTCTAAAGTCATCATCTTCCGTGAGTCGTTGTTTCAAAAGTGTTACCTTTACCTCGAGGAGGATTTTTAATGATGAAGTAAAATTGCCATGTCCCCCAAGAGAATTCATGTAATTCTC
>NC_091153.1:18938296-19188296 GCF_040958095.1 Procambarus clarkii
CCAGTATCTATAATGACATTTCTAGCCCAGGTGGTTTCACAGGGTCAATTCAAAAATTGTATAAGGCTGCCAGACTTAAAGACCCCAACATTAGTGTTGCAGATGTGAAGGAATTTCTCCATGGGGAGCGATCTTACACATTACATAGAGGAAATTTAGTTAGGTTCCCCCGACGGAAAATATTAGCCCCTAAACCTCGTACCATAATTGCCTGTGACCTAGGGGACTTTTGTAGTTTACAAAAATACAATAATGGTGTTAAATATATTTTAATTTGTATCGATGTTTATTCCCGCCTAATGCAGACTCAAACTTTAAAAACAAAAAATTCGAGTGAAGTGTTAGTCGCTCTGAAGAAGATATTAGAGGAAACGCCTCAGTTTCTCGGTGTAAGGCGGATATTCACTGACCGAGGTAGAGAATTTTACAACAAGTCAGTTCAAAATTATTTTAATAAGAAAAATATTAAATTATATAGTGTATTTTCGGAAATGAAATCTAGCATAGTGGAGCGAGCCATCAGAACTTTAAAACATAAACTGTATCATTATATGACTCAAGCTAATTCATTAAAATACACCCACATCCTCCCTAAAGTTGTGGACGTGTACAACCACACTTTCCACAGGATGCTAAAAAATACTCCTCATGCCATTCATAAGTTGCAAAATATTGAAGATATACGAAGACAGTTTAAGGTCATGTATTTAAACAATGACTCCTCCATAACTGCCATCAGTCCACGGCTGCACCTTGGACAGCATGTGCGATTGGCAAAGCGCAGGAATATATTTCACAAAGGCTTTTGGCACCAAAATACAGAAGAAATATTTGTAGTGTCACATATTGACAGAACACATCCAATCCCGACATATAAAATCAAAGATTTAAACAACGAGACGATCAGTGGCATGTTTTATGAGCAGGAATTGATTGCAACATCCCTTCCAGACTATTTTCCTGTAACGGTATTACAGTCTAGGAAAACATCGAAAGGACACAGAGAATATTTCGTCAAGTGGAGAGGGTACCCAGATTCTGCCAATAGCTGGATTAAAGCTCAAGACATCGTCAAATTTAACAAAAAATGACAGTTCAAGAGGACTCTCTCGTAGAGAAACATCATCAGTTGTTATTTTTATTAAACAATTTATCACCCAAGAAGCGGAATAAACTAATCAAGGCTTTAAAACGGCAGGAAATTGAATCAATTTGTGAAATTTTTGCCAATTTTCTGAAACGAAACATCCCAGTTCAACCTCAGATAATTAATGGCTTACAGAGATATCAGAACGACATACGATCTGTAGCGCGTAAGAAAACTCCCTTATACAAAAAGAAGCTCATACTGACCTCCAGACGTGGTGGGGCGATATTAGCAGCTCTGCTACCTTTGGCTGTATCGTTAATTTCCTCCCTAATAAGGTAATTGCGTAAATAAGTAACGAGAGAATAAAATGGTGAAAGAATATTGCCTGGTACCACGATTCATAGCTGAAAAATATTTATTTAATAAAAACAAGAACTCACCATCACCTCCTAATGCTGTGGGTCTGCCCTCCCCCGGTGGTGATGGTAGTGAAAGTATGTCCTTCTCTTTAAAAAACGAATCCACCCCAAGTAATAATATTGGGGGAGCCCGTAACCTACCCACCTGCGACTCTGGTAGGGGTGATGGGGGGGTGGGGGAAGAGGACACTCCTTCCTCCCACCTGACAACAACGGGCTGTGGGCGGTGTTGCCGTAGTAGCACCTCCAGACGGGCGGGGCTGGTCACACACCCTTTAAATGACATTGGGGCCCCCGGCGACCGTCGCCCGCCGCCACCCTTAAAAAGAAAAAAAAAAACGCGGGCTGCCCGGCGCGACCATCGCCTTTTAAAAAAAAAAATAAATAAAAAAAGGGGACATTCCATCCTCCCGCCCGAAGTGCAAGTAATTGTTGCTGGCCACACTCCACATAAAGCCACCATCACACCCCAAAATCCAAGTCTGGACAACTTAATAAATGTGAATTTTAAAATTGAGGAAATTCCTCATGTCAAAGCATTATTGAACATGTTTGGACAAAACAGCCAACAGGTGATGTGGGATAGTCGCGGAAATTTATTAAAGCCTGTACAAAATTTAAATATTTTAGATATAATTAAAACTCTAGCCTTCACAAAGGGGCAATTTAGGGCAAGTGACAAGGAAGATGTAAGGGTTTTACTGAGGGTGGCTGGCATAGACCCAACCCTCATACGTAATTATCGCGCTAGATCTCAGTTAAAAGGGGGGAGGGGTATCCATAGGAGACCCCATTGGGAGCCGTATTGAAGACCTATATGAAGACCATCTTAAAGACCACCATATTCAGTTGCATATCCACCATGGAGCAAGCTTCTAGACCCACTCCTCCCCCAGCTACACCCCCAGAAGACAAATCTCCCTTATTAAAGAAGTTGGTTGCTACTCAGCGGTACTACAAGTATGTCGAACACAAATGTAGATTGATATATGCATTGTGGGATTGTTATGACCGTCTTGTGTTGAGTGCCCCTCCAGAACGGTTTTTTAAGTCATTTGGAGAGACGGTGAAACGTTATGAAGAATATTCATCCCAGGAAATCCAGACGGAGATATGGCAAATGGAAAAATTAACCTTCCAACATCGAGACCAGATTACAGCCTTCGAGACTGGACGGAGTGTGTATGGACTTTTAAGGTAGGGAAGGCAGCCTCTACGCCACACCCCATACATCCCTCCCCCCCCCTCCAGGTGGGGGACACAGGTGTATTTAAAGGCCTCCACCGTCACCCTCGGTCACCATAGTTGACGACGACTCTACCCCGTTCCTCTCAACCGCCCCTCCGCCATGGCTTTATCGTCCATTAAGTCAATAGACAGCGACATCACCGACACCCACGCCTTTGGGGTTGGTGATGTCATCGTGTATGACCTCCCGGCTGCTGTTGTGCGTCCCTATGGACTGGCAAGTGTAATTTGGAAATGTTACAACTATGCCCGTGTGGAACGTGAAGGACTGACTCGTGTCAACAGGGCCACAATACGTTACCGGTCTACCCCGGGTGACATCGAGGTGAAGATAGCTCCCCTACCCTCCGACGGTCAAGACATTGTCGAAGAGCCAGTCTTGTTCTTCCGCCCCACCATCGTGGCGCTAATTTCCGCTTTCGGTGCAGGAGCACCCTTCGAGTCCAACCCTATAGCTCAGGAGCAAGTGCAGTCTTCCTCCGACATCCACTACATCACCAATGTCACCCTGGATACTGCCAAGAATAGACTGTTTTGGCTGAAAACAGCCCTAACAAAGGTTGGCAATCTCATGGTAAGAACTCCAACCATGTTTCGGCTGGTGGTGCCCCATGGGCTGGGGGCCTCCCGTGATGGCATGGACAACTGGCACAAGGACGTCGGGCCCATGCTCATTTCGCTCAACGCTGAGCTGGCCAAGCATAACAAGGAGTTGGTAATCCTCAAACGTCCCTCTACCGTCACCCCATCGATGGTACCCCTCCCGAATGATGATCCCAGGGGAGAGGGTGATAGTAAAACTATCACCCTAGATGCAGTGGTGGGGGAGGGTGCCACCACCCCAGGAAGCTCTTCTCGTTCTACACCACCAGCACCACCAGCCACCCCCAGGAAGAAGAGACACCTACAAGAGTACTCATCCACCTCCAGCGCTGCTCCACCCCCACCCACAACATCTGGCACGGCCAAACGACGGATCGAAACCACTATTGACTTCGACCCCCTCTCAAATCATCGTATTGACTCCATCCTCGATGGAGAGTCACAGGAAATATTCCTGTTATCCTCATCACCGAAAAAACAACGAAAGCTGTAACCATCAACGCTCAAAGAAGACGTGCCAGCACCACCACAGTCAGTAACAGCAGCAGCAGCAGCAGCAGCAGCAACAGCAGTACCTCCATCTACAACAGCTTCGGTGGTGGTAGCAGTAGCAGGTCCACCGACGATGGTGACAGTGTTGTCAGCGGTAGTGGTAGCGGCAACGGTACCACCAACTACAGCAGTTCCGGCGGTGACAGCGGCAGCAACAGTACCATCATCGCCGGCAGCGGTAACGGTAGCGCCAGCAGTACCACCAACTACAACGGTTCCAGCGGTGGTAGCAGCAGCAGCAGCAGCAGTGCCGTCAGCGGTGGCAGCGGCGTCAGTGGTACCAACAGCTCCCCCAGCAGCAGCGGCAGCGGCAGCAGCGGACGACAGCAGTACCAACAGCTGCTGCTCTTTATATGTAATTTGTTATGGGGGAACAAAATGTAGTCCCCCCCTGTTGTAGTTCTTTTAAAAGTAATATTTCCTTAGTAGATTAATAAAATAAAATATAAGTAATGATGTTTTATTCCCACCCCAGTCAGTACATAACTTAACAATGGACGAGGAACACTACATATACCTCACTAGCCTCGACCAAGAAGATATATACAACAACACAAGTTCAGCATTTACAAACACCATCCCCACTCTACATTTAAACCCTTCCATTAAACATGAAGTGGCCTTAGTCAACATACTCCTACCCAGACGAATTAACGCTATCATCAAGGATGAGGGGGAGTCTGGTATAGACGTCTATGCTACTTTTAAGCGAGGAACTCTTTCTAAAAGCCCAGAACATCTCATCTACACCTACACCCCCAAAACCAACATATTATCCAGAAACATCACATTCATCACGAGTGAGCTTAGCCGACAAATAATCACCGACATGAAGCTTAGCTTCCGAGGTGATTTCAAAATATACTTCTCAGAAAGAGAACCAATCCTCACCTATGATCAATCCTTAGAGCGCGTGTTACTTTCCTCTACACTTAACAATGAAGGCACTGGTTCCTTATATTCTCTTAGTCTTCAATTTAAACACAGAATAGCTAATGTACTTGGTTTTGACAGCAGTCGCAAATACACCATTTATCAGGCAAAATCAGATGACATTACAGCAGCCTCAAAGATCGTGGCCTCATTCCCCCCAGACAATGACGGAGGTTGTGACTATTTACTCATTTATAGTGACGTCATCGAGCCGGATCGTTACGGGGGACAAATTGTAAATATCTTAGATGCAATCAATTATCATGACTCTTATTCTAGAGGGGCTCATCCCCTAGTGTACAAGACATTAAATACTAACACGTTGGAGAAGGTGAGCATTAAGATAACAGATCAGTTTGGGCGAAAGGTTAGTTTTGAAGATGGGAGGTCGGTTACGGTAGTCTTACACCTCCGCCCTAAGGTATAACAATATAATCTATATAAATATAAATATATATATATATATATATATATATATATATATATATATATATAGAAGTGTTTACCCACATCATCGGTTATTATAAGCAGAGGAGTCGGGATGCGAGTACCTTTCCACACACCCTCCCAGAAGGAGTATGGGGAGATCTTCTCCCCCCTCTCTGGGAGATACGGGGTGAGGGGGGGAGCGATGAATGACATACGCACATTCCAAGCGCCTTATCTCAGATCTGGTGGTGGTTTTTTTGGGACCTTAGCCGGCTTGGCTCGACGAGCCATACCATTTTTCATGAAAACTGTAACGCCGACTGCTATCGATTTTGGGAAAAATGTTCTTGGTGATTTAACCAGTGGTAGACGGGATGTAAAGAGCGCTCTGAGAACTCACGGTATTGATGCTCTTAAGACTGTGGGGAAGAAATTGGTAGCAGGCGGGTTTTGGTAAAACGCTACTGAATCCAGCTCGTTATGCCATTGACACCAAACTAGTGACTTCAGCTAGGGCCTTTTTACGAGAGGTGAAGAATCCCCGCTTTAAACGAATGGTGCATTTAGGCGACAATAAATTATTGTCTGTCAGTTCCAGACCATTCATTAAAATTACTCATCCTAATTACATTGGGTTCCAGATTCTTGAGCTAGCAAAATACAGCTTGTACCATTTTTGGTACAGGGTACTTAAGAACCACTATTCAGATAGGGTACAACTGGTGTATAGTGATACAGACAGTTTCATTTTCACCTTACTAGCTGAAGATGTCTTTAATGAGATGGGGAAAGAACCCCTTAGTTTGTGGATGGATACGAGTAATTTTCCTGAAACTCACCCCTTGTATGATCCTTCTAAAAAGGGTGTTTTAGGGCTGTTAAAGTCAGAGGTGTCAGATAAACACATCCTTGAAGTTGTGGCACTCAAGCCCAAAATGTATAGTGTGCTTTTGCTTGACAATAAAAATTCCATCACCGCTAAGGGTATTCCCCCGAGCTGTGCAAAGATCTTTAACACATAACCACTTTAAAGAGACCCTTCACAGTAATGGTGTAGTAAATACTTTTAATTACTCACAAATAAGAAACATAGGGGGGCAGATGGCAACCACATTCAATACTAAGAGGGGTTTAAGTGCATTTGATGATAAGCGCTTTTACCTAAATAAATACACTAGCCTAGCGTATGGTCACCCAGACATACCATCCGAGCCCCACCCCAACACCTCAGTCCAAGGAATGTCCACCGAGAGTGAAGGTGGTGACGTCATTGAACCACAAGGAGAGGAAGGACAACACCCCACCAGCGAGAGTGAACCCTATGACGTCAGCAGTCAGTCACCTGAGGGAGGCGCACTACATCCCATTCACTCTCTGGGAGATGATGAGTCATCATCTTCGTCCCAGGAGGAGGAGGAGGAGGGGGAGGAAGACCCCACAACGGACTTGTGGGCGAGAAGGAGAGGTCTTGTTAATAAATATTATGTGGGTGGAGATGACCTACAATACGACTATGTTTAACCCTATGTACTTTGATAATATAATCTATAAATCATCAGGATTATTTCTTTTTCTCCTTCTTTAAGTATAGAGGCTTAAAATATATCCAACTTAAAAACAACTAAGGGAGGCTGGTCCCTCTTACGGTACACTCAAGGTCATCAAGTATGAGGAGGGCTGGTGAGGGGGGACCGCCCCTACTGCGAGGATCCTGTTTTTACACCTGTCCCATAGGGGGAGGTGGGGGGGGGGGGGTGGGGGGGGGGTAACTACCGCTCACCTGAGTGTTTATTATACAAATATACTGTCATACTTTTCTGTATAAATGAACATGAACATGAACATAGCGACACATAATAGATACCTATCTTCACTATTTTACGATTGTTGCTGCCCCACACCTTGGGCGACCTAATATGGGGTGGCTCTAAGTGGCACCCCGCCTCTGATTTTCTTATCTGATTACCCTTCATAGGCAGCTACTTTACTGTAAATGAACATGATCATAGTGGCACATAATAGATACCTATCTTCACTGTTTTTTCGACTGCTACCACTCACACCTTGGGTGACCTAATATGGAGTGGCACTATGTGGCTCCCCGCTTCTGATTTCTTATCTGATCTCCATACATAGGTGGCACACAGAGGCGCATTCTAATCTACTCCCGGCTGACTCTTCAGTCTTGTGTATGTCACCCGTCTGACTCTTCAGTCTTGTATGTGTCCCCCCCCGGCTGACTCTTCAGTCGTGTGTGTGTCCCCGGCTGACTCTTCAGTCTTGTGTGTGTCCCCAGCTGACTCTTCAGTCTTGTGTCCCCCAGCTGACTCTTCAGTCTTGTGTCCCCTGGCTGACTCTTCAGTCTTGTGTGTGTCCCCGGCTGACTCTTCAGTCTTGTGTGTGTCCCCGGCTGACTCTTCAGTCTTGTGTCCCCCAGCTGACTCTTCAGTCTTGTGTCCCCTGGCTGACTCTTCAGTCTTGTGTGTGTCCCCGGCTGACTCTTCAGTCGTGTGTGTGTGTCCCTGGCTGACTCTTCAGTCTTGTGTCCCCCAGCCGACTCTTCAGTCTTGTGTCCCCTGGCTGACTCTTCAGTCTTGTGTGTGTCCCCGGCTGACTCTTCAGTCTTGTGTGTCCCCCCGGCTGACTCTTCAGTCTTGTGTCCCCTGGCTGACTCTTCAGTCTTGTGTGTGTCCCCGGCTGACTCTTCAGTCTTGTGTGTCCCCCCGGCTGACTCTTCAGTCTTGTGTCCCCTGGCTGACTCTTCAGTCTTGTGTGTGTCCCCGGCTGACTCTTCAGTCTTGTGTCCCCTGGCTGACTCTTCAGTCTTGTGTGTGTCCCCGGCTGACTCTTCAGTCTTGTGTGTGTCCCCGGCTGACTCTTCAGTCTTGTGTCCCCCAGCTGACTCTTCAGTCTTGTGTCCCCTGGCTGACTCTTCAGTCTTGTGTGTGTCCCCGGCTGACTCTTCAGTCTTGTGTCCCCCAGCTGACTCTTCAGTCTTGTGTCCCCTGGCTGACTCTTCAGTCTTGTGTGTGTCCCCGGCTGACTCTTCAGTCTTGTGTGTGTCCCCGGCTGACTCTTCAGTCTTGTGTGTCCCCCCGGCTGACTCTTCAGTCTTGTGTCCCCTGGCTGACTCTTCAGTCTTGTGTGTGTCCCCGGCTGACTCTTCAGTCTTGTGTGTCCCCCCGGCTGACTCTTCAGTCTTGTGTGTCCCTCTGGCTGACTCTTCAGTCTTGTGTGTCCCCCCCCCCGGCTGACTCTTCAGTCTTGTGTGTCCCCCCGGCTGACTCTTCAGTCTTGTGTGTCCCCCCGGCTGACTCTTCAGTCTTGTGTGTCCCCCTGCTGACTCTTCAGTCTTGTGTGTGTCCCCCTGCTGACTCTTCAGTCTTGTGTGTGTCCCCTGGCTGACTCATCAGTCTTGTGTGTCCCCCCAGCTGACTCTTCAGTCTTGTGTGTCCCCCCGGCTGACTCTTCAGTCTTGTGTGTCCCCCCGGCTGACTCTTCAGTCTTGTGTGTCACCCCGGCTGACTCTTCAGTCTTGTGTGTCCCCCGGCTGACTCTTCAGTCTTGTGTGTCCCCCCCGGCTGACTCTTCAGTCTTGTGTCCCCCGGCTGACTCTTAAGCCTTGTGTGTGTCCCCCGGCTGACTCTTCAGCCTTGTGTGTGTCCCCCGGCTGACTCTTCAGTCTTGTGTGTGTCCCCTGCCTGATTCTTCAGTCTTGTGTGTCCCCCCAGCTGACTATTCAGTCTTGTGTGTGCCCCGGCTGACTCTTCAGTCTTGTGTGTGCCCCGGCTGACTTCAGTATTGTGTGTCCCCCCTCCCCCCCCGGCTGACTCTTCAGTCTGACTCTTCTCACCCTACCAGCTGTATCATCACACTAACCACTCACCCTACCCACTGTATCATCACACTAACCGCTCACCCTACCAGCTGTATCATCACACTAACCACTCACCCTACCCACTGTATCATCACACTAACCACTCACTTTACCAGCTGTATCATCACACTAACCACTCACCGTACTCGCTGTATCATCACACTAACCACTCACCGTACTCGCTGTATCATCACACTAACCACTCACCCTACCCACTGTATCATCACACTAACCGCTCACCCTACCAGCTGTATCATCACACTAACCACTCACCGTACTCGCTGTATCATCACACTAACCGCTCACCCTACCGACTGTATCATCACACTAACCACTCACCCTACCCACTGTATCATCACACTAACCGCTCACCCTACCCACTGTATCATCACACTAACCGCTCACCCTACCAGCTGTATCATCACACTAACCACTCACCCTACCCACTGTATCATCACACTAACCGCTCACCCTACCAGCTGTATCATCACACTAACCACTCACCGTACTCGCTGTATCATCACACTAACCGCTCACCCTACCAGCTGTATCATCACACTAACCGCTCACCCTACCAGCTGTATCATCACACTAACCACTCACCGTACTCGCTGTATCATCACACTAACCGCTCACCCTACCCACTGTATCATCACACTAACCACTCACCCTACCCACTGTATCATCACACTAACCACTCACCCTACCCACTGTATCATCACACTAACCGCTCACCCTACCAGCTGTATCATCACACTAACCACTCACCCTACCCACTGTATCATCACACTAACCACTCACCCTACCCACTGTATCATCACACTAACCACTCACCCTACCCACTGTATCATCACACTAACCGCTCACCCTACCAGCTGTATCATCACACTAACCACTCACCGTACTCGCTGTATCATCACACTAACCACTCACCCTACCCACTGTATCATCACACTAACCACTCACCCTACCCACTGTATCATCACACTAACCGCTCACCCTACCAGCTGTATCATCACACTAACCACTCACCCTACCCACTGTATCATCACACTAACCACTCACCCTACCCACTGTATCATCACACTAACCGCTCACCCTACCAGCTGTATCATCACACTAACCACTCACCCTACCCACTGTATCATCACACTAACCGCTCACCCTACCAGCTGTATCATCACACTAACCACTCACCGTACTCGCTGTATCATCACACTAACCGCTCACCCTACCAGCTGTATCATCACACTAACCGCTCACCCTACCAGTTGTATCATCACACTAACCACTCACCGTACTCGCTCTATCATCACACTAACCGCTCACCCTACCCACTGTATCATCACACTAACCACTCACCCTACCCACTGTATCATCACACTAACCACTCACCCTACCCACTGTATCATCACACTAACCGCTCACCCTACCAGCTGTATCATCACACTAACCACTCACCCTACCCACTGTATCATCACACTAACCACTCACCCTACCCACTGTATCATCACACTAACCACTCACCCTACCCACTGTATCATCACACTAACCGCTCACCCTACCAGCTGTATCATCACACTAACCACTCACCCTACCCACTGTATCATCACACTAACCGCTCACCCTACCAGCTGTATCATCACACTAACCACTTACCGTACTCGCTGTATCATCACACTAACCGCTCACCCTACTCGCTGTATCATCACACTAACCACTCACCGTACTCGCTGTATCATCACACTAACCGCTCACCCTACCAGCTGTATCATCACACTAACCGCTCACCCTACCAGCTGTATCATCACACTAACCACTCACCCTACCCACTGTATCATCACACTAACCACTCACCCTACCCACTGTATCATCACACTAACCACTCACCCTACCCACTGTATCATCACACTAACCGCTCACCCTACCAGCTGTATCATCACACTAACCACTCACCGTACTCGCTGTATCATCACACTAACCACTCACCCTACCCACTGTATCATCACACTAACCACTCACCCTACCCACTGTATCATCACACTAACCGCTCACCCTACCAGCTGTATCATCACACTAACCACTCACCCTACCCACTGTATCATCACACTAACCACTCACCCTACCCACTGTATCATCACACTAACCGCTCACCCTACCAGCTGTATCATCACACTAACCACTCACCCTACCCACTGTATCATCACACTAACCGCTCACCCTACCAGCTGTATCATCACACTAACCACTCACCCTACCCACTGTATCATCACACTAACCGCTCACCCTACCAGCTGTATCATCACACTAACCACTCACCGTACTCGCTGTATCATCACACTAACCGCTCACCCTACCAGCTGTATCATCACACTAACCGCTCACCCTACCAGCTGTATCATCACACTAACCACTCACCGTACTCGCTGTATCATCACACTAACCGCTCACCCTACCCACCGTATCATCACACTAACCACTCACCCTACCCACTGTATCATCACACTAACCACTCACCCTACCCACTGTATCATCACACTAACCGCTCACCCTACCAGCTGTATCATCACACTAACCACTCACCCTACCCACTGTATCATCACACTAACCACTCACCCTACCCACTGTATCATCACACTAACCACTCACCCTACCCACTGTATCATCACACTAACCGCTCACCCTACCAGCTGTATCATCACACTAACCACTCACCGTACTCGCTGTATCATCACACTAACCACTCACCCTACCCACTGTATCATCACACTAACCACTCACCCTACCCACTGTATCATCACACTAACCGCTCACCCTACCAGCTGTATCATCACACTAACTACTCACCCTACCCACTGTATCATCACACTAACCACTCACCCTACCCACTGTATCATCACACTAACCGCTCACCCTACCAGCTGTATCATCACACTAACCACTCACCCTACCCACTGTATCATCACACTAACCGCTCACCCTACCAGCTGTATCATCACACTAACCACTCACCGTACTCGCTGTATCATCACACTAACCGCTCACCCTACCAGCTGTATCATCACACTAACCGCTCACCCTACCAGTTGTATCATCACACTAACCACTCACCGTACTCGCTCTATCATCACACTAACCGCTCACCCTACCCACTGTATCATCACACTAACCACTCACCCTACCCACTGTATCATCACACTAACCACTCACCCTACCCACTGTATCATCACACTAACCGCTCACCCTACCAGCTGTATCATCACACTAACCACTCACCCTACCCACTGTATCATCACACTAACCACTCACCCTACCCACTGTATCATCACACTAACCACTCACCCTACCCACTGTATCATCACACTAACCGCTCACCCTACCAGCTGTATCATCACACTAACCACTCACCCTACCCACTGTATCATCACATTAACCGCTCACCCTACCAGCTGTATCATCACACTAACCACTTACCGTACTCGCTGTATCATCACACTAACCGCTCACCCTACTCGCTGTATCATCACACTAACCACTCACCGTACTCGCTGTATCATCACACTAACCGCTCACCCTACCAGCTGTATCATCACACTAACCGCTCACCCTACCAGCTGTATCATCACACTAACCACTCACCCTACCCACTGTATCATCACACTAACCACTCACCCTACCCACTGTATCATCACACTAACCACTCACCCTACCCACTGTATCATCACACTAACCGCTCACCCTACCAGCTGTATCATGACACTAACCACTCACCCTACCCACTGTATCATCACACTAACCGCTCACCCTACCAGCTGTATCATCACACTAACCACTCACCCTACCCACTGTATCATCACACTAACCGCTCACCCTACCAGCTGTATCATCACACTAACCACTCACCGTACTCGCTGTATCATCACACTAACCGCTCACCCTACCAGCTGTATCATCACACTAACCGCTCACCCTACCAGTTGTATCATCACACTAACCACTCACCGTACTCGCTCTATCATCACACTAACCGCTCACCCTACCCACTGTATCATCACACTAACCACTCACCCTACCCACTGTATCATCACACTAACCACTCACCCTACCCACTGTATCATCACACTAACCGCTCACCCTACCAGCTGTATCATCACACTAACCACTCACCCTACCCACTGTATCATCACACTAACCACTCACCCTACCCACTGTATCATCACACTAACCACTCACCCTACCCACTGTATCATCACACTAACCGCTCACCCTACCAGCTGTATCATCACACTAACCACTCACCCTACCCACTGTATCATCACACTAACCGCTCACCCTACCAGCTGTATCATCACACTAACCACTCACCGTACTCGCTGTATCATCACACTAACCGCTCACCCTACTCGCTGTATCATCACACTAACCACTCACCGTACTCGCTGTATCATCACACTAACCGCTCACCCTACCAGCTGTATCATCACACTAACCGCTCACCCTACCAGCTGTATCATCACACTAACCGCTCACCCTTCACACAGGAGAGACCCCACTCCACTGGTGTGCCAGACACAGCAACCTGAGGGTGATGCAGATACTGGTGGAGCGCGGAGCCAACCTGTACGCTGCCCGCACCCCTGATGGTGGGTCTCTCTACCCCTTGTGTTGATGTCTTGTCCCTGTGTTGTCCCTGTGTTGATGTGTTGCCCCTGTGGAGACGTGTTGTCCCTGTGTGATGTGTTGTCCCTGTGTTGATGTGTTGTCCCTGTGTTGATGTGTTGCCCCTGTGGAGACGTGTTGTCCCTGTGTGATGTGTTGTCCCTGTGTTGATGTGTTGTCCCTGTGTTGATGTGTTGTCCCTGTGTTGATGTGTTGCCCCTGTGGAGACGTGTTGTCCCTGTGTGATGTGTTGTCAATGTGTTGATGTGTTGTCCCTGTGTTGATGTGTTGTCCCTGTGTTGTCCCTGTGTTGATGTGTTGTCCCTGTGTTGATGTGTTGTCCCTGTGTTGATGTGTTGTCCCTGTGTTGTCCCTGTGTTGATGTGTTGTCCCTGTGTTGATGTGTTGTCCCTGTGTTGATGTGTTGTCCCTGTGTTGATGTGTTGTCCCTGTGTTGATGTGTTGTCCCTGTGTTGATGTGTTGTCCCTGTGTTGATGTGTTGTCCCTGTGTTGATGTGTTGTCCCTGTGTTGATGTGTTGTCCCTGTGTTGATGTGTTGTCCCTGTGTTGATGTGTTGCCCCTGTGTTGTCCCTGTGGTGATGTGTTGTCCCTGTGGAGACGTGTTGTCCCTGTGTGATGTGTTGTCCCTGTGTTGATGTGTTGTCCCTGTGTTGTCCCTGTGTTGATGTGTTGTCCCTGTGTTGATGTGTTGTCCCTGTGTTGATGAGTTGTCCCTGTGATGATGTGTTGTCCCTGTGGTGATGTGTTGTCCCTGTGGTGACGTGTTGTCCCTGTGATGATGTGTTGTCCCTGTGTTGATGTGTTGTCCCTGTGATGATGTGTTGTCCCTGTGTTGATGTGTTGTCCCTGTGGTGATGTGTTGTCCCTGTGGTGATGTGTTGTCCCTGTGATGATGTGTTGTCCCTGTGTTGATGTGTTGTCCCTGTGATGATGTGTTGTCCCTGTGGTGATGTGTTGTCCCTGTGATGATGTGTTGCCCCTGTGGTGATGTGTTGTCCCTGTGGTGATGTGTTGTCCCTGTGATGATGTGTTGTCCCTGTGTTGATGTGTTGTCCCTGTGGTGATGTGTTGTCCCTGTGGTGATGTGTTGTCCCTGTGATGATGTGTTGTCCCTGTGTTGATGTGTTGTCCCTGTGATGATGTGTTGTCCCTGTGGTGATGTGTTGTCCCTGTGATGATGTGTTGTCCCTGTGGTGATGTGTTGTCCCTGTGGTGATGTGTTGTCCCTGTGTTGATGTGTTGTCCCTGTGTTGATGTGTTGCCCCTGTGGTGACGTGTTGTCCCTGTGGTGACGTGTTGTCCCTGTGGTGACGTGTTGTCCCTGTGGTGATGTGTTGTCCCTGTGGTGATGTGTTGTCCCTGTGGTGATGTGTTGTCCCTGTGGTGATGTGTTGTCCCTGTGGTGATGTGTTGTCCCTGTGGTGATGTGTTGTCCCTGTGGTGATGTGTTGTCCCTGTGGTGACGTGTTGTCCCTGTGGTGATGTGTTGTCCCTGTGGTGACGTGTTGTCCCTGTGGTGACGTGTTGTCCCTGTGTTGATGTGTTGTCCCTGTGGTGATGTGTTGTCCCTGTGGTGATGTGTTGTCCCTGTGTTGATGTGTTGTCCCTGTGGTGACGTGTTGTCCCTGTGGTGATGTGTTGTCCCTGTGGTGACGTGTTGTCCCTGTGGTGACGTGTTGTCCCTGTGGTGATGTGTTGTCCCTGTGTTGATGTGTTGTCCCTGTTGGGATATGTAAATTGATATATGGATGGACAGTTAAACGGACACATATAGATAGATAGATAGAAAGATCGATAGATGGACATATATACAGACAGATAGATGAAGGGATAGATAAATGGAATAATGGAAGACAGAGAGACCCGTGCAACGCCCGGTACCCCTATAGTATATATATATATATATATATATATATATATATATATATATATATATATATATATATATATATATATATATATATATATATATATATATTAGTATATTTTGGTAGCAGTCTTTCCTGTAGACATACATTATTAAATATGACCGAAAAAGTAAGATTAATAATTCTAACACGAATTTTCTCAATCTTTCGTACATTTCTTTTCACTGTTGGAGGTAAATCAAAAATCAATTCTCCAAAATTCATTTTTATTTCTAGTCCGACGCGACACGAGCGCGTTTCGTAAAACTTATTACATTTCCAAAGACTTTAGTTCACAAATACACAACTGAATAGAACTTACGCATCTCCGATTTTATATCTACATTTGAGTGAGGTGGAAGGAGTGATGTGGCATTAACACAAGACAGAACAAGATGTGGCATTAATAGGGTATTAATTTCATCAACACAAGACAGAACAAGAAGTGGTATTAATAGGGTAATAATTTCATCAACACAAGACAGAACACGAAACAATGGATATTGAATAGAAGTGTTTGTAGAAAGCCTATTGGTCCATATTTCTTGATGCTTCTATATTGGAGCGGAGTCTTGAAGAGGGTAGAATATAGTTGTGCAATAATTGGCTGTTGATTGCTGGTGTTGACTTCTTGATGTGTAGTGCCTCGCAAACGTCAAGCCGCCTGCTATCGCTGTATCTATCGATGATTTCTGTGTTGTTTACTAGGATTTCTCTGGCGATGGTTTGGTTGTGGGAAGAGATTATATGTTCCTTAATGGAGCCCTGTTGCTTATGCATCGTTAAACGCCTAGAAAGAGATGTTGTTGTCTTGCCTCTATACTGTTTTTTTTGGAGCTTACAGTCCCCAAGAGGGCATTTGAAGGCATAGACGACGTTAGTCTCTTTTAAAGTGTTCTGTTTTGTGTCTGGAGAGTTTCTCATGAGTAGGCTGGCCGTTTTTCTGGTTTTATAGTAAATCGTCAGTTGTATCCTCTGATTTTTGTCTGTAGGGATAACGTTTCTTTTAACAATATCTTTCAGGACCCTTTCCTCCGTTTTATCAGCTGTGGAAAAGAAGTTCCTGTAAAATAGTCTAATAGGGGGTATAGGTGTTGTGTTAGTTGTCTCTTCAGAGGTTGCATGGCTTTTCACTTTCCTTCTTATGATGTCTTCGACGAAACCATTGGAGAAGCCGTTATTGACTAGGACCTGCCTTACCCTACAGAGTTCTTCGTCGACTTGCTTCCATTCTGAGCTGTGGCTGAGAGCACGGTCGACATATGCGTTAACAACACTCCTCTTGTACCTGTCTGGGCAGTCGCTGTTGGCATTTAGGCACATTCCTATGTTTGTTTCCTTAGTGTAGTCTGCAGTGTGGAAACCTCCGCCCTTTTCCATGACTGTTACATCTAGAAAGGGCAGCTTCCCATCCTTTTCCATCTCGTAAGTGAAACGCAGCACGGAACTCTGCTCAAATGCCTCCTTCAGCTCCTGCAGATGTCTGACATCAGGTACCTGTGTAAAAATGTCGTCAACATACCTGCAGTATATGGCCGGTTTCAAGTTCATGTCGACTAAGACTTTTTGCTCGATAATACCCATGTAGAAGTTTGCAAACAGGACACCTAGGGGAGAACCCATGGCGACCCCATCTACTTGCTTATACATGTGCCCATCCGGGCTCAAGAAGGGTGCCTCTTTAGTACAAGCTTGGAGTAGTTTCCTCAGAATATTTTCTGGTATGTCAAGAGGAGTACAGGCTGGATCACGATACACTCTGTCGGCTATCATTCCGATTGTCTCGTCCACAGGTACGTTGGTAAACAGCGATTCTACGTCCAACGAGGCTCTTATCCCTGTGGCCCGTGTGCCCCACAGTAAGTCAACAAATTCCTTTGGAGACTTCAGGCTGAAGGCGCAAGGAACATAAGGAGTCAGCAGGCCGTTGAGTCGCTTCGCCAGTCTGTACGTGGGTGTGGGTATCTGGCTAATGATTGGCCGAAGTGGGTTTCCAGGCTTGTGTGTCTTGACATTTCCATACGCATATCCAGGTTTATATTCCCCAATGATCTTTGGCAGGTGGAGTCCGGATTTCTTGGCGTTCACAGTTTCGATCAGTTTGTTGACCTTTGCTTTTAATTCGGCTGTAGTGTCCTTCGTTACCCTTTGGAACTTAGTTTGGTCAGAGAGTATGATGTTCATTTTCGCAAGATATTCGTCTTTTTTAAGAATGACATATATTGGCGACTTGTCACCTCTCCTGACAACTATCTCCTTGTTCTCACGAAGGCTTTTAGCTGCCGCTTTAAGCTCGGGGGACAGTATGGTGCTTCTGTAGTTGCCTCGATTCTTTCCTCCTTCTGCAATAAGTTCTGCTTGTAAGGTATCTTTGGTAGTGACCTTTTGTGTCTCGAGGTCGAATATGTCGTTCAACAGAATTTCCACCTCTACTTTCCGGGCCATCTCACTCGGTCTGGACATAACATGACAGTTTATGCCCAGATTTAGGAGAGTGACTTGGTCCTCAGTGAGGTTAATTCCTGCAAGGTTCAGGAAGCCATCTCTTGGTCGTGGAATTGTAAGTAGTCCCCGGAAAGTAGAGGTGGAAATTCTGTTGGACGACATATTCGACCTCGAGACACAAAAGAAGGTCACTACCAAAGATACCTTACAAGCAGAACTTATTGCAGAAGGAGGAAAGAATCGAGGCAACTACAGAAGCACCATAATGTCCCCCGAGCTTAAAGCGGCAGCTAAAAGCCTTCGTGAGAACAAGGAGATAGTTGTCAGGAGAGGTGACAAGTCGCCAATATATGTCATTCTTAAAAAAGACGAATATCTGGCGAAAATGAACATCATACTCTCTGACCAAACTAAGTTCCAAAGGGTAACGAAGGACACTACAGCCGAATTAAAAGCAAAGGTCAACAAACTGATCGAAACTGTGAACGCCAAGAAATCCGGACTCCACCTGCCAAAGATCATTGGGGAATATAAACCTGGATATGCGTATGGAAATGTCAAGACACACAAGCCTGGAAACCCACTTCGGCCAATCATTAGCCAGATACCCACACCCACGTACAGACTGGCGAAGCGACTCAACGGCCTGCTGACTCCTTATGTTCCTTGCGCCTTCAGCCTGAAGTCTCCAAAGGAATTTGTTGACTTACTGCGGGGCACACGGGCCACAGGGATAAGAGCCTCGTTGGACGTAGAATCGCTGTTTACCAACGTACCTGTGGACGAGACAATCGGAATGATAGCCGACAGAGTGTATCGTGATCCAGCCTGTACTCCTCTTGACATACCAGAAAATATTCTGAGGAAACTACTCCAAGCTTGTACTAAAGAGGCACCCTTCTTGAGCCCGGATGGGCACATGTATAAGCAAGTAGATGGGGTCGCCATGGGTTCTCCCCTAGGTGTCCTGTTTGCAAACTTCTACATGGGTACCATCGAGCAAAAAGTCTTAGTCGACATGAACTTGAAACCGGCCATATACTGCAGGTATGTTGACGACATTTTTACACAGGTACCTGATGTCAGACATCTGCAGGAGCTGAAGGAGGCATTTGAGCAGAGTTCCGTGCTGCGTTTCACTTACGAGATTGAAAAGGATGGGAAGCTGCCCTTTCTAGATGTAACAGTCATGGAAAAGGGCGGAGGTTTCCACACTGCAGTCTACACTAAGGAAACAAACATAGGAATGTGCCTAAATGCCAACAGCGACTGCCCAGACAGGTACAAGAGGAGTGTTGTTAACGCATATGTCGACCGTGCTCTCAGCCACAGCTCAGAATGGAAGCAAGTCGACGAAGAACTCTGTAGGGTAAGGCAGGTCCTAGTCAATAACGGCTTCTCCAATGGTTTCGTCGAAGACATCATAAGAAGGAAAGTGAAAAGCCATGCAACCTCTGAAGAGACAACTAACACAACACCTATACCCCCTATTAGACTATTTTACAGGAACTTCTTTTTCACAGCTCATAAAACGGAGGAAAGGGTCCTGAAAGATATTGTTAATAGAAACGTTATACCTACAGACAAAAATCAGAGGATACAACTGACGATTTACTATAAAACCAGATAAACGGCCAGCCTACTCATGAGAAACTCTCCAGACACAAAACAGAACGCTTTAAAAGAGACTAACGTCGTCTATGCCTTCAAATGCCCTCTTGGGGACTGTAAGCTCCAAAAAACCCAGTATATAGGCAAGACAACAACATCTCTTTCTAGGCGTTTAACGATGCATAAGCAACAGGGCTCCATTAAGGAACATATAATCTCTTCCCACAACCAAACCATCGCCAGAGAAATCCTAGTAAACAACACAGAAATCATCGATAGATACAGCGATAGCAGGCGGCTTGACGTTTGCGAGGCACTACACATCAAGAAGTCAACACCAGCAATCAACAGCCAATTATTGCACAACTATATTCTACCCACCTCAAGACTCCGCTCCAATATAGAAGCATCAAGAAATATGGACCAATAGGCTTTCTACAAAGACTTCTATTCAATATCCATTGTTTCTTGTTCTGTCTTGTGTTGATGAAATTAATACCCTATTAATACCACTTCTTGTTCTGTCTTGTGTTGATGAAATTAATACCCTATTAATGCCACATCTTGTTCTGTCTTGTGTTAATGCCACATCACCCCTTCCACCTCACTCAAATGTAGATATAAAATCGGAGATGCGTAAGTTCTATTCAGTTGTGTATTTGTGAACTAAAGTCTTTGAAAATGTAATAAGTTTTACGAAACGCGCTCGTGTCGCGTCAGACTAGAAATAAAAATGAATTTTGGAGAATTGATTTTTGATTTACCTCCAACAGTGAAAAGATATATATATATAAATAAATATATATATATATATATATATATATATATATATATATATATATATATATATATATATATATATATATATATATATATATATATATATATGTCGTACCTAGTAGCCAGAACGCACTTCTCAGCCTACTATGCAAGGCCCAATTTGCCTAATAAGCCAAGTTTTCATGAATTAATTGTTTTTCGACTACCTAACCTACCTAACCTAACCTAACCTGACTTTTTCGGCTACCTAACCTAACCTAACCTATAAAGATAGGTTAGGTAGGGTTGGTTATGTTCGGTCATATATCTACGTTAATTTTAACTCCAATAAAAAAAAATTACCTCATATTTGACTGGTGAAAGGAGAAGAGAGTTTGGATAGCTACCTGAGAGATATGTGTTGATATGTGTCTGAGTCTGTGGGATTTTACTGGCAAGGTTAGCACCAACCGATGAAAAAGAGCTATTAAATTCATTTGCCATTTCTAAATCAGTTGATGGTGTAACTTGTGTCTCTGTTGTGTGTCTGTGTCTGTGTCTGTCTCGTGTCTGTGTCGTGTGTCGTGTGTCTTGTGTCTCTATGATGGTGAAACTTGTGTCTCTATTCACACACATTGACTTGCCTAAATACGCAAGTGAGAGGTAACTTCTCCAGGCTTCGCTAGGTTTCCCATTTTAGTTTATTACACATGCAAAATACATTAATGTATAAGGAGCTTATGGGTAAATATATATTGTTCCTGGAGGTGTAAACAGGTACAGCCTGATGAGAGGTATATTTTGCAGGGTACACACCGCACCTGGTGGCTACGGCAGCGAACTTTGTGAATGGAGTGAAGTACCTCCGGGAGAAGGGCGTCGACCTGGAGTACGCCACCCCCTCTGGTAAGGTGTTGTTGTTGTTGGTGTCCTCAGCTGACATCACGCGGGTCTGCACCTTGGTGTTCACACAGTATACCCCTGACCAGCAGTATACCTCAACACATCCCTGACCAGCAGTATACCTCAACACATCCCTGACCAGCATCACACCTCAACACATCCCTGGACAGCATCACACCTCAATACATCCCTGACCAGCATCACACCTCATCACATCCCTGGACAGCATCACACCTCAACACATCCCTGACGAGCAGCACACCTCAACACATCCCTGACGAGCAGCACACCACATCACATCCCTGACGAACAGCACACCTCAACACCTCCCTGACCAGTATCACACCTCAACATATCCCTGATCAGCCAGTCCGTCCTCCTAAGATTTCCGAACTACAAGAACTGTCGTACTAAGTGCCCTTATCCTAACCTACCAGAGGATCCAAAACATAAAACAGGACAGTATGTCAATTTCGCAAGCCGATACCATTTTCCAGAACGACAATTTTTGGCCTTAGGGAGAGTATACGGCAAAATATGACGTTTTATCAAGAGGACGGGTTGGCCCAGCTGCACCTCGTCTTACCCGCCTCCTTCAACAGACGAAGATAATGCCCGAGGTACTGAACACAATGTACTGTGGAATCAGTACACCAGTTGACTGTTGCATCATTTAGGGAATATAGCTGCTAAAAGTGCTTTAATATTCGCTACTTGTGTCTTATTAAATTCAATCACATTCTTTCTTTCAGAAATAACATTGCTGTCTATTTGGCTTTTAATTGTTCCAGGTATTGTTGAGTGACATGATCAGTATTCTAGGTATTGTAGAGTGACGTGATCATTGTTCCAGGTATTGTAGAGTGATGT
This sequence comes from Procambarus clarkii, assembly GCF_040958095.1. Lineage (NCBI taxonomy): Eukaryota > Metazoa > Arthropoda > Malacostraca > Decapoda > Cambaridae > Procambarus > Procambarus clarkii. Next base: position 18,960,625 of record NC_091153.1, read on the forward strand.
GATCAGTGTTCCAGGTATTGTAGAGTGACGTAATCAATGTTCTAGGTATTGTAGAGTGACATGATCAGTGTTCCAGGTATTGTAGAGTGACGTGATCAGTGTTCTAGGTATTGTAGAGTGACGTGATCAGTGTTCTAGGTATTGTAGAGTGACGTGATCAGTGTTCCAGGTATTGTAGAGTGACGTAATCAATGTTCTAGGTATTGTAGAGTGACGTGATCAGTGTTCCAGGTATTGTAGAGTGACGTAATCAATGTTCTAGGTATTGTAGAGTGACATGATCAGTGTTCCAGGTATTGTAGAGTGACGTGATCAGTGTTCTAGGTATTGTAGAATGACATGATCAGTGTTCCAGGTATTGTTGAGTGACATGATCAGTGTTCTAGGTATTGTAGAGTGACGTGATCAGTGTTCCAGGTATTGTAGAGTGACGTAATCAATGTTCTAGGTATTGTAGAGTGACATGATCAGTGTTCCAGGTATTGTAGAGTGACGTGATCAGTGTTCTAGGTATTGTAGAGTGACGTGATCAGTGTTCTAGGTATTGTAGAGTGACGTGATCAGTGTTCTAGGTATTGTAGAGTGACATGATCAGTGTTCTAGGTATTGTAGAGTGACATGATCAGTGTTCCAGGTATTGTAGAGTGACGTGATCAGTGTTCTAGGTATTGTAGAGTGACATGATCAGTGTTCCAGGTATTGTAGAGTGACGTGATCAGTGTTCTAGGTATTGTAGAATGACATGATCAGTGTTCCAGGTATTGTAGAGTGACGTGATCAGTGTTCTAGGTATTGTAGAGTGATGTGATCAGTGTTCTAGGTATTGTGGAGTGACGTGCTAAGTGTTCTAGGTATTGTAGTGGGAGACGGTGATAATGTTGACTGAATGGTATTTGTGAGTGGCAAGTTTAATCATGCCAATATTTGTTAATTAATGCCTGAACTATGTGAGTGCCACTCTCGAAGTTGTTCACGGTCTCATTGCTCCCATCTGACAGTCACATATGATTACTTAAGTGTTGTCGAAGAAATACTTGAGGGACGAAATACTGAGAGGAAGAAATACTGGAGGAAGAATTTTTTAAGGAGGAAAGAAATACTCTTGAGAAAGAAATGTTTTCCGAGGAACGGCTAACTTGTAGAGATATATTTGAGTTGAAGAGCGAATGATGAGTATTGGTGATGGCGTTAAGTTAATATCTTTTCCGTTCTCTTCCTCCACAGGTGAATTGGCCCTGACAGCAGCAGCTCGTTTAAACAAGGATAAGGTTCTTTCAGCCCTGGTGAACCTTGGGGCGCACCTGGACGTCCACGACGGTACAGGTGGGTACCCGCACAGTCACCCCACACCTGCAGGAGCCTTCCCTTGCACCATCTTAGTCCCCCAGCAGTAATGCAGGCCCGGGCTGCTGTGATCCTGTCTGGCTTATGAAGCTATGTAGTGAGTGTCAGATCAAACGTTGGCGTGTGTTCATCACTGTCTGCACTGTGTTGAGATGACCAGGAGTGAGTCTCGCCTTGGGCACTTGTGGAGATTGTTGGTTACGTGTAAATATATTCAAATGTAAATAATTTAGACCTGGAATGAGAGAGGTAATTATATAAAATAATTGTGTTATTCATAATATAAATATATATTATATATATATATATATATATATATATATATATATATATATATATATATATATATACATATACATATATATATATATACATATACATATATATATATATATATATATATACATATATATATATATATATATATATATATATATATATATATATATATATATATATATAATATATATATATATATATATATATATATATATACATATATATATATATATATATATATATATATATATATATATATATATATATATTATTAAATATGACCGAAAAAGTAAGATTAATAATTCTAACACGAATTTTCTCAATCTTTCGTACATTTCTTTTCACTGTTGGTGGTAATTCAAAAATCAATTCTCCAAAATTCATTTTTATTTCAAGTCTGACGCGACACTTGAGAGCGTTTCGTAAAACTTATTACATTTTCAAAGACTTTAAGCAACAGGGCTCCATTAAGGAACATATAATCTCTTCCCACAACCAAACCATCGCCAGAGAAATCCTTGTAAACAACACAGAAATCATCGATAGATACAGCGATAACAGACGGCTTGACGTTTGCGAGGCACTACACATTAAAAAGTCAACACCAGCAATCAACAGCCAACTAATGCACAACTATATTCTACCCACCTCAAGACTCCGCTCCAATATAGAAGCATCAAGAAATATGGACCAATAGGCTTTCTACAATCACTTCCATTCAATACCCATTGTTTCGTGTTCTGTCTTGTGTTGATGAAATTAATACCCTATTAAATACCACCTCACCCCATCCACCTCACTCAAATGTTGATATAAACAAATCTTAGATGTGTAAGTTCTATTCAGTTGTGTATGTGTTAACTAAAGTCTTTGAAAATGTAATATGTTTTACGAAACGCGCTCAAGTGTCGCGTCAGACTTGAAATAAAAATGAATTTTGGAGAATTGATTTTTGAATTACCACCAACAGTGAAAAGAAATGTACGAAAGATTGAGAAAATTCGTGTTAGAATTATTAATCTTACTTTTTCACATCTCCGATTTGTTTATATCTACATTTGAGTGAGGTGGATGGGGTGAGGTGGTATTTAATAGGGTATTAATTTCATCAACACAAGACAGAACAGGAAACAATGGGTATTGAAATGGAAGTGATTGTAGAAAGCCTATTGGTCCATATTTCTTGATGCTTCTATATTGGAGCGGAGTCTTGAGGTGGGTAGAATATAGTTGTGCATTAATTGGCTGTTGATTGCTGGTGTTGACTTCTTAATGTGCAGTGCCTCGCAAACGTCAAGCCGTCTGCTATCGCTGTATCTATCGATGATTTCTGTGTTGTTTACTAGGATTTCTTTGGCGATGGTTTGGTTGTGGGAAGAGATTATATGTTCCTTAATGGAGCCCTGTTGCTTATGCATCGTTAAACGCCTAGAAAGAGATGTTGTTGTCTTGCCTATATACTGGTTTTTTTGGAGCTTACAGTCCCCAAGTGGGCATTTGAAGGCATAGACGACGTTGGTCTCTTTTAAAGCGTTCTGCTTTGTGTCTGGAGAGTTTCTCATGAGTAGGCTGGCCGTTTTTCTGGTTTTATAGTAAATCGTCAGTTATATCCTCTGATTTTTGTCTGTAGGGATAACGTTTCTATTAACAATATCTTTCAGGACCCTTTCCTCCGTTTTATGAGCTGTGGAAAAGAAGTTCCTGTAAAATAGTCTAATAGGGGGTATAGGTGTTGTGTAAGTTGTCTCTTCAGAGGTTGCATGGCATTTCACTTTCCTTCTTATGATGTCTTCGATGAAACCATTGGAGAACCCATTGTTGACTAGGACCTGCCTTACCCTACAGAGTTCTTCATCGACTTGCTTCCATCCTGAGCTGTGGCTGAGAGCACGGTCGACATGAGCGTTAACAACACTCCTCTTGTACCTGTCTGGGCAGTCACTGTTGGCATTGAGGCACATTCCTATGTTTGTTTCCTTAGTGTAGACTGCAGTGTGGAAACCTCCGCTCCTTTCCATGACTGTTACATCTAGAAAGGGCAGCTTCCCATCCTTCTCCATCTCGTAAGTGAAACGCAACACAAAATTCTGCTCAAATGCCTCCTTCAGCTCCTGCAGATGTCTGACATCAGGTACATGTGTAAAAATGTCGTCAGCATACCGGCAGTATATGGCCGGTTTCAAGTTCTGCTTGAAACCGTATATGGCAGTATATGGCAATAAGTTCTGCTTGTAAGGTATCTTTGGTAGTGACCTTCTTTTGTGTCTCGAGGTCGAATATGTCGTCCAACAGAATTTCCAACTCTACTTTCCGGGCCATCTCACTCGGTCTGGACATAACGTGACAGATTATGCCCAGATTTAGGAGAGTGACTTGGTCCTCAGTGAGGTTGATTCCTGCAAGGTTCAGGAAGCCGTCTCTTGGTCGTGGAATTGCCATAGGTCCTCCATATAACGTTATTAGTTTCTTGATTATCCTGGTTTCGGTTATAATGTTATATGGAGGACCTATGGGCAATTCCACGACCAAGAGACGGCTTTTTCATACCCATAGGTATTCATTTGGGGGATATTGTTATTCGATCTAATCAATTGATATGGTATACTAGGTTTTGGGCTTTGATTTGAATTTTTTAAATATTTTATATTTTGAATCCACATTGTAATCCCTTGCTACGTCACCCAACGCTAGGTTCACGTTTAGCTCCAAGACCGGTCTACGCCCCATGCCCAGGATTTTCCCATTTATTACACCCAAAACATTTCGAGTTCATTAAAAACAGCTTTTCGGAAATCTGGCACTTTAACAGAATTCTCTCTTACAAATTATTCCATTCTATGCTAAATCTGATTCCATTGTGATCTTTCCCTAGCTCACTCCTTGTTTCGATGTCATTAATTTGTGTCTCCCTGTTAGTTAACACCGAGTCTAAAATATAATTTTCCTGCGTTGGTTCCTTAATGTGTTGCTTAACGAAGCAAACGTCAATTAATTCAACAAAATCTTCTGCTTCAGTTGTCTATGTTTTGTTAAACCAGTTTATTCCACTAAAAGTAAAGTTACCAACGATACAAATACTGTTTGACCTAGGTGCTCTAGATATTTCTTCCCATATATGCTCTGCTTCCATTTTGTCCAAGTTTGGTGGCTTATATATAACTCATATTATTATAGTTTTGTCCTTTTTCGTTTAATTCTAACCAAATAGTTTCTGTGTGTATGTGGCTCAGATTAGATTCCTTCTTCGACACAGCATTTTAATTTTCACTGAGATGTATTGTTAATCCTCCTCCTCGTCTAATATGTCTATCTGTATGAAATAGTTTAAATCCGTTTATTTGATACTCAGCAAATAGTCCCCTGTTTTCTATATTCATCCATGTTTCGGTAATTGCAATAATAACTGTTTCCTTGTAGACAAAAACATTTAAATCGTTTATTTTATTTTTTAGGCTCCTATTGTCAGTGTAATTTACCTTCAGTGTCTTGCAATTGTGAGGCCCTTCTCCTTCCTTGTAAACAAATTCTTTTTCCCCCACCTGCACATACTTTTAGTGTCTCCTTTTCCCATATCCATTCCCATGCAACTATCTACTGACAGTTTAAACCCAAACAAACCCCTCCAACCACAGATTCCAACAAGTTGGCAACCTCAACAACCCCAGCCCATCTGGGGTTAGGGTTGTTGAACCATAAATGAACCCCCATCTCAAGCATACATATCATTCCTTTCCCAGAAACGTTCCTAATCATCATTGAATGATATTACATTTCATTTTCAATATTTGTTCAGTAAGCAATTAATACCAAGTGCTCTACACAACCATTCGTTTCCATCTGCCATTATTGGAAGAGTCCTACATGTGATCGGAATCCCTCCAGTGCTTCTAAATCTATGACTGTCTTAAACCTCTGCATTAGGGTCTCATTCCTAGCTCATCATACTTCATTTCTTAGGCACTAATACAAATAGTATGTTCCCATTTCCAGCCATAATATCATTCTTCCAGCCATAATATAACATTTCCCATGTCATTTCTCCCTCAGGCATGACACCGTTAATGTATACGATACGGAACAAGAATGTAGAGGCCATGGAAAACTTATTGAAATCAGGGAGCGATGTCAACTTACAGGATAATGGTACGTACACACCCGTTGTTGTTGCTTATTGTTGCAGTTGTGGGTGTTGTTGTTGCTTATTGTAGAAGTGGTGGGTGATATTGCTTATTGTAGAAGTTTTGGGTGATGTTGTTACTTATAGTACGAGTGGTGGGGTGATGTTGTTGCTTATTGTAGGAGTGGAGGGGTGATGTTGCTTATTGTAGTAGTTTTAGGTAACGTTGTTGCTTATTGTAGTTGTGGGAGATGTTGGTGCTTATTGTTGCTTATTAGTAGTTGTGGGTGTTGTTCTTTCTTATTGTAGTTGTGACGGGTGATGTTGCCTATGTACTAGTGATGGATGATGTTTTTGTTTTCTGTAGTTGTTGTGGGTGACGTTGATGCTTATTGTAGTAGTTGTGGGTGATGTTGCTTAGTGTAGTTCTAGTGGGTGTTGTTCTTGCCTATTGATACAGTGCCACATGAAAGACTGATTAAAAAAAATAGAGGCTCATGGTATTGGGGGTGCTATATTAAGTTGGATTAGGGAGTGGCTATTCCAAAGGAAACAGAGAGTTAGTATAAATGGCGTAAAGTCAGAGTGTGATAATGTTGTTAGTGGAGTGCCTCAAGGCTCTGTCCTGGGACCTCTGTTGTTTATAATATATATAAATGATTTAGATTCAGGTTTGAGTAGCAACATTTGCAAATTTGCCGATGATACAAAAATCGGCAGGGAAATTAACACGGAAGAAGACTCACTATCACTTCAAGTTAATCTAAATAGGGTTTTGAAATGGTCAAAAGATTGGCAGATGCAGCTTAATGCTGATAAATGTAAAGTTTTGAGGCTAGGTAATGAGGATAGAGTTACAAGATACGAGCTAGATGGTGTTGAGATTGCGAAGTCGGATTGCGAAAGGGATCTGGGAGTTATGATTAGTAAGAATTTAAAACAAAAGGATCAATGCATGAATGTTCGTAATAAGGCAAATCGGACACTCGGATTTATTAATCGAAGCGTTAGCAACAAGACACCTGGTGTTGTTCTTCAGCTATATCTTGCTCTGGCTAGGCCCCATTTAGATTATGCAGTTCAGTTTTGGTCGCTGTACTATAGAATGGATATAACTATGCAATGCAATGGCATTGCATGGTTATATGCAATGCCATTGATACGAGGCAGCTCCTATTTATAACCACCCAATCCCACTCATATACATATCCAACCCACGCTTGAAACAATCGAGGGACCCCACCTCCACGACGGTTCGTGGTAATTGGTTCCACAAATCAACAACCCTGTTACTGAACCAGTATTTACCCAAGTCTTTCCTAAATCTAAACTTATCCAATTTATACCTATTGTTTCGCGTTCTGTCTTGTGTTGATACTTTTAATACTCCATTAATATCTCCTTTGTTATGTCCATTCATCCACTTGTAAACCTCTATCATGTCACCCCTAACTCTTCGCTTTTCCAGGGAATGCAATTTAAGCTTTTGCAATTACAGTAGTGGTGTGTGATGCTATTGCTTATTGCCGTAGTTATGGGTATTGTTGCTTACTGTAGTAGTTGTGGGTGATGTTGTTGCTTATTTTAGTAGTTATAGGTGATTTTGTTGCTGTTGTAGTAGTTGTTAGTGAGGTGCATGCTTATTGTATTAGTTGTTAGTTATGTTGTTTCTTAATGCAGTAGTTGTTGGTCTTGTTGTTCCAAGAGGTTCCAAGGGGTCCCAGGAAATTTAAGGGGTTCCAAGGGGTTGTCATGGCCATGGGAGGGGGGTAATGAGGGACCGGCACCCATGACTTATAAAAAGTTCCCGTACGGCATGCGTCTCCAATAGCCTCTGACAACCAAGTTCAACTCCTGGCCTCCTGGCCTGTTCTTAGTTTTTAAGTCTGGCTGAACTGCTGTTGCAACATGCATACGACAGGGCCACTGTTTTTTAGTATAGGCTTTATGTACCCTTATGACTTGAAAGAGTTAAGGAAAGTCTTGCATGGATGCAATGGTTTCACACTTCAATTTGGCCCAAACGTATTATCGTGCTTTAACAACAGTGACCTCAACCCAGACTGACTGTTCTTTAACTCTAGTCCTTTAACACAATATTTACGACAAAAAATATGAATTACCTTCTGTTAGAGCCAAGCAAGACCCGATGCCCCACACCCACCATCCCCAGGGACCCCCCACACTGCTCACCCCCCCCCCACACACACTTCTCATCCCCACACACTGCTCACCCACACACCGCTCACCTCCACATATTCCTAACCCCCACACTCCTCACCCCCACACACTGCTCACCCACACACTACTCACTCACACACTGCTCACCCCCCACACTGCTCACCCTCACATTGCTCACCCCCACACTGCTCAAATTCACACACTGTTCAACCCACACACACTGCTCACCCCTGCACACACTCTATTCCCAGAGGGAATAGACTCGTTCCTCTCATTGTTTGATGATGATGCAAAAATTATGAGGAGGATTAAGACAGAGGAAGATAGTATGGGGCTACAAGATGACCTAGACAAATTGAAGGAATGGTCCAACAAATGACTACTAAAGTTCAACCCGAGTAAATTTAAGGTAATGAAACTAGATAGAGGAAATAGGAGACCAGATACTGGATACCGATTGAAAGATGAAGACCTTCCCGAAACGGACAGTGAGAAAGTTCTAGGAGTTCATATTACATCAAACCTGTCTCCTGAAGCCCACATCAAAAGAATAACATCGGCGGCGTGTGCAAGGCTGGCTAACATCAGAACTGCCTTCTAGAACCTGTGTAAGGATTCTTTCAGGACCTTGTATACCACGTATGTAAGGCCGATCCTGGAGTATGCGGCCCCAGCATGGAGCCCGTACCTTGTCAAGCACAAGACGAAGCTGCAAAAGGTCAGAGGTATGCTACTAGGCTAGTCCCAGAACCAAGAGGCATGAGTTACGAGGAAAGGCTGATGGAACTGCACTTCACGTCGCTGAAAGACAGAAGGACCTCGTGAGACATTATCACCACATACAAAATTCTCAGGGGAATTGACAGGGTAGTCAAGGATGGATAATTTAACACGGGTGGTACACGCACAGGGGAACACAAGTGGAAACTGAGTACCCAAATAAGCCAGAAAGACGTTAGAAAGAACTTTTTCGGTGTCAGAGTAATTAGTAAATGGAATGGACTAGTCAGTGATGTGGTTGAGGCTGACTCCATACACAGTTTCAAATGTAGATATGATGGAGCTTGAAAAACTCAGGAATCTGTACACCAGTAGATATACGGTTGAGAGGCGAAACTAAAGAGCCAAAGCTTAACCCCCGCACGCACAATTAGGTGCGTGCAACTAGGTGAGTACACTGCTCACCTGTCACACTGCTTACCCCCCCACACCCTGTTCACCCCCACACACTTCTCACCCCCAAACTACTTTCCAGCTCCTATTAACAATTGTTGACAGATGGAACTTCAGCGTTGATGCTGGCGGGCTCCAGCGGATCAGCGACAATACTGACGAAGCTCCTGGAGTACCCTCAAGACCTCGACGTACTCGACAATGCTGGTGAGTTAACCCAATCGTTTTAGATAATAATATTTATGGTAAATTAATCAAACAGGTTTAGTGAATGGTTGTATACGTTAGGCGAGGAGCCAAACACCTCTCACAAGACAACATTTCAAAAAAATTCTGAGATTCGATGACTTCATTACATGAGATGGGTTGTGTTGCTTTCTCCACCAAACAATATAACTAAACGAAAAATTAAAATAATCAACACGGAATATAAATATACATATATATATGTGTATATATATATATATATATATATATATATATATATATATATATATATATATATATATATATATATATATATATATATATATATATATATATATATACAAAAGAATGGGGGTGGTAGGAGAAGATAATATTAGTGTTCAGTGAGAAACCACAAGGTCTCCTCTGAATACTTTTTATTTTCTTCTCCGAGGCTATGGGTCCCCACATTGGCACCAGAGGTGGTACCCTCACAAACTATATTAAAATATATATATATATATATATATATATATATATATATATATATATATATATATATATATATATATATATATATATATGTACCTAGTAGCCAGAACGCACTTCTCAGCCTACTATGCAAGGCCCGATTTGCTTAATAAGCCAAGTTTTCCTGAATTAATAGATTTTTTCTAATTTTTTTCTTATGAAATGATAAAGCTACCCATTTCATTATGTATGAGGTCAATTTTTTGTTATTGGAATTAAAATTAACGTAGATATTTGACCGAACCTAACCAACCCTACCTAACCTAACCTAACCTATCTCTATAGGCTAGGTTCGGTTAGGTAGCCGAAAAAGTTAGGTTAGGTTAGGTTAGGTAGGTTAGGTAGTCGAAAAACAATTATTTCTTGAAAACTTGGCTTATTAGGCAAATCGGGCCTTGCATAGTAGGCTGAGAAGTGTGTTCTGGCTACTAGGTACGACATATATATATATATATATATATATATATATATATATATATATATATATATATATATATATATATATATATATATATATATATATATATATATATATCGTACCTAGTAGCCAGAACGCACTTCTCAGCCTACTATGCAAGGCCCGATTTGCCTAATAAGCCAAGTTTTTATGAATTAATTGTTTTTCGACTACCTAACCAACCTAACCTAACCTAACCTAACTTTTTCGGCTACCTAACCTAACCTATAAAGATAGATTAGGTTAGGTTAGGTAGGGTTGGTTGGTTCGGTCATATATCTACGTTAATTTTAACTCCAATAAAAAAAAATTGACCTCATACATAATGAAATGGGAAGATTTATCATTTCATAAGAAAAATATTAGAGAAAATATATTAATTCAGGAAAACTTGGCTTATTAGGCAAATCGGGCCTTGCATAGTAGGCCAAGTTCGACGTTCTGGCTACTAGGTACGACATATATATACATATATATATATATATATATATATATATATATATATATATATATATATATATATGTCGTACCTAATAGCCAGAACGCACTTCTCAGCCTACTATTCAAGGCCCGATTTGCCTAATAAGCCAAGTTTTCATGAATTAATGTTTTTTCGTCTACCTAACCTACCTAACCTAACCTAACCTAGCTTTTTTTGGCTACCTAACCTAACCTTACCTATAAATATAGGTTAGGTTAGGTTAGGTAGGGTTGGTTAGGTTCGGTCATATATCTACGTTAATTTTAACTCCAATAAAAAAAAATTGACCTCATACATAGAGAAAAGGGTTGCTTTATCATTTCATAAGAAAAAAATTATGGTAAATATATTAATTCAGGAAAACTTGGCTTATTAGGCAAATCGGGCCTTGAATAGTAGGCTGAGAAGTGAGTTCTGGCTACTAGGTACGACATATATATATATATATATATATATATATATATATATATATATATATATATATATATATATATATATATATATATATATATATATATATAAGTGTGTGTAAATCACGAAAATAAACACGTGATTAAGAATGTGACAATGTCAGACCACGGAGGAAAATGAAACAGGAATTTCCTTAAGTACTTTCGTATATTAAATACATCTTCAGAAGGAATGATCAGATCATTCCTGAAGATGTATTTAATATACGAAAGTACTTAAGGAAATTCCTGTTTCATTTTCCTCCGTGGTCTGACATTGTCATATATATATATATATATATATATATATATATATATATATATATATATATATATATATATATATATATATATATATATATATATGTCGTACCTAGTAGCCAGAACTCACTTCTCAGCCTACTATGAAAGGCCCGATTTGCCTAATAAGCCAAGTTTTCATGAATTAATTGTTTTTCGACTACCTAACCTACCTAACCTAACCTAACCTAACTTTTTCGGCTACCTAACCAAACCTAACCTATAAAGATAGGTTAGGTTAGGTTAGGTAGGGTTGGTTAGGTTCGGTCACATATCTACGTTAATTTTAACTCCAATAAAAAAAATTGACCTCATACATAATGAAATGGGTAGCTTTATCATTTCATAAGAAAAAAATTAGAAAAAATATATTAATTCAGGAAAACTTGGCTTATTAGGTAAATCGGGCCTTGAATAGTAGGCCAAAAAGTGAGTTCTGGCTACTAGGTACGACATATATATATATATATATATATATATATATATATATATATATATATATATATATATATATATATATATAATATATGGAGTCACCCTGCAGCCATGGAAGGAAGGTAAACAGGTCGTATGGGATTACACCTGTGCATCTACATTGGCTGATACCTATTTATGTTACAGCTCAACGGAGGGAGGTGGGGCAGCCACCTTCATGGAGACCCAGAAAATCCACAAGTACAGAGACCTAGAATGTTGTTAGAGGTTAACGCTGCACCTCAGTATACACCTCAGTTCGTATGCTGGCCGGGAAGGATTTACTGGGCGCAATTCCTTAACTGTAGCCTCTGTTTAACGCAACAGTAAAATGTGTACTTGGATGAAAAAACGATTCTTCACGGCAGGGGATCGTATTCCAGGGACCTGCCCGAAACGCTACGCGTACTAGTGGCTGTACAAGAATGTAAAAACTCTTGTATATATCTCAAAAAAAAAAAAAAAAAAAGGTTCGTGCCGATAGGCTCTGAGACTCTGGGCGCCTGGGGTAAATGTGCACTCAATTTTTTAAAGGAGGTGGGTGAGGAACTGATTGGGAAAACTAGAGACCCACGAGCAGCCAGTTTCCTGTTCCAGCGCCTCAGTGTTGCAGTTCAGAGGGGAAATGCGTGCTGTATCCTGGGTACGCACCCAACCTCCGAGGAGCTGGACGAGGTCTTCGAACGCTGATTGTTTAATTGTTATATACTTGTGTGTGTGTGTGTGTGTGTGTGTTCTCTGTAAACTATAGCATTGCAATAAAATAAAAAAAAAATAAAAAAAAATAATAGGGTGGTAGGAGAGGAAAAGAATGAAATATTCAGTGAGATTCCACAAGATCTACTCTGAATGCTCTTTGTTTTTTTCTTCGAGGATGTGGGTCCCTGCAATTGCACCAGAGGTGATACCCCTAATGTATATATATATATATATATATATATATATATATATATATATATATATATATATATATATATATATATATATATATATATATATATATATATATATATATATATATATATATATATATATATATATATATATATTTTTTTTTTTTTTTTAATAATTATAAATAGGGAAGGGAGTACCACCTCTGGCTGGAAGAAGGGGGACCCATAGCCTCGGAGGAAACCACACATAACGCATTGGAGGGAATGTAGGTCCCCTCCAATACCGTTTCTGTGTGCTTTTCTCCTACCACCCCCTTCCCTTTTTTTTTTCCTTTATTGTGTATTTAAAGGTTACAAAACATACAAGACAAATGCCTAAATGTTATGGATCTCTTGAAGCTCCTCCGCTTCTGGACAGGAACCGAGGACGCAGCAAGCATTTCCCCTCTGGATCGCCACACTGAGACGCTGAAATAAAAAACTGGAAGCCCTTAGGTCTCTGGTGACGTCAATGAGCTTGGAACCCAATTCCTTGAGAAATCCCAAGGCACTCTTGCCCCAGGGGCCATGCGTCTCAGACGCTATGGGAACAAAGAGGTATTGACCTTCCAGTCGCCTGTACTTGAGTGATTTTGCTGTTTCCCTGTGGTTGGCCGCCCCACCTGCTTGATCAGCTCCGAAGTGTACATAGGTGTCAGCCAGGGTGGATACACATGTGTAGTCCCACACCAACTGTCTACCCTCCTTCCATGAGTATATGGTGATGCCATCAGAGCGAAGTGCGGGGAAATCCGGGTTTTGGACCCCTAGGATGCGAGGTTCTCTCTCTGCTGGGCACCCAGCCGAGACGAGGCTTCTCTTGATGATGTCATTGACCTCGTTGTGTCTTGCATGCCAGCCCTTTGTGCTTCCGCAATGCAACCCATGCAGTCCGTATTGGTCTGCTTCCACCCTGTTGCAAATACACTTGTATTCAGTGTGAATTGGGGCACCAAGGCGGAGGGCCACTGCTACACGAAGGGATTCTGGATCTAGGCGCGTGCCCATTGCTGACATGGGTACTGCCAGGAGGAAGTCTCCTGCATGGGGGGCATGCACTGCTCTGAGGCGGGCTTTCTCCTTGTCTGATGTTGCGACGCTGAGCATGGCATCAGCTACTTTTTCCACTAGAGGGTGGTCCCAGCCGGACTGTTTGTGTTGTTTTGTTGGCTCTATAATGGTTGCTGGGGCTGCAAGAACATCCCACTGATTTGAACATTCAGTGAAAGCAGGATCGTGTATTCCTGCTGAATCTCTCAGGGTTGCAGGTAAAATATCTCTGACGAGGTCGTGCGATGCATGAGAGGAGGAAAGGAAGGCTGGTAGAGCAATTTGGGAGGCTGTGAGGACACCAAGGCCGCCGAGTCTTACAGGAAGGGTTGCTTGCTCCCACTGAGAGTCGTCCAATGGCAGGTTCAGGACTTTCACCAGCATGGACCTCAGAAGGGTGTCATACACATTTAACTTAGGGCTGCTGTAGGATGGAGAACATCTCAGAAAGTAGGTCAACTTAGGGAGAGACAGGCATCTTGTAAGGAGAAAGAGAGCATCATGGGCATCAATCTTGTCAATCCTGTCCTGCATTCTCTTTAGGTCAGTGATTTTTGCAACCAGGACCTCCTCGATTGCTCGTGGGCCAATGGGGGCACCCAGGAGAGTGCAGTCCGGTGACTCGACAACGAGAATGTCTGGAAGAACATTTTGTATTTGCCCAGTGATGTCTGGGTTGCGGGAGATTATTTCACATTTGGATGCATTGAGAATGAGGCCTAAGGCTGCTCCCTGCTCCTGGATTTTCCTTATATCCTCCAAAATGGTTTCCGGAGTTCCAGCTAGAGTGCCACCATCCAGGTACCAGATGTTTAGCTCGCTTGTTTAGGTACCAGATGTTTAGCTTTATCTATATATATATATATATATATATATATATATATATATATATATATATATATATATATATATATATATATATATATATATATATATATATATATATATATATTAGTATATTTTGGTAGCAGTCTTTCCTGTAGACATATATTATTAAATATGACCGAAAAAGTAAGATTAATAATTCTAACACGAATTTTCTCAATCTTTCGTACATTTCTTTTCACTGTTGGAGGTAAATCAAAAATCAATTCTCCAAAATTCATTTTTATTTCTAGTCTGACGCGACACGAGCGCGTTTCGTAAAACTTATTACATTTTCAAAGACTTTAGTTCACAAATACACAACTGAATGGAACTTACGCATCTCCGATTTTATATCTACATTTGAGTGAGGTGGAAGGGGTGATGTGGCATTAACACAAGACAGAACAAGATGTGGCATTAATAGGGTATTAATTTCATCAACACAAGACAGAACAAGTGTATTAATAGGGTATTAATTTCATCAACACAAGACAGAACACGAAACAATGGATATTGAATAGAAGTGTTTGTAGAAAGCCTATTGGTCCATATTTCTTGATGCTTCTATATTGGAGCGGAGTCTTGAGGTGGGTAGAATA
Source organism: Procambarus clarkii (assembly GCF_040958095.1). Lineage (NCBI taxonomy): Eukaryota > Metazoa > Arthropoda > Malacostraca > Decapoda > Cambaridae > Procambarus > Procambarus clarkii. Next base: position 18,976,045 of record NC_091153.1, read on the forward strand.
TAGTTGTGCAATAATTGGCTGTTGATTGCTGGTGTTGACTTCTTGATGTGTAGTGCCTCGCAAACGTCAAGCCGCCTGCTATCGCTGTATCTATCGATGATTTCTGTGTTGTTTACTAGGATTTCTCTGGCGATGGTTTGGTTGTGGGAAGAGATTATATGTTCCTTAATGGAGCCCTGTTGTTTATGCATCGTTGAACGCCTAGAAAGAGATGTTGTTGTCTTGCCTATATACTGGTTTTTTTGGAGCTTACAGTCCCCAAGAGGGCATTTGAAGGCATAGACGACGTTAGTCTCTTTTAAAGCGTTCTGTTTTGTGTCTGGAGAGTTTCTCATGAGTAGGCTGGCCGTTTTTCTGGTTTTATAGTAAATCGTCAGTTGTATCCTCTGAATTTTGTCTGTAGGGATAACGTTTCTATTAATAATATCTTTCAGGACCCTTTTCTCCGTTTTATGAGCTGTGGAAAAGAAGTTCCTGTAAAATAGTCTAATAGGGGTTATAGGTGTTGTGTTAGTTGTCTCTTCAGAGGTCGCATGGCGTTTCACTTTCCTTCTTATGATGTCTTCAACAAAGCCATTGGAGAAGCCGTTGTTGACTAGGACTTGCCTTACCCTACAGAGTTCGTCGTCGACTTGCTTCCATCCTGAGCTGTGGCTGAGAGCATGGTCGACATAAGTGTTAATAGCACTCCTCTTGTACCTGTCTGGGCAGTCACTGTTGGCATTTAGGCACATTCCTATGTTTGTTTCCTTAGTGTAGACTGCAGTGTGGAAACCTCCGCCCCTTTCCATGACTGTTACATCTAGAAAGGGCAGCTTCCCATCCTTCTCCATCTCGTAAGTGAAACGCAACACAGAATTCTGCTCAAAGGCCTCCTTCAGCTCCTGCAGATGTCTGACATCAGGTACCTGTGTAAATATGTCGTCAACATATCTGCAGTATATGGCCAGTTTCAAGTTCATGTCGACTAAGACTTTTTGCTCGATGGTACCCATGTAGAAGTTCGCAAACAGGACACCTAGGGGAGAACCCATGGCGACCCCATCTACTTGCTTATACATGTGCCCATCCGGGCTCAAGAAGGGTGCCTCTTTAGTACAAGCTTGGAGTAGTTTCCTTAGAATGTTTTCTGGTATGTCAAGAGGAGTACAGGCCGGATCACGATACACACTGTCCGCTATCAACCCGATTGTTAAATCCACAGGTACATTGGTAAACAGTGATTCTACATCCAATGAGGGTTTTATCCCTGTGGCCCGTGTTATCTTGAGGTTATCTTGAGATGATTTCGGGGCTTTAGTGTCCCCACGGCCCGGTCCTCGACCAGGCCTCCACCCCCAGGAAGCAGCCCGTGACAGCTGACTAACACCCAGGTACCTATTTTACCGCTAGGTAACAGGGGCATAGGGTGAAAGAAACTCTGCCCAATGTTTCTCGCCGGCGCCTGGGATCGAACCCAGGACCACAGGATCACAAGTCCAGCGTGCTGTCCGCTCGGCCGACCGGCTTGCTGGCAGACCGTACAGGACTTGAACCTGTGACCTCCAGCATGTCACCATTGTAGAACAACGTAACTACGTGGCATTTAGGCTCCCCGCAGTAAGTCAACAAATCCTTTTGAGACTTCAGGCTGAAGGCGCAAGGGACATAAGGAGTCAGCAAGCCGTTGAGTCGTTTCGCCAGTCTGTACGTGGGTGTGGGTATCTGGCTGATGATTGGCCGAAGTGGGTTTCCAGGCTCATGTGTCTTGACATTTCCATACCCGTATCCAGGTTTATATTCCCTAATAATCTTTGGCAGGTGGAGTCCGGATTTCTTGGCGTTCACAGTTTCGATCAATTTGTTGACCTTTGCTTTCAATTCGGCTGTAGTGTCCTTCGTTACCCTTTGGAATTTAGTTTGGTCTGAGAGAATGAGGTTCATTTTCGCCAGATATTCGTCTTTTTTAAGAATGACGCATATTGGCGACTTGTCACCTCTCCTGACAACTATTTCCTTGTTCTCACGAAGGCTCTTAGCTGCCGCTTTGAGCTCGTGGGACAGTATGGTGCTTCTGTAGTTGCCTCGATTCTTTCCTCCTTCCGCAATAAGTTCTGCTTGTAAAGTGTCTTTAGTGGTGACCTTCTTTTGTGTCTCGAGGTCGAATATGTCGTCCAACAGAATCTCCAACTCCACTTTCCGGGCCATCTCACTTGGTCTGGACATAATGTGACAGTTTATACCCAGATTTAGGAGAGTGACTTGGTCCTCAGTGAGGTTCATTCCTGCAAGGTTCAGGAAGCCGTCTCTTGGTCGTGGAATTGCCATAGGTCCTCCATATAACGTTGTTAGTTTCTTGATTATCCTTGTTTCAGTGCTGAGGTGATGTCGGTCTGTGAGGATATCGAGGTGTTGCTCGATGCGAGTACGGAGACTTTCGTCGATGTTGCTGTTTCTCCATTCGTTTGTAGCATGAAGTAGTTGCGTTTTGTTGTCTTTGATTTCATTTTCTGCCTTGTATATCTGATTACGAATCAGATCTTGGCAATATTTTATCGTGAAGGCTTGATTCCTTGCTGCTGGATCTTGCGTTTTAATATTTGTATATTTTGGTAGCAGTCTTACCTGTAGACATATATTATTAAATATGACCGAAAAAGTAAGATTGATAATTCTAACACGAATTTTCTCGATCTTTCTTATGTTTCTTTTCACTGTTGATGGTAATTGAAAAATAAATTCTCCAAAATTCATTTTTATTTCTAGTCTGACGCGACACTTGAACGCGTTTCGTAATAACTTATTACATTTTCAAAGACTTTTAGTTTACACACACACAACTATTACCTGCAAACACTAAACAGAGTTCTTACTTATGTTATGATTTAAACAGCTTTCATTTTTCATTTTATACCTGCATTTTGGGTGAGGTGATATGTTACAACAGTTTTGGATGAGGTGAACAAAACTTTTAACACAGGATAGAACACGAAACAATGGGTATTGAAGGTATATATATATATATATATATATATATATATATATATATATATATATATATATATATATATATATATATATATATATATATAAATGCAGGTTTAACATAGCACTCGACCACAGTGAGATGAGGAGCGTAGTTCGTACCTTAAACACCATTGACCGACTCTTCCATATCGAAGCGTCAGTTATCGTTCAATATCCGAACGCATTCTCTCTAATCTGTATTGTAATTCCTGTTATAAGAAATCAAATATTTTATAATACATGCACTCGTATTCAGACTTTCAACAAGAACAAAAACTTGTATGACATACTTATTTATATTTTATAAGCATTCTGAGGTCGTAATTTTTTTTAACAATATTGAAATTTTACTAACGCTTTTACTAATGATTCTGTTACAAAATTTATTTTGTTAAGAAACATTTAATTAAAATTTTGTATCATAATTATTTGTTTAACAAAAGCATCCTGATCTCATGTGTACTGATAACTGTTGTAGTGATGTTATCTGTGTGGCAGGCGACACAGCGATGCTCCGGTGGACCAGGTCTGACATGACCCCTGCTGTGTTACAGCTCCTTCAGTACTGTCCTGACCTCACCCTCCAGGACCCTCAAGGTTAGTCCTCCACACCTCACCCTCCAGGACCCCCAAGGTTAGTCCTCCACACCTCACCCTCCAGGACCCCCAAGGTTAGTCCTCCACACCTCACCCTCCAGGACCCCCAAGGTTAGTCCTCCACACCTCACCCTCCAGGACCCCAAGGTTAGTCCTCCACACCTCACCCTCCAGGACCCCCAAGGTTAGTCCTCCACACCTCACCCTCCAGGACCCCCAAGGTTAGTCCTCCACACCTCACTCTCCAGGACCCCCAAGGTTAGTCCTCCACACCTCACCCTCCAGGACCCCCAAGGTTAGTCCTCCACACCCCACTCACCAGGACCACCAAGGTTAGTCCTCCACACCCCACCCTCCAGGACCACCAAGGTTAGTCCTCCACACCCCACTCACCCCACTCTCCAGGACCACCAAGGTTAGTCCTCCACACCTCACCCTCCAGGATCACCAAGGTTAGCTCTCCACACCTCACTCTCCAGGACCACCAAGGTTAGTCCTCCACACCCCACTCTCCAGGACCCCCAAGGTTGAAACAGATTATTGAGCCATTGTTGATTTAGGAGTCCACCAAATATTATAGGATTTTAATAATATTACTAACATTTTGGTAACATATATATCACATTTTTGTCTTTCTTGGTCAGCATGCTGCCTGCATACTACCAAGATATTGACTAGATCAAGAATCAGTTTACTTAAAGATATAATCTCTGGAGCGCTAACTCGGAACGGAAGAGCTACCAACAGCAACAGGTGGACTCATTATGCAATAAACCCCCATCAATTCATTCAAGATCACACATACAGTCACTGAGACGGTTGTCGACGACATCATGCAGACTCCGTTATGCAAGCCTCTTGGGAGTCCCCTGCTAGCAGATAAAGCTTATGGCTCTTGAAGAAAAAAATATCAAATTAACCCCCATCTGCAATGGAACATTGCACAGGTGAATATAAAAGCAAACTTGGTATCTGACAGCTTCACATACTTTACAGACGGATCAATAATCCAGCAGAGACAAGTGTCTTGAGCTAAAGTTAATGCAAGAAATTATATAGTTCGAGGTGACTCTCAAGCGGATGTTCAACTTTTCAAACAAAAATACCAAACATTCAAGAGACTCTGGAACGTGCTCTTGCTCTACACCGGCGACATGTTTTCATACATACAGATTCGAGAACAGCCATTGAAACCTTGCAACAAGAACACTTACTCGACAACATCCATCTGATCAAAAATGTTAAATTATTAATGCAATCACTCATCAGTCAAGATCGCAGGGTACTTATCAACTGGGTGCCAGGTCGTGTAGGAATAATAGGGAATGACATTACAACTGATGATGTAAAACTTGCAACCAGAGAAGATATGTAGGCATTTGCATACCACAGAGTCTAGCACAGATTAACAAATTAGAGATATAGAAATGCAGAAGATGTCCAGTGACCATAACATAGCAGTTGCAACATCAGGATCTGCGGGTTGGTACAAGATTCAACAAACTACGGACAATTTATTTTGATGAAAGGAAGCAGTAGAACAACAAAAGTACACTTCTATTGCACCAAGCTTGGATACCTATATGCATGGCTTACAGGTTCCAGCAGATCCTGGGTGCCGGGGTACACACGGGTCCTGGGTGCAAGGGTACACACGGGTCCTGGGTGCCAAGGTACACACGGGTCCTGGGTTCTGGGGTACACATGGGTCCTGGGTGCCAAGGTACACACGGGTCCTGGCTGCCAAGGTACACACGGGTCCTGGGTTCTAGGGTACACATGGGTCCTGGGTTCTAGGGTACACATGGGTCCTGGGTGCTGGGGTACACACGAGTCGTGGGTGCTGGGGTACACATGGGTCCTAAGTGCTGGGGAACACATGGGTCCTGGGTGCTGGGGTACACATGAGTAGTGGGTGTTGGGGTACATATGGGCCCTGGGTGCCAAGGTACACACGGGTCCTGGGTACCAAGGTACACACGGGTCCTGGGTGCCAAGGTACACAAAGGTCCTGGGTGCCAAGGTACCCACGGGTCCTGGGTGCCAAGGAACACACGGGACCTGGGTGCCAAGGTACTCACGGGCCCTGGGTGCTGGGGTACACACGGGTCCTGGGTGTAAAGGTACACATGGGTCCTGGGTGCTGGGGTACACACGGGTCCTGGGTGCCAAGGTACACACGGGTCCTGGGTGCCGGGGGTACACATGGGTCATGGGTGCCAAGGCACACATGGGTCCTGGGTGCCAAGGTACACACGGGTCCTGGGTGCCAAGATACTCACGGGTCCTGGGTGCTGGGGTACACACGAGTCTTGGGTGCCAAGGTACACACGGGTCCTAGGTGCTGGGGTACACATGGATCCTGGGTGTTAAGGTACACATGGGTCCTGGGTGCCAAGGTACACAATGGTCCTGAGTGCCAACGTACACATGGGTCCTGGGTGCCAAGGCACACATAGGCCCTGGTTGCCAAGGTACACATGGAACCTGGGTGCCATGGTACACACGGGTCCTGGGCGCCAAGGTACACACGGGTCCTGGGTGCCTAGGTACTCACGGGTCCTGGGTGCTGGGGTACAAATGGGTCCTTGGTGCTAAGATACACATGGGTCCTTGGTGCTTGGGTACACACGGGTCCTTGGTGCCGGAGTACACATGGGTCCTGGGTGCCAAGGTACACACGGGTCCTGGGTGCCAAGGTACACATGGATCCTGGGTGCTGGGGTAAACAGGGGTCCTGGGTGCTGGGGTACACATGGGTCCTTGGTGCTAAGATACACATGGGTCCTTGGTGCTTGGGTACACACGGGTCCTTGGTGCCGGAGTACACATGGGTCCTGGGTGCCAAGGTACACACGGGTCCTGGGTGCCAAGGTACACATGGATCCTGGGTGCTGGGATACATACGGATCCTGGGTGCTGGGGTACACACGCGTCCTGGGTGCCAAGGTACACACGGGTCCTGGGTGCTGGGATACACACTGGTCCTGGGTACTGGGGTACACACGCGTCCGGGGTGCCAAGGTACACACATGTCCTGGGTGCCAAGGTACACACGGGTCCTGGGTGCCAAGGTACACATGGGTCCTGGGTGCCAAGGTACACTCGGGTCCTGGGTGCCAAGGTACACACGGGTCCTGGGTGCTGGGGTACACACGGACCCTGGGTGCTGGGGTACACACGGGTCCTGGGTGCTGGGATACACACGGGTCCTGGGTGCCGGGGTACACACGGGTACTGGGTGCTGGGGTACACACGGATCTTGGGTGCTGAGGTACACACGGGTCCTGGGTGCAAAGGTACACACGGGTCCTGGGTGCCAAGGTACACACGGGTCCTGGGTGCCAAGGTACACACAGGTCCTGGGTGCTGGGGTACACATGTGCCCTGGGTGCTGGGGTACACACGGGTCCTGGGTGCTGGGTACACATGGGTCTTGGGTGCCAAGGTACTCACGGGTCCTGAGTGCTGGGGTACACACGGGTCCTGGGTGCCAAGGTACACACGGGTCCTGGGTGCTGGGGTACACACGGGCCCTGGGTGCTGGGGTACACACGCGTCCTGGGTGCTGGGTACACATGGGTCCTGGGTGCCAAGGTACACACGGGTCCTGGGTGCTGGTGTACACACGGGTCCTGGGTAGCAAAGTACACACGGGTCCTGGGTGCCAAGGTACACACTGGTACTGGGTGCCAAGGTACACACGGGCCCCTGGGTGCCAAGATACACACGGGTCCTGGGTGCTGGGGTACACACGGGCCCTGGGTGCTGGGGTACACACGGGTCCTGGGTGCTGGGTACACATGGGTCCAGGGTGCAAAGGTACACACGGGTCCTGGGTGCCAAGGTACACACGGGTCCTGGGTGCCAAAGTACACACGGGTCCTGGGTGCTGGGTTACACATGGGCCCTGGGTGCTGGCGTACACACGGGTCCTGGGTGCTAGGTACACATGGGTCTTGGGTGCCAAGGTACACACGGGTCCTGGGTGCCAAGGTACACATGGGTCCTGGGTGCCAAGGTACTCACGGGCCCTGGGTGCTGGGGTACACACGGGTCCTGGGTGCCAAGGTACACACGGGTACTGGGTGCCGGGGGTACACATGGGTCATGGGTGCCAAGGTACACATGGGTCCTGGGTGCCAAGGTACACACGGGTCCTGGGTGCCAAGGTACACACGAATCCTGGGTGCCAAGATACTCACGGGTCCTGGGTGCTGGGGTACACACGAGTCTTGGGTGCCAAGGTACACACAGGTCCTAGGTGCTGGGGTACACACGGGTCATGGGTTCCAAGGTACACATGGGTCCTGGGTGCCAAGGTACACACAGGTCCTGGGTGCCAAGGTACGCATGGTTCCTGGGTGCCAAGGTACACACGAGTACTGGGTGCCGGGGTACACATGGATCCTGGTGCTAAGGTACACATGGGTCCTGGGTGCTGGGGTACACACGGGTCATGGGTGCCAAGGTACACACGGGTCCTGGGTGCCAAGGTACACATGGGTCCTGGGTGCTGGGGTACACACGGGTCCTGGGTGCCGGGGTACACATGGGTCCTGGGTGCTGGGGTACACACGGATCCTGGGTGCCAAGGTACTCACGGGTCTTGGGTGCTGGGGTACAAATCGGTCCTGGGTGCTGTGGTACAAATGGGTCCTGGGTCCCAAGGTACACACGGGTCCAGGGTGCTGTGGTACACACGGGTCCTGGGTGCCAAGGTACACACGGGTCCTGGGTGCCAAGGTACACACAGGTCCTGGGTGCCGGGGTGCTCACGGGTCCAGGGTGCCAAGGTACACATGAGTCCTGGGTGACAAGGTGCACACGGGTCCTGGGTGCTGGGGTACACACGGGTCTTGGGTGCTGGGGTACACACGGGCCGTGGGTGCTGGGGTACACACGGGTCCTGGGTGCTGGGATACCCACGGGTCCTGGGTGCCGGGGTACACACGGGTACTGGGGTACACACGGATCTTGGGTGCTGAGGTACATACGGGTCCTGGGTGCAAAGGTACACACGGGTCCTGGGTACCAAGGTACACACGGGTCCTGGGTGCCAAGGTACACACGGGTCCTAGGTGCTGGGGTACACACGGGCCCTGGGTGCTGGGGTACACACGGGTCCTGGGTACACACGGGCCCTGGGTGCTGGGGTACACATGGGTCCTGGGTGCCAAGGTAAATACGGGTCCTGGGTGCCAAGGTACACACGGGTCTTGTGTGCCAAGGTACACATGGGTCCTGGGGTACACATGAGTCCTGGGTGCCAAGGTATACATGGGACCTGGGTGTCAAGGTACACATGGGTCCTGGACATCAAGGTACTCACGGGTCCTGGGTGCCAAGGTACACACGGGTCCTGGGTGCCAAGGTACACACGGGTCCTTGGTGCCAAGGTACACATGGGTCCTGGGTGCCAAGGTACACACGGGTCCTGGGTGCCAAGGTACACACGCGTCCTGGGAACCAAGGTGCACACGAGCCCTGGGTGCCAAGGTACACACGGGTCTTGGGTGCCAAGGTACACATGGGTCCTGGGTGCCAAGGTACACACGAGGTACACACGGGTCCTGGGGTGCCAAGGTACACATGGGTCTTTGGTGCCAAGGTTCACATGGGTCCTGGGTGCCAAGGTACACATGGGTCCTGGGTGCCAAGGTACACACGGGTCCTGAGTGCCAAGGTACACACGGGTCCTGGGTGCCAAGGTTCACATGGGTCCTGGGTGCCAAGGTACACATGGGTCCTGGGTGCCAAGGTACACATGGGTCCTGGGTGTTAAGGTACACATGGGTCCTGGGTGCCAAGGTACACACACAAGCAGCCAGCAGGAGTAATATTACGAGTTTCAACTTTTCTCAAGCACCGTGACACACAAATACATCCTATTTAGCTGTACAGAGCCAAACAAATGTATGTTTGCTATAACATTCTCTACAGTAATTTTGCTTTGTTTTCCCACAGGCAAGACAGCTCAAGATATTGCACAAGACCGGGGCAACAGTGAACTGATCTCGGCCATTCAAAGTGAGTGGAGTTAATGTGTTTAAGGACTCACACTGAGTCTGACGTGACACACTACAAACTGAGTGGGAGGTGACATACTACGCACTGCGTGGGAGGTGACACACTACACACTGAGTGGGAGGTCACACACTGAGTGGGAGGTGACACACTACACACTGAGTGGGAGGTCACACACTGAGTGGGAGGTGACACACTACACACTGAGTGGGAGGTCACACACTGATTGGGAGGTTGCCGTGTCTGCACTCCCCACATCATCGCTGGCGACGTAGAACCTTCCCGAAACCACATTAGAGCCAACTCGGGGCCAGATTCACGAAGAAGCTACGCAAGTACTTACGAACGTGTCCATCTTTTCTCAGTCTTTGGTGACTTTGTTTACAATTATTAAACAGTTAATGACCGACCTCTGAAGTACCTGGAGGCTGTTTATAACAATAATAACAGATGATCGGGAAATTTTCATGCTTGTAAACTGTTTAGTAAATGTAACCAAACCCGTCAAAGATTGAGGAAAGATGTACACGTTCGTAAGTGCTTGGGTAACTTCATTGTGAACCTGCACTCAGGCCTACAGGTCTAGGGTTAGGGAAAAGTCAATAAAAAAATCACCAGTTTACTGGGGTATACCTACATGTATGACACCGTAATACATATATACAGATATGAAGCTGATCCTCAAGAAAAACAAAACAGTATGGCCTTTATCAAAGCTTCTCGGGATAATAATAATAATAGTACTGTCAGTAGCATAAATGTATGGACTAGCTAACACTAGGCTCCATCCTAGCGTAGTGGTACACTAGTTCCTGGTATGCTCTAAGGTCATGGACACAGTATGGAGGTGACACATCTTCAATTAAGTGGGGAAGAAGTCAGTCTCAATCAGGACACTCAAAATCACAGTTAAGTCCTCAGCTACCTACCACTCTTCATCCAATGAAGGATGGGCAAAGATACGTCCATGCAGATTTATAAAACTGTTTACACATAATAGTCACCTACCACCTGTTCCACAAATGCTCCACAAAATATGAATGCCCTGGTTTGTCCTGATCCATCACCATGCAGTACTCTCAGTTTACATCAGTGTGATTACAAGGTCCGTGGACCAATGAACAGGAGTCGGACCTAGCACAACCGTCCTCTCTAAAAACCTACAGACCAGAGAGGTTGGCACTGCGGCGGACGTGCGGCGACGCACAGATGCCAACACTGTAACATAACAGTCAAGTTCTCTTTCAAACATTCTAACTCATATAACTCAGTTTACAATTCAGTGGAGCCTTGAGCACCTACAGATGTAATGAGAATCACAGTATACAGCTCACAATATTAAATAGTATAATCATATAAGCACACAATGAAGAATTGAATAATATACAAAAATCTACTCGACTATATTAATATTCTAATAAAAACAGAGAATTCCAATCTACTCGACTTGGTAATTTTGACAGGTAAGCACTGTGTGGTGAGGGAGGGGGGGGGGGGGATGGAAGGATTCAAAACAATTTAGCCTAGCCAGCCGGCTCAACCTTTACCACTCTTCTCTAAAACAATATTTATCAATACATAGTTATACAATGATACAAGTATAATATAACACAACATGATCTTATAACCCTGCCTATGAGTATATATCCTCACAATACAAGATATTGCAAATATTAATCAACCAATAGTAGCCTACTTCACTTGACATCATATTAATAGATATATAATAATATTTAGGATAGTGATTCATAACACATAGTGCAGTAATACATATAACCTATATACATAATAAAGTATCAAAGATATAGCAAATTCAATTTATAATGGTGATACAATGTTATACTGTCTTATATAATTTTAAGGTATGATCACCTAGTATACCAGTCATATTGGGGAATGCTGAATCATAACACTGAGTGGGAGGTCACACACAATGAGTGGGAGGGCACACACTGAGTGGGAGGGCACACACTGAGTGGGAGGTCACACACACTGAGTGGGAGGGCACACACTGAGTGGGAGGTCACACACACTGAGTGGGAGGGCACACACTGAGTGGGAGGTCACACACACTGAGTGGGAGGGCACACACTGAGTGGGAGGTCACACACACTGAGTGGGAGGGCACACACTGAGTGGGAGGTCACACACACTGAGTGGGAGGGCACACACTGAGTGGGAGGTCACACACACTGAGTGGGAGGGCACACACTGAGTGGGAGGTCACACACAATGAGTGGGAGGGCACACACTGAGTGGAAGGTCACACACACTGAGTGGGAGGGCACACACTGAGTGGGTCACACACACTGAGTGGGAGGGCACACACTGAGTGGGAGGTCACACACACTGAGTGGGAGGTCACACACTCTGAATGGGAGGTCACACACACTGAGTGGGAGGTCACACACACTGAGTGGGAGGTCACACACACTGAGTGGGAGGTCACACACTGAGTGGGAGGTCACACATTGAGTGGGAGGTCACACAGAAGACGCAGTAATTATATGCAATTTATTTTTGTTCTATAGTTCTCCAGCTTTTTAATGAAGGAATCCCTTACGCTTATTAGATTTAAATCTTAAATTTTTATTATTTTATGAGATAAATAAAATCAAGCAGATAATTACTGTGGCCTTGAGTTCATAACTGCGTAATTAGACTACACCTTGTAAGCTGTCATAAAGCCGTGTACACACTAGTCCGCACTTTTCTGTTGAAGGATGTTTAGTTAGGAAAGTAGTACACTGCTTGGTACACTTTTTTGTGCTCATAACTACACACTTCAATGTCTCTGTGATGACACACTTCAACGTCTCTGTGATGACACACTTCAACGTCTCTGTGATGACACACTTCAAAGTCTCTGTGATGACACACTTCAACGTCTCTGTGATGACACACTTCAAAGTCTCTGTGATGACACACTTCAACGTCTCTGTGATGACACACTTCAAAGTCTCTGTGATGACACACTTCAACGTCTCTGTGATGACACACTTCAACGTCTCTGTGATGACACACTTCAACGTCTCTGGGATGACACACTTCAAAGTCTCTGTGATGACACACTTCAACGTCTCTGGGATGACACACTTCAAAGTCTCTGTGATGACACACTTCAAAGTCTCTGTGATGACACACTTCAACGTCTCTGTGATGATATACTTAAACACCTTTGTGATGAAGCAACGTTGCACGATGCGGAGACCTTGCATGGGGTTTGCATGATTTTCTTCAAGGAAGGAGACGACTAAATTATTCTAATAATACATCTTGAAGTGATTGAGTGTGTCCTCAGAGGGCAGACTGTAGTTCTAGTATGCTCCTGATTGCTTATTGAAAGTATTTGGTGCAGAAAGATATGAGTTAGTGATGGATTTTGATCCGGGTGACACTACACTCGCACACTACACCCGCACACTACACTCGCACACTACACTCGCACATTACACCCACACACTACACTCGCACACTACACTCGCACACAACACCCACACACTACACCCGCACACTACACCCACACACTACACCCGCACACTACACCCACACACTACACCCGTACACTACACCCGCACACAACATCCACACACTACACCCGCACACTACACCCACACACACTACACCAGCACACTACACCCACACACTACACCCGTACACTACACCCCCACACTACATCCACACACTACACCCGCACACTACAAACACACACAACACTCGCACACTACACCCGCACACTGCACCCACACACTACACCCACACACTACACCCGGACACTACACCAACACACTACACCCGGACACTAGACCCGCACACTACACCCGCACACTACACTTGCACACTATAACCGCATACTACACCTACACACAACACTTACACACTACACCCGGACACTACACCCACACACTACACCCGGACACTACACCCACACACTACACCCGGACACTACACCAACACACTACACCTGGACACTACACCCGGACACTACACCCGCACACTAAACCCGCACACTACACCCGGACATTACAATCGCACACTACACCCACACTCTACACCCGGGCACTACACCAACACACTACAACCAGACACTACACCCGCACACTACACCCGCACTCTACACCCGGACACTACACCAACACAATACACCCACACACTACACCTGGACACTACACCCGCACACTACACCCGAACACTACACTCAGACACTATACCAACACACTACACCTGCACACTGCACCTACACACTACACCCACAAACTACACCCGGACCCCATACCAACACTCTACACCCTCACACTACACCCGCACACTTCACCCGCACACTACACCCGGACACTACACCCGCACACTACACACGCACACTACACCCACACACAACATCCGCACTCTACACCCATACACTACACCCGCACACTACACCCGCACACTACACCCGCACACTACACCTGCACACTACACTTACTCACTACACCCGCACTCTACACCCACACATTACACTTACACACTACACCCGGACACTACACCCGGACACTACACCAACACACTACAGCCCGACACTTCACCCGGAAACTACACCCGCACACTACACCCGCACACTACACCCGGATAATACACCCGCACACTACACCTGCACACTACACCCACACACTACACCCACACACAACACCCACACACTACACCCGGATACTACACCAACACACTACACCCGGACACTACACCCGCACACTACACCCGCACACTACACCCGAACACTACACCCGCACTCTACACCCACACACTACACTTACACACTACACCCGGACACTAAACCCACACACTACACCCGGACACTGCACCAATACACTACACCCGGACACTGCACCCGGACACTACACCCACACACTTCACCCACACGCTACACCCAAACACTACAACAGCACAATACACCCAAGCACTACACCCACACACTACACCCACACACTACACCAACACACTACACCACACGCTACACACGCAAACTATACCCACACAAAATACTCACACACTACACCCGCACACTACACCACACACTACACCCACACACTATACCAACACACTACACCCAGACACTACACCAACACACTACACCCGCACACTACACCCGCACAATACACCCACACACTACACCCGGGCACTACACCAACACAATACACCAACACACTACACCTGGACACTACACCCGCACACTACACCCGCCCTCTACACTCAGACACTACACCAACACACTACACCTGCACACTGCACCTACACACTACACCCACAAACTACACCCGGACCCCATACCAACACACTACACCCACACACTACACCCGCCCACTTCACCCGCACACTTCTCCCGGACACTACACCCGGACACTACACAAACACACTACACCGCCACACTACACCCACACACTACACCCGGACACTACACCCGCACACTACACTTACACACAACACTCGCACACTACAACCGCACACTACACCCCACACACTACACCCACACACTACAACAGCACACTACTCACGCACACTACACATGCACACTACACCCACACACAACACCCGCACTCTACACCCATACACTACATCCGCACACTACACCCACACATTACACCCACACACAACACCCGCCTACTACAACAACACACTACACCCGCACACTACACCCACACTCTACACCCACACACAACACTCGCACACTACACCCGCACACTACACCCACACACTACACCCACACACTACACCCGGATACTACACCCGCACACTACGCCCGTACACTACACCCGCACACTACACCCGCACACTACACTTAATACACCCGCACTCTACACCCACACATTACACTTACACACTACACCCGGACACTACACCCACACACTACACCCGGACACTACACCAACACACTACATCCGGACACTTTACCCGGAAACTACACACGCACACTACACCCGGATAATACACCCGCACACTACACCCGCACACTACACCCACACACTACACCCACACACTACACCCACACACTACACCAACACAATACACCCGGACACTACACCCGCACACTACACTTACTCACTACACCCGCACTCTATACCCACACACTACACTTACACACTACACCCGGACACTACACCCACACACTACTCCCGGACACTACACCAACACACTACACCCGGACACTGCACCCGGACACTACACCCCACACACTTCACCCACACGCTACACCCACACACTACAACAGCACAATACACCCGAGCACTACACCCACACACTACACCAACACTATACACCACACACTACACACGCAGACTATACCCACACACAACACTCGCACACTACACCCGCACACTACACCCACACACTACACCCACACACTACACCAACACAATACACCCAGACACAACACCAACACACTACACCCGCACACTACACCCGCACACTACACCAACACACAACACCCGCACTCTACACACGCACTCTACACCCGCACCCTACACCTGCACGCTACACCCACACACTACACCCACATACTACACCCGCACACTACAACAGCACAATACAACCGCACACTACACCCCAAACTCTACACCCACACACAACACTCGCACACTACACCTGCACACTACACCCACACACTACACCCGGAAACTACACCAACACACTACACCCGGACACTAGACCCGCACACTACACCCGCCGACTACACCCGCACACTACACTCACACACTACACCCGCACACTACACTTACACACTACACCCGGAAACTACACCCACACACTACACCCGGATACTACACCAACACACTACACCTGGACACTACACCCGGACACTACACCCGCACACCACACCCGCACACTACACCCGGACCCTACACCAACACAATACACTCACACACTACACCTGAACACTTCACCCACACTCTACACCCGGACACTACACCAACACACTACACCCGGACACTACACCCTCACACTACACCCGCACACTACACTCGGACACCGCCTCCGAACACTACACCAACACACACTACTACACTACACTCACACACTACACCCCCACACTAAACCCGGACACTACACCTGGACACTACACCAACTCACTACACCAGCACACTACACACACACACTACACCCGCACACTACACCCGCACACTATAATCGTACACTACACCAACACACTACACCAACACACTACACCCGCCTTCTACACCCGCACTACACCCACACACTAAACCCACACACTACACACGGACACTACACCCGCACACTACACCCGACCACTAAACCCGGACACTACATCCCAACGCAACACCAGCACACTACAACCTCACACTACACCCACACACTACACCCACACACTACACCCGCACACTACACCCACACACTACACCCACACACTACACCCACACACTACACCCGCACACTACACCCACACACTACAACCACACACTACACCCACAGACTTCACCCGCACACTACACCTGCATCCTACACCTACACAGTACACCCCCACACTACACCCGCAAATTACACCTGCACACTACACCCACACACTACACCAACACACTACACTCGCACACTACACCAGCACACTAAACCCGGACACTACATCTTGAAACCACACCAACTCACTACACCCGCACACTACACCCACACACTACACCCGCACACTATAATCGCACACTACACCAACACACTACACCTGCACTATACCCGCACACTAAACCCACATCCTACACCCGGACACTACACCCGCACACTACACCCGCCCACTACACCCGGAAACTACACCCCAACACTACACCAGCACACTACACCCCTCACACTACAACCACACACTCCACACACACACTACACCCACACACTACACCCGCACACTACACCCACACACTATATCCACACACTACACCCACACACTACACCCGCACACTACACCAACACACTACACCCACACACACCACCCACACACTTCACCCGCACACTACACCTGCACACTACACCCACAGACTACACCCCCCACACTACACCCGCAAAGAACACCTGCACTCTACACCCCAACACTACACCTACACACTACACCTGCACACTACACCCACACACTACACACAACACTCGCACACTACACCCGTACACTACACCCGCACATTACACCCGCACATTACACCCGCACACTACACCCTAGCACTACACCAATACACTACACCTGCACACTACACCCACACAATACACCCTTACAGTACACCAACACACTACACCCACACACTACACCAACACACTACACCCACACACTACACCCGCACACTACAACCGCACACTACACCCACACACAACACCCTCACTCTACACCTGAACACTATTCCCGCACACTACACCTGCACACTACTCCCACACACTTTACCCACACACTACACCCGAAGACTAGAACAGCACACTACACCCACACACTACACCCGGACACTACACCAACACACTACACCCAAACACTCCACACACACACTACACCTACACAACACTCACACACTACACCCGCACACTACACCCACACACTACAGCCACACACTACACCCACACACTACACCCACACACAACACCCGAACACTACACCCGTTCACTACACCTAGACACTACACTTACACACTATACCCGGACACTACACCCGGACACTACACCCACACATTACACCTGAACACTACACTAACACACTACACCCGAACACTACACCCGTTCACTACACCCCGACACTACACCAGGACACTAAACCCGCACACTACACCCGCACACTACACCCGAACACAAAACCCGCACTCTACACCCACACACTACACCCGGGCCCGACACCAACACAATACACCCGGACACTACTCCCGCACACTACACCCGCACACTATACCCGAACACTACACTAACACACTACACCTACACACTACACTTACACACTAAACCCGTACTCTACACCAACACACAAAACCCGCACACTACACCCGGACACTACACCCGGACACTACACCAACACACTACACCCGGACTCTACACCCGCACACTACACATAGCTGCACACTACACCCACACACTACACCCGGACACAACACCCGGACACTACACCAACACACAACTCTCCGACACTTCACGCGTACAGTACACCCGTACACTACACCCACACACTACACCCGGACCCTACATCCGGACACTACACCAACACACTAAACCCGCACACTACACCCGGACACTTCACCCGGACACTACACCAACACACTACACCCGGACTCTACACCCGCACACTACACCTGCACACTACACCCACACATTTCACCAGCACTCTACACCTGCACACTACACCCACACACTACACCCCACACAACACCCGCAAAGTACACCTGCACACTACACCCACACACTACACCCCCACACAACACCCGCAAAGAACACCCACACACTACACCCGCACACTACACGTACACACTACACCCACACACAACACTCACACACTACACCCGCACACTACACCCATACACTACACCCGCACACTACAACAGCACACTACACACGCGCACCTCACCCTCACACTACACCCACACACAACTCTCGCTCACTACACCCGCACACTACACCAATACACTACACCCGCACACTACACCCATACAATACACCAACACACTACACCAACACACTACACCCACACACTACACCAACACACTACACCCGCACACTACACCCGCAAACTACACCTGCACACCACACCCACACACAACACCCGCACTCTACACCCGCACACTACACCCGCAAACTTCACCCACACACAACACCCGGACACTACACCCACACACTACACCCGGACATTACACCCGCACACTACACCCGCACACTACACCCGCACACAACACTTACACACTAAACCCCTACACTACACCCACACACTACACTTACACACTACACCCGGACACTACACCGACACACTACACCCGGAAACAACATCCACACACTACACCCGGACACTACATCAACACAGTATACCCACACACTAGACCCGGACACTTCACCCACACATTACACCCGGACACTACACCCACACCCTACACCCGGACACTACACCCGCGCACTACACCCGCCCACTGCAACCGGACACTACACCCGCACACTACACCCTCATACTACACCCACACACTACACACACACAATACACGCACACACTACACCCGCACACTACACCCACACAGTACACCCACACACTACACCTACACATTACACCCACACACTACACCCACACACTACACTAACACACTACACCCACATACTACACCCGCACCCTACACCCACACACTACACCTCCACACTACACCCGCAAAGTACACCTGCACACTACACCCACACACTACACCCGCAAACTACACCCACACACGACACCCACTCACAACACTCGCACACAACACTTGCACACTACACCCGGACGTTACACCAACACACTACACCCGGAGACTAGACCCGCACACTACACCCGCAAACTACACCCGCACATTACACTTACACACTTCACCCGCACATGACACCCACACACTACACTTACACACTACACCCAAACAATACACCCACACACTAAACCCGGACACTACACCCACACACTACACCCAGGCATTACACCAACACACTACACCCGGACACTACACCCGCAAACTACACCTGGACACTACAACAACACACTACACCCAGACACTTCATCCACACACTACACCCGGACACTACACCAACACACTACACCCGGACACAACACCAGCACACTACACCCGCACACTACACTCGAACACTACACCCACACACTACACCCACACATTGCACCCTCAATATACACCTACACACTACACCCGGACACTATACCAACAAACTACACCCGCACACTACACCTGAACACTACACCAACACATTACACCGACACACTACACCCACACTGTACACTAAACCCACAACACCCTGACACTACACCCGCACACTACACGCGGACCCTACACCGGGACACTACACCAACACACAAAACCCGCACACAACACCCGGACACTACACCCGGACACTACACCAACACACTACACCCAGACTCTACACCCGCACACTACACCTGCACACTACACCCACACACTACACCCGGACACAACACCCTGACACTACACCAACACACTACTCCCCGACACTACACGCGGACACTACACCCGGACACTACACCCGGACACTACACCCGGACCCTACACCCGGACACTACACCAACACACTTCACCCGGACTCTACACCCGCACACTATACCTGCACAGTACATCCACACATTTCACCAGCACTCTACACCTGCATACTACACCCACACACTACACCCTCACACTACACCCGCAAAGTACACCTGCACACTACACCCCAAAACTTCACCCACACACTAAACCCGCACACTACACCCACACACTACACCCACACACAACACACACACTACACCCGCACACTACACCCGCACACTACATCCACACAATACACCAACACACTACACCAACACACTACCCCCACACACTCCACCAACATACTACACCCGCACACTACACCCGCACACTACACCTGCACACTACACCCACACACAACACCCGCACTCTACACCCGCACACTACTCCCGCACACTACACCTGCACACTACACCCACACACTTTACCCACACACTACACCCGAACACTACAACAGCACACTACACTCGCACACTACACCCACACTCTAGACCCACACACAACACTCGCACACTACACCCGCACACTACACCCACACACTACACCCACACACTACACCCGGACTCTACACCAACACACTACACTCGGACACTAGACAAGCACACTTCACCCGCACACTACACCCGCACACTACACCCTGACACTACACCCACACACTACACCCGGACACTATACATACACACTACACCCACACACTACACCCGCTCCTACACCCGGACACTACACTCGGACACTACACCCGGACACTACACCCGGACACTACACCAACACACTAAACCCGCACACTACACCCTTACACTTCACCCGGACACTACACCAATACACTACACCCACACACTACACCCAGACACTACACCCGCACACTACACCCGCAGACTACTCCCGGACACTACACCAACACACTACACCCGCATACTACACCCACACACTACACCCGGACACTACACCCGGACACTACATTAACACACTACACCCGGACACTACACCCGCACACTACCCCCGGACTCTACACCAACACACTGCACCCGCCCTCTACACCCGCACACTACACCCACACACTACACCCGGACACTACACCTGCAGATTACACCCGCCCACTACACCTGGACACTACACCCCCTCACTACACCCGCACACTACACGCACACACTACACCCACACACTACACCCACACACTACACCCGCACACTACACCTACACACTTCCCCGGGCACTACACCAACACACTACACCCGGACACTACACCCACACGCTTCAACTACACACTACACCCACACACTACAACAGAACAATACACCCGCACACTACACCCACACACTACACCCACACACTACAAAAGCACACTACACCTGCACACTACAACCACACACTACACCAACACACTACACCAACACACTACACCCAGACACTACACCCGCACACTACACACGCACACTTCACCCACACACAACACTCGCACACTACACCCGCACACTACACCCGAATACTACACCCGCACACTACGCACGCGCTACACCCGCATATTACACCCACACACTCCAACAAACACACTACACCCGCACACTACACCAACACACAACACTCGCACACTACTCCCGCACACTACACTTACACACTACACCCTCACACTACAACAGCACACTACACCCGCACACTACACCCGCACACTACACCCGCACACTACTCCCCACACACTACACCAACACACTACTCCCGCACGCTACACCCGCACACTACACCCACACACTACACCCACACACTACACCCGGACTCTACACCAACACACTACACCCGGACACTACACCAACAAACTACACCTGGACACTACACCCGGACACTACACCCGCACAATAAATCCGCACACTACACCCGGACACTACACCTGTACACTACACCCACACACTACACCCGGGCACTACACCAACACACTACAACCGGACACTACAATTGCACACGACACTCGCACTCTACACCCGGACACTACACCAACACAATAGACCCACACACTACACCTGGACACTTCACCCACACACTACACCCGGACACTTCACCAACACACAACACCCGGACACAACACCCGCATACTACACCCGCACACTACACCAACACACTACACCTGCACACTGCACCTACACACTACAGCCACAAACTACACCCGGACCCTATACCAACACAGTACACCCACACACTACACCCGCCCACTTCACCCGCACACTTCACCCGGACACTAAACCCGGACACTACACCAACACACTACACCTGCACACTAAACCCGCACACTACATCCGCACACTACACCCGCACACTATACCCACACACTACACCCGGACACTAGACCAACACACTACACCCGGATGCTACACCCGGACACTTCACCCACACACTACACCCGGACACTACACCCGCACACTACACACGCACATTACACTCGGACACTACACCAACACACTACACCCTCACACTACACCCGCACACTACACCAACACATTACACCCACACACTACTCCCGGACAATATACCAACACACTACACCCGGACACTATACATACACACTACACCCACGCACTACACCCGCTCACTACACCCGCACACGACACCTGGACACTACACTAACACACTACACCCACACACTACACCCGAACACTACACCCGCACACTCCACCCGCACACTACACCCTGACACTACACCGGGACACTAAACCCTTACACTACACCCTTACACTTCACCCGGACACTACACCAATACACTACACCCGCAGACTACTCCCGGACACTACACCAACACACTACACCCGCACACTACACCCACACACTACACCCGGACACTACACCCGCACACTACACCCACACACTACACCCACACACTACAAAAGCACACTACACCTGCACACTACAACCACACACTACACCAACACACTACACCAACACACTACACCCAGACACTACACCCGCACACTACACACGCACACTTCACCCACACACAACACTCGCACACTACACCCGCACACTACACCCGAATACTACACCCGCACACTACGCACGCGCTACACCCGCATATTACACCCACACACTCCAACAAACACACTACACCCGCACACTACACCAACACACAACACTCGCACACTACTCCCGCACACTACACTTACACACTACACCCTCACACTACAACAGCACACTACACCCGCACACTACACCCGCACACTACACCCGCACACTACTCCCCACACACTACACCAACACACTACTCCCGCACGCTACACCCGCACACTACACCCACACACTACACCCACACACTACACCCGGACTCTACACCAACACACTACACCCGGACACTACACCAACAAACTACACCTGGACACTACACCCGGACACTACACCCGCACAATAAATCCGCACACTACACCCGGACACTACACCTGTACACTACACCCACACACTACACCCGGGCACTACACCAACACACTACAACCGGACACTACAATTGCACACGACACTCGCACTCTACACCCGGACACTACACCAACACAATAGACCCACACACTACACCTGGACACTTCACCCACACACTACACCCGGACACTTCACCAACACACAACACCCGGACACAACACCCGCATACTACACCCGCACACTACACCAACACACTACACCTGCACACTGCACCTACACACTACAGCCACAAACTACACCCGGACCCTATACCAACACAGTACACCCACACACTACACCCGCCCACTTCACCCGCACACTTCACCCGGACACTAAACCCGGACACTACACCAACACACTACACCTGCACACTAAACCCGCACACTACATCCGCACACTACACCCGCACACTATACCCACACACTACACCCGGACACTAGACCAACACACTACACCCGGATGCTACACCCGGACACTTCACCCACACACTACACCCGGACACTACACCCGCACACTACACACGCACATTACACTCGGACACTACACCCACACACTACACCCGCACACTACAACCGCACACTACACCCACACACAACACCCTCACTCTACACCTGAACACTATTCCCGCACACTACACCTGCACACTACTCCCACACACTTTACCCACACACTACACCCGAAGACTAGAACAGCACACTACACCCACACACTACACCCGGACACTACACCAACACACTCCACACACACACTACACCTACACAACACTCACACACTACACCCTCACACTACACCCACACACTACAGCCACACACTACACCCACACACTACACCCACACACAACACCCGAACACTACACCCGTTCACTACACCTAGACACTACACTTACACA
Organism: Procambarus clarkii; assembly: GCF_040958095.1. Taxonomy (NCBI): domain Eukaryota; kingdom Metazoa; phylum Arthropoda; class Malacostraca; order Decapoda; family Cambaridae; genus Procambarus; species Procambarus clarkii. The sequence continues at coordinate 19,001,236 of NC_091153.1, forward strand.
CTATACCCGGACACTACACCCGGACACTACACCCACACATTACACCTGAACACTACACTAACACACTACACCCGAACACTACACCCGTTCACTACACCCCGACACTACACCAGGACACTAAACCCGCACACTACACCCGCACACTACACCCGAACACAAAACCCGCACTCTACACCCACACACTACACCCGGGCCCTACACCAACACAATACACCCGGACACTACTCCCGCACACTACACCCGCACACTATACCCGAACACTACACTAACACACTACACCTACACACTACACTTACACACTAAACCCGTACTCTACACCAACACACAAAACCCGCACACTACACCCGGACACTACACCCGGACACTACACCAACACACTACACCCGGACTCTACACCCGCACACTACACATAGCTGCACACTACACCCACACACTACACCCGGACACAACACCCGGACACTACACCAACACACTACTCTCCGACACTTCACGCGTACAGTACACCCGTACACTACACCCACACACTACACCCGGACCCTACATCCGGACACTACACCAACACACTAAACCCGCACACTACACCCGGACACTTCACCCGGACACTACACCAACACACTACACCCGGACTCTACACCCGCACACTACACCTGCACACTACACCCACACATTTCACCAGCACTCTACACCTGCACACTACACCCACACACTACACCCCACACAACACCCGCAAAGTACACCTGCACACTACACCCACACACTACACCCCCACACAACACCCGCAAAGAACACCCACACACTACACCCGCACACTACACGTACACACTACACCCACACACAACACTCACACACTACACCCGCACACTACACCCATACACTACACCCGCACACTACAACAGCACACTACACACGCGCACCTCACCCTCACACTACACCCACACACAACTCTCGCTCACTACACCCGCACACTACACCAATACACTACACCCGCACACTACACCCATACAATACACCAACACACTACACCAACACACTACACCCACACACTACACCAACACACTACACCCGCACACTACACCCGCAAACTACACCTGCACACCACACCCACACACAACACCCGCACTCTACACCCGCACACTACACCCGCAAACTTCACCCACACACAACACCCGGACACTACACCCACACACTACACCCGGACATTACACCCGCACACTACACCCGCACACTACACCCGCACACAACACTTACACACTAAACCCCTACACTACACCCACACACTACACTTACACACTACACCCGGACACTACACCGACACACTACACCCGGAAACAACATCCACACACTACACCCGGACACTACATCAACACAGTATACCCACACACTAGACCCGGACACTTCACCCACACATTACACCCGGACACTACACCCACACCCTACACCCGGACACTACACCCGCGCACTACACCCGCCCACTGCAACCGGACACTACACCCGCACACTACACCCTCATACTACACCCACACACTACACACACACAATACACGCACACACTACACCCGCACACTACACCCACACAGTACACCCACACACTACACCTACACATTACACCCACACACTACACCCACACACTACACTAACACACTACACCCACATACTACACCCGCACCCTACACCCACACACTACACCTCCACACTACACCCGCAAAGTACACCTGCACACTACACCCACACACTACACCCGCAAACTACACCCACACACGACACCCACTCACAACACTCGCACACAACACTTGCACACTACACCCGGACGTTACACCAACACACTACACCCGGAGACTAGACCCGCACACTACACCCGCAAACTACACCCGCACATTACACTTACACACTTCACCCGCACATGACACCCACACACTACACTTACACACTACACCCAAACAATACACCCACACACTAAACCCGGACACTACACCCACACACTACACCCGGGCATTACACCAACACACTACACCCGGACACTACACCCGCAAACTACACCTGGACACTACAACAACACACTACACCCAGACACTTCATCCACACACTACACCCGGACACTACACCAACACACTACACCCGGACACAACACCAGCACACTACACCCGCACACTACACTCGAACACTACACCCACACACTACACCCACACATTGCACCCTCAATATACACCTACACACTACACCCGGACACTATACCAACAAACTACACCCGCACACTACACCTGAACACTACACCAACACATTACACCGACACACTACACCCACACTGTACACTAAACCCACAACACCCTGACACTACACCCGCACACTACACGCGGACCCTACACCGGGACACTACACCAACACACAAAACCCGCACACAACACCCGGACACTACACCCGGACACTACACCAACACACTACACCCAGACTCTACACCCGCACACTACACCTGCACACTACACCCACACACTACACCCGGACACAACACCCTGACACTACACCAACACACTACTCCCCGACACTACACGCGGACACTACACCCGGACACTACACCCGGACACTACACCCGGACCCTACACCCGGACACTACACCAACACACTTCACCCGGACTCTACACCCACACACTATACCTGCACAGTACATCCACACATTTCACCAGCACTCTACACCTGCATACTACACCCACACACTACACCCTCACACTACACCCGCAAAGTACACCTGCACACTACACCCCAAAACTTCACCCACACACTAAACCCGCACACTACACCCACACACTACACCCACACACAACACACACACTACACCCGCACACTACACCCGCACACTACATCCACACAATACACCAACACACTACACCAACACACTACCCCCACACACTCCACCAACATACTACACCCGCACACTACACCCGCACACTACACCTGCACACTACACCCACACACAACACCCGCACTCTACACCCGCACACTACTCCCGCACACTACACCTGCACACTACACCCACACACTTTACCCACACACTACACCCGAACACTACAACAGCACACTACACTCGCACACTACACCCACACTCTAGACCCACACACAACACTCGCACACTACACCCGCACACTACACCCACACACTACACCCACACACTACACCCGGACTCTACACCAACACACTACACTCGGACACTAGACAAGCACACTTCACCCGCACACTACACACGCACACTACACCCTGACACTACACCCACACACTACACCCGGACACTATACATACACACTACACCCGCTCCTACACCCGGACACTACACTCGGACACTACACCCGGACACTACACCCGGACACTACACCAACACACTAAACCCGCACACTACACCCTTACACTTCACCCGGACACTACACCAATACACTACACCCACACACTACACCCAGACACTACACCCGCACACTACACCCGCAGACTACTCCCGGACACTACACCAACACACTACACCCGCACACTACACCCACACACTACACCCGGACACTACACCCGGACACTACATTAACACACTACACCCGGACACTACACCCGCACACTACCCCCGGACTCTACACCAACACACTGCACCCGCCCTCTACACCCGCACACTACACCCACACACTACACCCGGACACTACACCTGCAGATTACACCCGCCCACTACACCTGGACACTACACCCCCTCACTACACCCGCACACTACACGCACACACTACACCCACACATTACACCCACACACTACACCCGCACACTACACCTACACACTTCCCCGGGCACTACACCAACACACTACACCCGGACACTACACCCACACGCTTCAACTACACACTACACCCACACACTACAACAGAACAATACACCCGCACACTACACCCACACACTACACCCACACACTACAAAAGCACACTACACCTGCACACTACAACCACACACTACACCAACACACTACACCAACACACTACACCCAGACACTACACCCGCACACTACACACGCACACTTCACCCACACACAACACTCGCACACTACACCCGCACACTACACCCGAATACTACACCCGCACACTACGCACGCGCTACACCCGCATATTACACCCACACACTCCAACAAACACACTACACCCGCACACTACACCAACACACAACACTCGCACACTACTCCCGCACACTACACTTACACACTACACCCTCACACTACAACAGCACACTACACCCGCACACTACACCCGCACACTACACCCGCACACTACTCCCCACACACTACACCAACACACTACTCCCGCACGCTACACCCGCACACTACACCCACACACTACACCCACACACTACACCCGGACTCTACACCAACACACTACACCCGGACACTACACCAACAAACTACACCTGGACACTACACCCGGACACTACACCCGCACAATAAATCCGCACACTACACCCGGACACTACACCTGTACACTACACCCACACACTACACCCGGGCACTACACCAACACACTACAACCGGACACTACAATTGCACACGACACTCGCACTCTACACCCGGACACTACACCAACACAATAGACCCACACACTACACCTGGACACTTCACCCACACACTACACCCGGACACTTCACCAACACACAACACCCGGACACAACACCCGCATACTACACCCGCACACTACACCAACACACTACACCTGCACACTGCACCTACACACTACAGCCACAAACTACACCCGGACCCTATACCAACACAGTACACCCACACACTACACCCGCCCACTTCACCCGCACACTTCACCCGGACACTAAACCCGGACACTACACCAACACACTACACCTGCACACTAAACCCGCACACTACATCCGCACACTACACCCGCACACTATACCCACACACTACACCCGGACACTAGACCAACACACTACACCCGGATGCTACACCCGGACACTTCACCCACACACTACACCCGGACACTACACCCGCACACTACACACGCACATTACACTCGGACACTACACCAACACACTACACCCTCACACTACACCCGCACACTACACCAACACATTACACCCACACACTACTCCCGGACAATATACCAACACACTACACCCGGACACTATACATACACACTACACCCACGCACTACACCCGCTCACTACACCCGCACACGACACCTGGACACTACACTAACACACTACACCCACACACTACACCCGAACACTACACCCGCACACTCCACCCGCACACTACACCCTGACACTACACCGGGACACTACACCAACACACTAAACCCTTACACTACACCCTTACACTTCACCCGGACACTACACCAATACACTACACCCGCAGACTACTCCCGGACACTACACCAACACACTACACCCGCACACTACACCCACACACTACACCCGGACACTACACCCGCACACTACACCCGGACACCACACCCGGACACTGCAATAACACACTACACCCGGACACTGCAATAACACACTACACCCGGACACTGCAATAACACACTACACCCGGACACTACACCCGCACACTACTCCCGGACTCTACACCAACACACTACACCTGCCCTCTACACCCGCACACTACACCTGCAGATTACACCCGCCCACTACACCTGGACACTACACCCCCACACTACACCCGCACACTACACGCACACACTACACCCACACACTACACCCACACACTACACCCGCACACTACACCCACACACTTCCCGCGGGCACTACACCAACACACTTCACCCGGACACTCAACACCCACACACTACAACAGAACAATACACCCGCACACTACACCCATACACTACACCCACACACTACACCTACACACTACAAAAGCACACTACACCTGCACACTACAACCACACACTACACCAACACACTACACCCGCACACTACACACGCACACTTCACCCACACACAACACTCGCAAACTACACCCGCACACTACACCCGAATAATACACCCACACACTACACACGCGCTACACCCGCATATTAAACCCACACACTTCAGCAAACACACTACACCCGCACACTACACCAACATACAACACTCGCACACTACTCAGGCACACTACACTTACACACTACACCCTCAAACTACAACAGCACACTACACCCGCACACTACACCCGCACACTACTCCCCACACACTACACCAATACACTACTCCCGCACGCTACACCCGCACACTACACCCACACTCTACACCACCACACTACACCCACACACTACACCAAAACACTACACCCGCACACTACACCCGCACACTACACCCACACACAACACCTGCACTCTACACCCGCACACTACACCCGCACACTACACCCACACACTACTCCCGCACACTACAACAGCAGACTACACCCGCACACTACACCCACAATCTCTACACCCACACACAACACTCGCACACTACACCCGCACACTACTCCCACACATTACACCCACACACTACACCCACACACTAGACCCACACACTACACCTACAAACTACAAAAACACACTGCACCCACACCCTACACCCGCACACTACACCCGTACACTACATGAACACACTACACCCACACACTACACCCACACACTTCACTCACACACTACAACAGCACAATACACCCGCACACTACACACACACACTACACCCACATACTACAACAGCATACTACTCCCGCACACTACACCCACACACTACACCAACACACTACACCTGCACACGACACACACACACTACATCCACACACAACACTCGCACACTACACCTGCACACTACACCCACATACTACACCCGCACACTACACACACACACACACTACACCCGCACACTATACCTACACTCTACACCAACACACTACACCCACACACTTCACCCACACACTACACCTACACACAACACTTGCACACTACACCCGCACACTACACCCACACATTACACCCACACGCTACACCCGCACACTACACCCGCACTCTACACCCACACACTACACCAACACACTACACCCACACACTACACCAACACACTGCACCCGCAAATTACACCCGCGCACTTCACCCGCACACTACACCCACACACTACACCTGGAAACTACACCCCACACACTACATCCGGACACTACACCAACACACTATACCCACACACTACACCCGGACCCTACTCCCGCACACTACACCCGCACACTGCACCCGGACACTACACCCGCACACTACACCCACACAGTACACCCGGACACTACACCAACACACTACATCCGGACACTACACCCGCACATTACACTCGGACACCACACCAACACACTACACCCTCAAACTACACCCGGACACTTTACCCACACACTACACCCGTGCACTACACCCGGACACTACACCCGCACATTACACCCTCAAACTACACCCGGTCACTACACCAACACACTACACCCTCACACTACACCCGAACACTACACCTACACACTACACCCACACACTACACCCAGACAATATACCAACAAACTACACCCACACACTACACCCGGACACTACACCAACACACTACACTCACACACTACACCCGCACACTACACGCACACAATACACCCACACACAACACCCGGACACTACACCCTCACACTACACAAGCCCACTACACCCGGACACTACACCCCTACACTACACCCACACACTACACGCACACACTACACCAACACACTACACCCGCACACTACACCCACACACTACATCCATACACTACACCCCCACACTACACCCGCACAGTACCCCTGCACACTACACCCGCACACTACACCCGCACACTACACCAACACACTACACCCACATACTATACCTGGACACTACACTTGCACACTACACCCGGACTCTACACCCACACACTACACCCACACACTACACCCACACACTACACCCACACTCTACATCCGTACACTACACATACACACTACAGACACACACACTGCACCCGCACACCACACCCACACACTACACTCATACGCTGCAGCCACATACTACACCCACACTACACTCACACACTACAGCCACACACTACACCCACACACTACACCCACACTACACTCACTACAGCCACACACTACACCTACACTACACTCACACTCTACAGCCACACACTACACCCGTTCATTACACATATAAGATCAACACAGTACACCCGCACGTTGCAGCCACACACTTCACCCGCTCAGTTTGTTCCCAGCCTCTGGGCAGAGCAGACATGCGGGTCAGGCGCTCCGCCGTACCAGCCAGGCCGCACCCTCAGACATTGAATATGATCTCTTCTCAATAATGCTCACTCACTGTTCCCCGCCATAGCCTTCCCTCACACAATAACAAGCGAAGTCAATCTTGCCGGTATTGCCTTAATAGAGTTTCTTAGAGAAATGCGGAGCTTGTGTGTGTGGGTGGCAAAACTCTTAAATAGGATTAGTTAAAGTCTCAGAGCCAGCATTCCTAGGCAGATCTGAGCCTACAGGTAGGAGCAGTAGAGTGAGCACAATCAATCAATATATATATATATATATATATATATATACATATATATATATATATATATATATATATATATATATATATATATATATATATATATATATATATATATATATATATATATATATATATATATATATATATATGTGTCGTACCTAGTAGCCAGAACGCACTTCTATGCCTACTATTCAAGGCCCGATTTGCCTAATAAGCCAAGTTTTCATGAATTAATTGTTTTTCGACTACCTAACCTACCTAACCTAACCTAACCTAACGTTTTCGGCTACCTAACCTAACCTAACCGATAAAGATAGGTTAGGTTAGGTTAGGTAGGGTTGGTTAGGTTCGGTCATATATCTACATTAATTTTAACTCCAATAAAAAAAAATTGACGTCATACGTAATGAAATGGGTAGCTTTATAATTTCATAAGAAAAAAATTAGAGAAAATATACTAATTCATGAAAACTTGGCTTATTAGGCAAATCGGGCCTTGAATAGTAGGCATAGAAGTGCGTTCTGGCTACTAGGTACGACATATATATATATATATATATATATATATATATGTCGTACCTAGTAGCCAGAACTCACTTCTCAGCCTACTATTCAAGGCCAGATTTGCCTAGTAAGCCAAGTTTTCCTGAATTAATATATTTACTATAATTTTTTTCTTATGAAATGATAAAGCAACCCTTTTCTCTATGTATGAGGTCAATTTTATTTTATTGGAGTTAAAATTAACGTAGATATATGACCGAACCTAACCAACCCTACCTAACCTAACCTAACCTATATTTATAGATAAGGTTAGGTTAGGTAGCCAAAAAAAGCTAGGTTAGGTTAGGTTAGGTAGGTTAGGTAGACGAAAAAACATTAATTCATGAAAACTTGGCTTATTAGGCAAATCGGGCCTTGAATAGTAGGCTGAGAAGTGCGTTCTGGCTATTAGGTACGACATATATATATATATATATATATATATATATATATATATATATATATATATATATATATATATGTCGTACCTAGTATCCAGAACGCGCTTCTTGGCCTACTATGCAAGGCCCGATTTGCCTAATAAGCCAAGTTTTCATGAATTAATTGTTTTTCGACTACCTAACCTACCTAACCTAACCTAACCTAACTTTTTTGGCTACCTAACCTAACCTAACCTATAAAGATAGGTTAGGTTAGGTTAGGTAGGGTTGGTTAGGTTCGGTCATATATCTACGTTAATTTTAACTACAATAAAAAAAATTAACCTCATACATAATGAAATGGGTAGCTTTATCATTTCATAAGAAAAAATTAGAGAAAATATATTAATTCAGGAAAACTTGGCTTATTAGGCAAATCAGGCCTTGCATAGTAGGCTGAGAAGTGCGTTCTGGCTACTAGGTACGACATATATATATATATATATATATATATATATATATATATATATATGTCGTACCTAGTAGCCAGAACTCACTTCTCAGCCTACTATGCAATGCCTGATTTGCCTAATATGCCAAGTTTTACTGAATTAATATATTTTCTCTAATTTTTTTCTTATGAAATGATAAAGCTGCCCATTTCATTATGTACGAGGTCAATTTTTTTTTATTGGAGTTAAAATTAACGTAGATATATGACCGAACCTAACCAACCCTACCTAACCTAACCTAACCTATCTTTATAGGTTAGGTTAAGTTAGGTAGCCGAAAACGTTAGGTTAGGTTAGGTTAGGTAGGTTAGGTAGTGGAAAAAACATTAATTCATGAAAACTAGGCTTATTAGGCAAATCGGGCCTTGCATAGTAGGCTGAGAAGTGAGTTCTGGCTATTAGGTACGACATATATATATATATATATATATATATATATAAATATATGACATATATTTAGGTATATACTAATAGGTACGACATATATATATATATATATGTCGTACCTAGTAGCCAGAACGCACTTCTCGGCCTACTATACAAGGCCCGATTTGCCTAATAAGCCAAGTTTTCCTGAATTAATATATTTTCTCAAATTTTTTTCTTATCAAATGATAGAGCTACCCATTTCATTATGTATGAAGTCAATTTTTTTTATTGGAGTTAAAATTAACGTAGATATATGACCAAACCTAACCAACCCTACCTAACCTAACCTAACCTATCTTTATAGGTTAGGTTAGGTTAGGTAGCCGAAAAAGTTAGGTTAGGTTAGGTTAGGTTAGGTAGGTTAGGTAGTCAAAAAACAATTAATTCATGAAAACTTGGCTTATTAGGCAAATCGGGCCTTGCATAGTAGGCATATATATATATATATATATATATATATATATATATATATATATATATATATATATATATATATATATATATATATATATATATATATATATATATATATATATGAATGAAAACTCACACCCCAGAAGTGACTCGAACCCACACTCCCAGGAGCAAAGCAACTGGTAACTACAGGGCACCTTAATCCACTTGACCATCACGGCCGTCAAAAGGAAGTGATAGCCAAGGCTATTTGAGCCACTTCCCCGACGGCAACTCGGATGGTAATCTTGGGCATAGCATTTCACCAAATCACCTCATTCTTTGGGGCACACGTGAGGAACACAAATGCGAACAAGCCTGAATGGTCCCCAGGACTATATGCGAATGAAAACTCACACCCCAGAAGTGACTCGAACCCACACTCCCAGGAGCAAAGCAACTGGTAACTACAGGGCACCTTAATCCACTTGACCATCACGGCCGTCAAAAGGAAGTGATAGCCAAGGCTATTTGAGCCACTTCCCCGACGGCAACTCGGATGGTAATCTTGGGCATAGCATTTCACCAAATCACCTCATTCTTTGGGGCACACGTGAGGAACACAAATGCGAACAAGCCTGAATGGTCCCCAGGACTATATGCGAATGAAAACTCACACCCCAGAAGTGACTCGAACCCACACTCCCAGGAGCAAAGCAACTGGTAACTACAGGGCACCTTAATCCACTTGACCATCACGGCCGTCAAAAGGAAGTGATAGCCAAGGCTATTTGAGCCACTTCCCCGACGGCAACTCGGATGGTAATCTTGGGCATAGCATTTCACCAAATCACCTCATTCTTTGGGGCACACGTGAGGAACACAAATGCGAACAAGCCTGAATGGTCCCCAGGACTATATGCGAATGAAAACTCACACCCCAGAAGTGACTCGAACCCACACTCCCAGGAGCAAAGCAACTGGTAACTACAGGGCACCTTAATCCACTTGACCATCACGGCCGTCAAAAGGAAGTGATAGCCAAGGCTATTTGAGCCACTTCCCCGACGGCAACTCGGATGGTAATCTTGGGCATAGCATTTCACCAAATCACCTCATTCTTTGGGGCACACGTGAGGAACACAAATGCGAACAAGCCTGACCATGTAGTTACCAGTTGCTTTGCTCCTGGGAGTGTGGGTTCGAGTCACTTCTGGGGTGTGAGTTTTCATTCGCATATAGTCCTGGGGACCATTCAGGCTTGTTCGCATTTGTGTTCCTCACGTGTGCCCCAAAGAATGAGGTGATTTGGTGAAATGCTATGCCCAAGATTACCATCCGAGTTGCCGTCGGGGAAGTGGCTCAAATAGCCTTGGCTATCACTTCCTTTTGACGGCCGTGATGGTCAAGTGGATTAAGGTGCCCTGTAGTTACCAGTTGCTTTGCTCCTGGGAGTGTGGGTTCGAGTCACTTCTGGGGTGTGAGTTTTCATTCGCATATAGTCCTGGGGACCATTCAGGCTTGTTCGCATATATATATATATATATATATATATATATATATATATATATATATATATATATATATATATATATATATATATATATATATATATATATATATATATATATATATATATATATATATATATATGTCGTACCTAGTAGCCAGAACGCACTTCGCAGCCTACTATGCAAGGCCCGATTTGCCTAATAAGCCAAGTTTTCCTGAATTAATATATTTTCTCTAATTTTTTTCTTATGAAATGGTAAATCTACCCATTTCATTATGTATGAGGTCAATTTTTTTTATTGGAGTTTAAATTAACGTAGATATATGACCAAACCTAACCAACCCTACCTAACCTAACCTAACCTATCTTTATAGGTTAGGTTAGGTTAGGTAGCCGAAAAAGTTAGGTTAGGTTAGGTTAGGTAGGTTAGGTAGTCAAAAAACAATTAATTCATGAAAACTTGGCTTATTAGGCAAATCGGGCCTTGCATAGTAGGCATATATATATATATATATATATATATATATATATATATATATATATATATATATATATATATATATATATATATATATATATATATATATATATATATATATATATATATATATATATATGTCGTACCTAGTAGCCAGAACGCACTTCGCAGCCTACTATGCAAGGCCCGATTTGCCTAATAAGCCAAGTTTTCCTGAATTAATATATTTTCTCTAATTTTTTTCTTATGAAATGGTAAATCTACCCATTTCATTATGTATGAGGTCAATTTTTTTTATTGGAGTTTAAATTAACGTAGATATATGACCAAACCTAACCAACCCTACCTAACCTAACCTAACCTATCTTTATAGGTTAGGTTAGGTTAGGTAGCCGAAAAAGTTAGGTTAGGTTAGGTTAGGTAGGTTAGGTAGTCGAAAAACAATTAATTCATGAAAACTTGGCTTATTAGGCAAATTGGGCCTTGCATAGTAGGCTGAGAAGTGAGTTCTGGCTACTAGGTACGACATATATATATATATATATATATGTATATATATATATATATATATATATATATATATATATATATATATATATATATATATATGTCGTACCTAGTAGCCAGAACTCACTTCTGAGCCTACTATGCAAGGCCCGATTTGCCTAATAAGCCAAGTTTTCATGAATTAATTGCTTTTCGACTACCTAACCTACCTAACCTAACCTAACCTAACTTTTTCGGCTACCTAACCTAACCTAACCTATAAAGATAGGTTAGGTTAGGTTAGGTAGGGTTGGTTAGGTTCAGTCATATATCTACGTTAATTTTAACTCCAATAAAAAAAAATTGACCTCTTACATAATGAAATGGGTTGCTTTATCATTTCATAAGAAAAAAATTAGAGAAAATATATTAATTCAGGAAAACTTGGCTTATTAGGCAAATCGGGCCTTGCATTGTAGGCTGAAAAGTGAGTTCTGGCTACTAGGTACGACATATATATATATATATATATATATATATATATATATATATATATATATATATATATATATATATATATATATATATATATGTGTGTGTGTGTGTCGTACCTAGTAGCCAGAACGCACTTCTCGGCCTACAATGCAAGGCCCGATTTGCCTAATAAGCCAAGTTTTTCTGAAATAATATATTTTCTCTAATTTCTTTCTTATGAAATGATAAAGGTACCAATTTCATTATGTATGATGTCAATTTTTTTTATTCGAGTTAAAATTAACGTAGATATATGACCGAACCTAACCAACCCTACCTAACCCAACCTAACCTATCTTTATAGGTTAGGTTAGGTTTGGGAGCCCAAAAAGTTAGGTTAGGTAGGTTAGGTATTCGAAAAACAATTAATTCATGAAAACTTGGCTTATTAGGCAAATCGGGCCTTGCATAGTAGGCTGAGAAGTGCGTTCTGGCTACTAGGTACGACATTTATATATATATATATATATATATATATATATATATATATATATATATATATATATATATATATATATATATATATATATATATATATATATATATATTGTGACGGTAAAGTGTTGGAGTGTTGATGTTCGGCAGTCCTCCAATGGCAGGTGTCAATGCCTGGTCACACTTACAAAAAAAAAAAAGAGACTGCTTGCCTGTTTGTCTGTGGTAAGGTAATGGGAAGACACGCAAAACACAAAATATAAACAATGAAATTTTAATTAGATTAGAAAACAAAATATGAACAAAGACAATCCCTTGGCTTACGTAAAATTCAAAACAAGTCAACCAACAAAACAACATGAGTAATTACTAGATGTGAAAATTTACTCTACAATAAAATAATGTGCAATGCAATAATAATCAGGTGCTGAGAATATTGGCTATAGCTGCCACCTCCCTTAGTATACGACAGCCAGGGCTTAGTATACCAGAGAGAGATGTCAACTTCTAAGAGCACAGGAATATTCTGAGGAGGACGGCTTGAGGTGGCCCAGACGTCGACTCAGGTAGAGGGCGTGAGTGCAGGTGCAGGTGTGCTGTTGGCGATGCACCAGCCAATCAGGAGCAGGCAGGCGGAGAATGGGTAGTTAGCTCGTTGACGACGGGCGGTGAGCCGGCGTGACGGGTAGTGCAAGGTACGCTTTGCTTCCTGGGCAAAACGTTTTGTGCTACTGGTGGACGTATCTTTAATGTAGCATCTTGTACTTGTAGAATGACGTGACTGATATAAGGAAGAGCAGGCTCAATCTCTCTTGAAAGAGATTATCGTCACAACTGTCCACCGAAGCCTGCGGTTCCGGAAGAAGTTACGTCTTCATGTGGAAGAGTGATAGGTGAAGCTGCCTCTACTTCATAGATTCTGGAGAGGGCGTCGGCTATGATGTTGTCAGACCCCTTGATGTAGAGAAACACAGGTTGAATTTCTGCAGATATCAAGCCCATTGTAGAAGCCGTCGATTGTTGAATTGGGCTTGCTGCAGGAAGTGTAGGGTGTTGTGGTCCGTGTAGATGGTGGTAGACTGAGCACTTTTTAGGTATTGTTTGAAGTGCTGCAAGTTCAGGACGATGATTAGCTCCCTGTCGATTGTGCTGTAGTTCCTTGTAGCTGTGATCGCTAACAGGTAGATTCTCCTCGCCTCGTTGTTTCATTAGGTCACCCCCAATGCCGGTACCACTGGCGTCGACATGGAGGATGAAAGGCTTCGTGATATCTGGCGAGGTGAGAATAGGATTAGAATATGGCAAAGGAACACTATTATGGTCCTGTAAATTGAGATGAAGATCAGGTAGGATTTCCGAATTGGAAAGCGCTGACTCAGTGTCAGTGCTTTCGGGAGGAGAAGCAGGGAAGGTCTCACTGTGGAGGTATGGACCTTTAAAGGAAGAATATGTTATCAATACAGTGGGAGGAGTACCGTTATATAGCTTCAGGAGGTTGTCGTGGCACAACTGGGTCTTCCGCCGCCTATCTGAAGTCTCTAGAACGTAGTTGTGGTTGTTTCTGCACTCCTTGATGCGGTAGGGTCCTGAAAACTTGTTTTGCAAGGGAGAACCTGGGATAGGGAAATAGGCCAACACGAAGTCTCCCGGTTTAAATTTCCTTACTTTGCTGTTCTGGTCGTAATGAGTCTTCATCCTCTCCTGGGCTTTCAATAGATTATCCTTAGCAACGTTATGCACCCTCTCTAGAATGTGTTGTAGGTTTTGAAGAAACTGGGGCACATTCTGATGCTCACTGAAGGTGGCATCACGTAGAGAGTCTTTAAAAGCTTTGAGAGGAGTACGGCACTTACGTCCGTAGAGCATCTCATAAGGAGATACTCCTAGAGACTCATTGGGAAGACTTCTAAGAATACACATAATGAGGTCAAGTTGTTTATCCCAATCCTTAGAGGTCTCATTGCAAAACTTCTTTAAGAGTGCTTTAATAGTCTGATGACTACGCTCTAGAGAACCCTGTGAAGCAGGATGATAGGGGCTGGACAATACCTGTGTGATGTTGAACTCCTCCAGTGTCTTCTTGAAGAGATCACTGGTGAAGTTGGTGCCACAGTCACTCTGAACCTCCCTTGGAAATCCATACTGGGTGAAGATCTTAAATAAGTGTTTCACCACAGTAGCAGCCGTAATGTTCTTTACTGGAACTGCTATGGGGAATCTGGTGGTAGGACACAGGATGGTTAGTATATAGGCGTTGCCAGAATTGGTCCGAGGTAAAGGACCAACACAGTCTATAATAAGTCTGTGGAAAGGTTCCACAGGCTCCTGGATGGGTGTCAGTGGTGCTCTGGGGATAGAGATGTTCGGTTTACCTGCCATCTAACATGTATGACACTGTTTGACGTACTGTTTGACGCTATTTACCATACCTGGCCAGTAGTAGTCTTGACGGATTCCGTGGTAGGTTTTGTTAAAACCATAGTGCGAAAGTGCTCCGTGGGCCAGGTGTAAAATAGTGGGCCGCAGGCTGGCAGGAATCACTAGTTGTTCGATGTTGGCCCAATCGTCCTCCTCCTTCAGTTTACTGGGTCTGTATCTGCGGTAGAGCAACTCGTTCTCTAGAAAGAACCCAGGAATACTGTCAGGTTGAGTCTCAGCCTGGAAGAATAATGGTGTCAAGGTAAGATCTTCCCTCTGTAACTTACGGAACTCCAACGTGGTAAGATTCGGGGGTAGTTTCTGAGGGTCTTGAGGGACAGCGGTAGCAGTAGAGTCAGGTGGCTGTGGTCGTGCAGCTTGTGCACGGGTGGTCACCAAAACCGGAGGAGAAACTTCATCACTCTCTTGAACCTTTGCTGGAACATACTCAAAGATGGGATTATCCATTACAGAGGTACACACCTGGGGTTTGTCCATGACGGTCAGGTTGGTCGGTTGCAGGTCTTCTGCCAAGTCGTTGCCCAGGAGAAGTTGCACTCCAGGCATGGGAAAAGGCTTTTCCCTGATGGCGACTTGGACTTCACCGGTCACGAAGGGACAATCCAGGTGGACTCTGGCGAGTGGATAAGGAGTGGTAGCAGTGAGGTCAGTGATGAACACGGTTTCCCCGGTGTAGGCGATATTGGGCACAGCTGATTTCAAAATGATTGAATGAAGAGCCGCTGTGTCCCTCAAGATCTTCAGTTTGAAACGTCCCTCCGGATCTGAACCGTTGGTAGAGACAGTTCCAGGATACAGGTGTTTACTGAAGAGAGAAAGATCATTAACATGAACACCAACATTCATCACAGGCTTACCGGACTTAGGAGGAGTCTGTTTGGGTTTAGTGGATTCAGTATTACCTTTGTATTGAGACTTACCACATTTATCTATGGTATGTCCATAGAGTCTACAATACTTACAGTACAATTGCGAGCTAGCTTGATCGGTACTCACTTTCTCGTAACTGTACCAAGACTTCTTACTGCAAGGTGGTTCTGGTGTCAGCCGGTGGATGAGGCTGTAAGTGTCAGCCGACTTAGCACATTTTAGGTAGTCGGTCTCCTCTTTATCTGCTAAATATAAACGGACAGGAGGAGGCACACGCCTCAAGAATTCTTCAACTAGCATGAGGTTGACGAGTTCTGCAGAGGTAGAGACATGTGCTGCTTCCAGCCATTTCATAAAATATCTCCTTTTGGTATTAGCAAATTCTAGAAAGGTGGTGGTACTTGCCTTTAGGTGGTCACGGAATTTTCGTCGGTAGCTTTCGGTGGAGAGAAGGTAGGCGTCCAACACTGCTTGCTTCAGGGTCTGGTAGTCATTCTCAGACGCCAAAGTACTGAGTGTAACTGTAGCTCTACCTGTGAGATGTACTCTGAGAAGGGTAGCCCATTGGTCAGCAGGCCAGCTAAGTTGATTAGCAAGGGTCTCAAAGGTGGTAAAAAATACGTCGACCTCTGTCTCTACGAATGGTGGCATTAACTTACTTGCATGGGAGATATTGAAACTTACTGGAAGACTGGCGGTAGCTTGCTGGCGTTGAGTGAGGTGTGTAGTTTCCAACGCGAGTTCTTGTTGACGATATTCTATAACCATAGCAGCTTGCTGTTTGTCATGCTCGCGTTGCATCTCCAGGTGACGATGTTTTGCTTCAAGCTGTACTCGCTCACGCTCATGGAGTATTGCAGTCTCACGTTCCTTGAGGGCGACTTCACGTTCCTGTTCTTTCCTCAAGGCGGCTTCCTCTTTCCTCAGTTGTAGAGCTGCTTTTTGTTGTTCGAGGGGTTCCCTTTGCTGCTCTCGCTCGATCTTGGCAAGTTCTAGTTTGAGTTTCATTGCTGCCAAATCAGGTTTATCTGCAATAGAGTAAGTTTCGTGAGTTTCAGAGTCAATCTTACCTTCCTCTAAGAGATGATCCAGTAACAGGTTATGCAGTTCATTTTTGTTGGCTCCATGGGGAACATCTAGTTGATACTCTTGTGCAAGAGTTTGTAGTTCGGTCCTCTTGGCCTGACTTAAGTTGCCTATTTCACCTGCTGGATCTGCACGGAAAGCTTGGAGACGAAACATGGTGAAATTAGCAAATAAATGTACAACGAATATACTGTTGTGATATAGTGAATGTCAGAAACAGGACAACGTGGCAACTGGTACCTATCCTGTGGAATCGTTAACAATTAATGTTAATTTCAAGATGGTAAATGATTAATAAATCAAGATCGCAGGAAATCTTGTACCCAGTACTCAATGTAAGAGGATAAGGGCAAGAAAATCCTACTAAGTAAGCGAAACTGAGTTTCTAAAACAAATGAAACATTTAATTGCCTCAAAAGTGAATTAGGTAGTCCAAGAATGTACGCATACCTTGCCGAGTCTCTATAGGACATAAGCAAGTTTTTCCCACTGAAATGAAATATGATACTTACAGAATTAGCGAACTTTTGTGCTCTGAAAAAAGAAAGCTAATTCCCTACCTAAGTAAATATCATCATCTCTGACTGACGTGTAGGGGTGCGAGGTGTCAACTGGTGACGAGAACTGCTGCTGAGGTCCCAATTCAGCAACAAAGTTCGTGCTAGAGGAACTATGGCCCTCTTTATTCTCCTACAGTCGGATTGCAGAAGATTAGGTGCTCTTGACACGGGGACAGACCAAAGTACCAGGGTACCAATATGATGATCTGCCAAAAATATGAGAAATATCCTAGGGACAAAAGGTGGTAAACACGAGTAATAACACGGAGGGAGAGATGACCAATTAAGAGAATGACTGAGGCCTACAGTCACCACGTAATCCAAAGTTGTCTCACACTCACCATATGCTACTCTCGGAATGCACAATACACACAGCACCATATGAAAATAAAATTGAATATTGAAAATAGTGAAAAGCAACTGTACCAAAGCTAAGTACGCTTACCATAAATTTACGTTCTGGTACTAGTACCTGAGTGAAGCTCCCGGACAGGCCCCCATGAAATGTGACGGTAAAGTGTTGGAGTATTGATGTTCGGCAGTCCTCCAATGGCAGGTGTCAATGCCTGGTCACACTTACAAAAAATAAAAAGACTGCTTGCCTGTTTGTCTGTGGTAAGGTAATGGGAAGACATGCAAAACAAAATATAAACAATGAAATTTTAATTACTTTAGAAAACAAAATATGAACAAAGGCAATCCCTTGGCTTACGTAAAATTAAAAAAAGTCAACAAACAAAACAACATAAATAATTACTAGATGTGAAAATTTACTCTACAATAAAATAATGTGCAATGCAATAATAATCAGGTGCTGAGAATATTGGCTATAGCTGCCACCTCCCTTAGTATACAACAGCCAGGGCTTAGTATACCAGAGAGAGATGTCAACTTCTAAGAGCACAGGAATATTCTGAGGAGGACGGCTTGAGCTGGCCCAGACATCGACTCAGGTAGAGGGCGTGAGTGCAGGTGCAGGTGTGCTGTCGGCGATACACCACCCAATCAGGAGCAGGCAGGCGGAGAATGGGTAGTTAGCTCGTTGATGACGGGTGGTGAGCCGGCGTGACGGGTGGTGCAAGGTATGCTTTGCTTCCTGGGCAAAACGTTTTGTGCTACTGGTGGACGTATCATTAATGTAGCATCTTGTACTTGTAGAATGACATGACTGATATAGGGAAGAGCAGGCTCAATCTCTCTTGAAAGAGATTATCGTCACAATATATATATATATATATATATATATATATATATATATATATATATATATATATATATATATATATATATATATATTATATATATATATATATATATATATATATATATATATATATATATATTATATATATATATATATATATATTTATATATATATATATATATATATATATATATATATATATATATATATATATATATATATATATATATATATATATACACATATATGCAATTAACAATCACAAAACACTGATCATTTTATGCGGAAAATCCACAGAGAAATATGAAATGAGGTGAACGTTTCGGCTTGTTAGAGCCTTTGTCAACACCAGACTGACTAAAGGAGAAGAGAGAAGGGGAGGATATATAGGCCGACATCTGACCAACCCATCCCTAAGGCAAGAATTAACCAGAAACAGGTATAGCTTAGCTTAGAATGGTCAAAGAGGATTAAGCGGTCAGAGAATAAGGATTAAAGATTAAAGAAAAGCCTCATGAACACACAATATATGAATATAAAATTATAATGAGACATTGTAAGCCTCTCTAGAGTTTTTTCTTAAACTGTTGTGCAATATTATAACTTAAAAATGGATCAAGTTTGTACATTCCAGTACTAGCATTAAGAAGATTTGAACACTGACTGATTAGAGCAGACTCAATTAAATTCCGTTCCACGAAATCCCCACAATTGGTAATGCTTTTTGCCCCATTCCAGTTAATATTGGGATCGCATAAACTCGTATGTAGATACAATGCATTAGACGTTTGGGCAGTTCTAATACTATAAGCATGTTGTGACAACCGCAATTGTAAGGACTTTCCTGTTTGTCCAAGGTACACAGAATCACAATCATTGCAGGGAATCGAATACACACAAACTACTGTATCAGGGGAGTTTCTTTTATTAAATTGGATTTGATCATACTATTAGTGAACACCAAATTTATATTAAGTTTCTTAAAAATCAGAGACAATTTTTCAAGTCCATTCGCATAAGGTACCACCAATGAGTTAATAATTTCTGGTTTCGCCTTAGAGACGTGATTATAAAACGTACGCTTGGCTTGTTCAAACGAGAAAACCAAAAATCTCTTAGGATATTGTAAACTCTTCCCAATTTCATATATTTTAGCAATCTCTTCATCAAAAAACTCAGGGCTGCATACCCTCAAAGCTCGTAGAAACATTCCTGAAAATACTGCCTGTTTAACTTTAGTATGATGATTCGAATAAAAATGAACATACGCCCCCACGTTGGTAGGTTTCCTATACACATTAAATTTGAACTTTCGAGTGACTCTATGAATCATAATGTTCAAAAACGGAAGAGTGCCATTCTCCTCAGTCTCACAAGTGAATTTTATTGAAGGTACCAAAGAATTGAGTTCATTAAGAAAAACTATCTGGTCTTTGTCGCACGGCCATAAGCACAAAATATCATCAACATACCTGAACCATACTACATTAGCCGGGATAATCCTGGATAAGATTTTTGTTTCGAAGAATTCCATATACAAATTGCTTAAAACTGGGGAAAGGGGATTGCCCATCGCCATACCAAATGTTTGTTTGAAAATTTTTCCATTAAAACTAAAATAATTGTCTTTTATACACAATTTGATAAGTTCCAATACTTTATCGGTCTGCAAGCTCAAATTATATTTAGGCAGTTTCTCACGTAGAAATTCTAGCAGATCATCAACAGGAACTTTAGTGAATAAAGAGGTCACATCGAAACTTATTAGTTTAAAATCAAAATTTAAATTCAGTGTGGATAGCTTATTAACTAAGTCCACATTGTTTGTCAAGTGTGAGTTGGAAATAGTACCAACTATAGGGGACAAAACTTTGACTAACCACTTAGAGAGTTTATAAGCCGCCGAACCAACTGAACTAATAATCGGCCTTGCCGGATTATATGGCGTATGAGTTTTTATAAGATCATACATGTAAGGAAGAGAGGGGGATCGACTTGTTAGCCTAGATATCAACTCTTTATCGCCTTTACACACAGTTTTAAGATTAATTACACACAGTTTATTGATTAAAAGTGATCCTACTGAAAAAGTGATTGCACATTTTAACAAAACTCTTAAAACTGTGTGTAACGGCGATAAAGAGTTGATATCTAGGCTAACAAGTCGATCCCCCATTTGTGTTCCTCACGTGTGCCCCAAAGAATGAGGTGATTTGGTAAAATGCTATGCCCAAGATTACTATCCGAGTGCCGGCGGTGGGGTGGTTCAAATAGCCTCGGCTATCACCTCATTTTCTCCGGTCATGATGGTCAAGTGGATTAAGGCGTCTTGTACATACCAGTTGCGGTGCTCCTGGGAGTATGGGTTCGAGTCACTTCTGGGGTGTGAGTTTTCAGTTGCATATTGTCCTGGGGACCATTCAGGCTTGTTCGCATTTGTGTTCGTCACGTGTGCCCCAAAGAATGAGGTGATTTGGTAAAATGCTATGCCCAAGATTACTATCCAAGTGCCGGCGGTGGGGTGGTTCAAATAGCCTCGGCTATCACCTCATTTTGTCCGGTCGTGATGGTCAAGTGGATTAAGGCGTCTTGTACATACCAGTTGCGGTGCCCCTGGGAGTATGGGTTCGAGTCACTTCTGGGGTGTGAGTTTTCAGTTGCATATTGTCCTGGGGACCATTCAGGCTTGTTCGCATTTGTGTTCCTCACGTGTGCCCCAAAGAATGAGGTGATTTGGTAAAATGCTATGCCCAAGATTACTATCCGAGTGCCGGCGGTGGGGTGGTTCAAATAGCCTCGGCTATCACCTCATTTTGTCCGGTCGTGATGGTCAAGTGGATTAAGGCGTCTTGTACATACCAGTTGCGGTGCTCCTGGGAGTATGGGTTCGAGTCACTTCTGGGGTGTGAGTTTTCAGTTGCATATTGTCCTGGGGACCATTCAGGCTTGTTCGCATTTGTGTTCCTCACATGTGCCCCAAAGAATGAGGTGATTTGGTAAAATGCTATGCCCAAGATTACTATCCGAGTGCCGGCGGTGGGGTGGTTCAAATAGCCTCGGCTATCACCTCATTTTGTCCGGTCGTGATGGTCAAGTGGATTAAGGCGTCTTGTACATACCAGTTGCGGTGCTCCTGGGAGTATGGGTTCGAGTCACTTCTGGGCTGTGAGTTTTCAGTTATATATATATATATATATATATATATATATATATATATATATATATATATATATATATATATATATATATATATATATATATATATATATATATAACTGTGCCTACCTATATATATATATATATATATATAACTAATCCAGTGTAATTGGCCTGTTATGTTGGACATTGTCTTCTGTGTTGGCATCGATATGTTCTTGTCTTGTCCTTACTCTCATGGTGGGTAGAGTAAATAGTTCCGTGATTTGGGTGTTCATGGTAGGTCGCTCTATTCTTATGTGAATTGCCTCAAGAATTTGTAATCTTCTTGAATCTTGGGTTTTGTCTATTATGCAAGTAATACTTGCATAATTTGTAATCTTCTTGAATCTTGGGTTTTGTCTATTATGCAAGTAATACTTGCATAATAGACAAAACCCAAGATTCAAGAAGATTACAAATTCTTGAGGCAATTCACATAAGAATAGAGCGACCTACCATGAACACCCAAATCGCGGAACTATTTACTCTACCCACCATGAGAGTAAGGACAAGACAAGAACATATCGATGCCAACACAGAAGACAATGTCCAACATAACAGGCCAATTACACTGGATTAATCTTTGTGTTTAGATAGGAGATGCCTCGTATGGGCCAATAAGCCTTCTGCAGCCCCTATGTTTATCCCTTATGTATCCCCCCATGTTTTCACCTTCATTGTATTATCACCTGACCTAATGCGGGTATAAAATCAACTAGTATTGTAAGATCTGTTCACTTGAGAATGAACCATGGAGGTTTGAAACGTCGTGCAAATTATACAAATAAGTGTAATACACTCTATAGTAAATCACTTCTTTTCTTCACCTTAAAAGTACGAAAATCAGTTTTGGAGAACTCCTATTTCTATTAAGCCCTGATGCTAAGAAAATAGTTAGAGGGATAGAAGCCCTAAACCAGAAAATAATAAATACAGAATATGCGGTCATATATATATATATATATATATATATATATATATATATATATATATATATATATATATATATATATATATATATATATATATATATATATATATTATTAAATATGACCGAAAAAGTAAGATTAATAATTCTAACACGAATTTTCTCAATCTTTCGTACATTTCTTTTCACTGTTGGTGGTAATTCAAAAATCAATTCTCCAAAATTCATTTTTATTTCTAGTCTGACGCAACACTTGAGCGCGTTTCGTAAAACTTATTACATTTTCAAAGACTTTAGTTTACACATACACAACTGAATAGAACTTACACATCTCCGATTTGTTTATATCTACATTTGAGTGAGGTGGATGGGGTGAGGTGGTATTAATAGGGTATTAATTTCATCAACACAAGACAGAACACGAAACAATGGGTATTGAATAGAAGTGATTGTAGAAAGCCTATTGGTCCATATTTCTTGATGCTTCTATATTGGAGCGGAGTCTTGAGGTGGGTAGAATATAGTTGTGCATTAATTGGCTGTTGATTGCTGGTGTTGACTTCTTAATGTGTAGTGCCTCACAAACGTCAAGCTGCCTGCTATCGCTGTATCTATCCATGATTTCTGTGTTGTTTAATAGGATTTCTCTGGCGATGGGTTGGTTGTGGGAAGAGATTATATGTTCCTTAATGGAGCCCTGTTGCTTATGCATCGTTAAACACCTAGAAAGAGATGTTGTTGTCTTGCCTATATACTGGGTTTTGTGGAGCTTACAGTCCCCAAGAGGGCATTTGAAGGCATAGACGACGTTGGTCTCTTTTAAAGCGTTCTGCTTTGTGTCTGTTGCGTCAAGTGTTGCGTCAGACTAGAAATAAAAATGAATTTTGGAGAATTGATTTTTGAATTACCACCAACAGTGAAAAGAAATGTACGAAAGATTGAGAAAATTCGTGTTAGAATTATTAATCTTACTTTTTCGGTCATTTTTAATAATATATGTCTACAGGAAAGACTGCTACAAATATATATATATATATATATATATATATATATATATATATATATATATATATATATATATATATATTGGTAGCAGTACCAATATATATATATATATATATATTGGTACTTCAATATATATATATATATATATATATATATATATATATATATATATATATATATATATATATATATATATATATATATATATATATATATATATATATATATATATATATATATATATATATATATATATATATATATTGGCCATCTAGGAGCCTATCCTTATTTGAAACATTGACTGAGATCTGGAGCAGCCACACACACTGTGTCTGTGTGTGTGTGTGAGAGGAGGCAGCCAAACTGACTGCAGGCTACCCCATCCCTTGTATACTCAAAAGGCCTGTGATCACCCAGGGTGGCAGTCCACACCCTATTATACTGTGCTGTAAGGACCATTCTCCTCTGGCATACTTAACCCTCGGCTTTTAGCCCTACTGAGAGTGCTCTATCCCTCAGTACAGGTTTATGACTGTTGGCGCCGATGACTGGTAAGGCATGCTGCCTGCTCTGCCATTTGTCGTGCTAATCATCATCATCATATGATTATCAATGCAAACCAGGTATCTGAGGAGGTTAGAGCAACAATTACCGCCACCTGAAGAAGCAGGTATGGAGGAGGTAGCTGCTGGACCCTCAGGGTTCTCCCCTACCGTGACCAGTGACACTGTCACCCCACCACCCAATGATGGGTTTGTGGAGGTGGTAAGAGGCTGAGAAGGAAACAAGTGAAACATAAGCCTGGTGAGCAACAGGGTGGATGACGTCCAATAGCACCAAGGAGGGAGTACATACATCTGACCTTCCCTAAAGGCATGAGTGTGGCTGACAGGATTGTGTGGAGTAAGAAACTGAGCGTGGTGTACCCACCTGGCTCTGCAGGCGTGCTACGTCCACATGTCAACTCCCCATATGTGTATGTTTCAAGAGAGAAGCAGCAGGTTGTGGAGACTCTTCTACAAGGGGAAATAGGTGATGTAAAGCTCTCCCCTCTAGATAATCCAACACGGAACAAGAAGATGGATGAATACCTAGTCTACAGGTACAGTCACGGGTATCCACTAGAGTGGGCCTATGAATTAGACGGGGTACACAGAGCACGAAGATTGACCAAGAATTGTAAGCCTACTGATCAAATAGTCATAGTCTGGAAAAAGCCTGACCCGCCACCTGACAAGTATTGGTTTGGTGGGTCGTATGCGCACCCCAACATGTTCAGGGTGTGGGAGCCGAACCCTGTGGAGTGTTACGAGTGCTGTGGCAGTGGCCACATAGCTAAGTACTGCTTGTGCCCCACACCCAAGTGTGCTCTCTGTTCCGGTACTCATGCACTGAAGGACTGCCAGTATAAGAAGACCAGAGACCAAAGAAAGCAGGAACAGGAGTAACAGAACACTGCAACAGAAGCAGGGCAACATCCTGAATCTGTGGCTCCGTCTAAACCGCCACTGAAGTGTCTCAGATGTGGTACGGAAGGAGTAACCATCTGGCACTCAGACTGTACCAAACGGCCAGCCTCCCTTGGCACAAGGAGGCAAGTGCCCGAGACACAACAAGTGCCTACTGATGCCAGCTCTAGTACTGTTGACCCATCCCATAGTGGTGACAGTACCACAGTACCAGCAACGCCCCTGACAACACACAACAGCCTGAGACAACAGTTAAAGAACAGTTGGCAACCTTGCAAGCACAGGTAGCAGAACTGGCTGAAATTATACAGACGCTACATCGGGTTCCTTCACAAGAGATACAGCAGCCTCCACACTGCTGTGTCACAGCCGTGGCCTGCGCTGGTAAAGGTTCCTGCGGTGGTGGTGACGGTGGTGGCGGCGGCGGCGGCGGCGGCGGTAGCAGCGGCAGCGTCGGCGGCAGCGGAGATGAGAGCGACAACGGAGGCGGTGGCAGCGACGCCGTCAGTCATCTCAGGGATGACAGCAGTGTTAGTGACACAGAAACATTAACTGGAAAAGGAAGTCGATCTGCATCAGCATATTTTAAAATGATTATTGACCTTAACGAACGCGCTCAAGCCAAGTACGAGAATGAAAAAGATAATACTCTGAGTGACAGTAATTATGCCATACGACTTACAGAGAACATTCACTCGCGGAAAATCCCGAGTTGCTCAGTGATCAAGAAACTGATGATGTCACCAGATGTTCCTGACGACACCAAAAGCCAGGTTGGTGCGGCTCTTTACTTCGTAGAGTCACTTATTGACACATTGTGGAAGTGGGACAAGGACAACAATGGGACCACCAATCCCAGGGAGGAACAACACCAAGACGATGGCTGCTGTTGACACAAGAACCATTAGGTTTTTCAGTTGGAACATTCGTAGCATCAACAAAAGACTGAATGACCTACTTGCACATGTTACCAGTAACAACATAGATATAATTGCTTTACAGGAGCCCAAACGTCCAACATGATAAACAAAACCCCCACCAAAGATCAGAGGGTATGCATCCTATAAAAACAGTAATGCCACAGGCCTATTAACATACATCAGAAGTGATTTACCGCACATTCTTATGAGCACGTCACACAATGTACACACACAATACCATCACTTTCATGTACAAACTACAGCAGGCCACTTCTCATTCCTCAACGTATATGCCAGAAGCCAGAAACTCAATGTAACATTGTTCCCAGATCTAGACAATCATGGGACAATATACATGGGAGATTTTAATGCTAGACATTACGCTGGGAGACTTTACTAACAACGATAATGGATGCAAATTTATCAAATATGTTTATGACAATAGATTAACTGTGCATACTACGGATACCCAAACTCATTTATTGGGAGGCAAACTTGATTATGTAATGGGTAGAAACCTTGTGCAAGATAGGATGGAATGTTCGTTGGTAAATCACTTAGTTAGTGATCACTATGCAGTTTCTGCTTCCTATGAGGTACAGTGTGATGTACCTAATAGACATCAGAGACGGAAAATGAATATTCCATATGGATTGCATGACCACTTTATTAATTGTATATCAAATGGTATCAAGATTACACAATAACGAATGCACAAGCCTTCTCCAGAGATCTCGTTGATACGATTACTACCTACTACGACACATGGGTGTGTTGGGGAACAGGTCGTAAGCCTAGCAGAAGTGGGCAACACCTACCACCACCCAAGTGGGTCCTTGACCCCGTATTTGTTAAAGAACATGAACGAGTAAAGCAACTTGGAGATACGTACAAACGAACCAAAGCACAAGGTGACTTGCATGCATTTCTAGTTGCAAATAGAGAGGTGACAGACATGAGCAACGTTATACGTAATAAACATTGGGAAGAGTTCCTACAAAGTATAAACAAACTTCAACAACACTTGTTGAAGTTTGGGAAAAGATACGAAAAATCTCTAGCAGCAGTCCAACCAAACTACTGCACCACAGCCCACTAGAACAAGCAAGCATTCTCCTTGATCAATGGGCACTAACTTCAAGCTACAACTCACTCCCAATTAACATACAGCAGAAACTTAATGACACGCCCCAACAGACAACGAACCATCAATCTTGCCTGTACAGCTATCGACGTGTCGGACTTTAATGATGTAACTGAATGGGAATTAAATCATGCACTAAAAATGGGAAAATCAACTGCTCCTGGAGAGGACGGTATTACTTACAGTCTACTGAGATTAGTCTCACACGTACCAGGTAATCCACTATTAGTGTTGTACAGAATGAGTTTACGTGAAGGAGTATTACCTGATGCTTGAACAAAGAGTGTCATTGTTCCCATCCCCAAACCACACTCAGATAATTATAGACCCATATCTCTAACATCGTGTGTTTGTAAAGTGCTTGAACGTATTGTTCTTAACAAACTCATGTATCGTATACTGGGGCACCTGTCACCCCAACTGTTTGGATTTATGCCTGGGCTCAGTACACAACACTGTTTTGCTGAATACTTCGCTCATATTGAAGCTTCCCCTCAAACAATCTTCATCAAACTAGCAGCAGCTTTTGATACAGCAAACAGAGAAATCATACTGGAACAGCTTGCCGAGCTGGGAATACAAGGAAAATTACTGAAATGGATAAAGGGCTATTTGTCTAATCGAACAGCATATGTTTTATTTAATGGTGTTAAAAGCACAGAGAACAAACACTTTGAACTGGGAACTCCACAAGGAGGGGTCCTCAGCCCCTTGTTGTTCAACGTTCTGATGCATAAACTTATTAAAGATCTTCCAACTAATAATGAAGACACTGTCATTTGTTATGCTGATGATATATGTTTACAGGCTGCCTCCGAGCCTAGAATGCAAGTTCTGCTCGATGCTTTTGCTACTAGAGCTGAGGAATGTGGCCTCCTTATCTCTGTACAGAAAACTCGTGCCCCTCATTCCATGTGGTATTCCACCACCCAATTATCATATAGATGGGTGAGCACTTGAGAACTGTGAGTCTTATAGATACCTTGGTGTCCCCAATAACGACCCTGGGTACCTTTCTTCTCTCAAGAGGAGACTGTGGGAGAGATTAAAGCCCTTGCGGGTCCTTGTTGGTGTCAATCATGGAATCAACGTGAGACTTGCTAGAATGTTTTTGTATCATTTATACGCTCTGTGATTGACTACAATGCTCTACATCTCACACTGTATACTAACAAAGAGCTGAAATCTCTTGAAACCTTGCAAAATGAAGCTATGCGTCTCATCCTTGGGGCTCCAAAGTCCACGAGAATAGTTAATATGAGAGCAGAGTTAAAATTACCTACCATAAGTGAGAGAATTTTGTCTATTAGCAGAGTTTTCGCTGTGATTAGCAATCAGTTGATTTTGTAAATGCGCCCAAGAAAGATAGTGTGCACTCTACATTATTAAAACAGTTAACACTGAAAAACATGACTGAAAGTACTCAGAGTATGGGTAACGACGTGTATCAGTGCTATACCGACGGCTCTGTAGAAGAAAGTGGAAGATGTACCGGATGTACATGCAATATATTTGAACAATCTTCTCTCGTACATACAGCAATGAAGCGCGTCAATGACTGGGCAAGCACAACTCAAACCGAACTTGCAGGCATATACCTTGTCACTGATTTTTTAAAGGACAAAGGCAGTGGACTTATATACTGTGACTCGTAGAGTGCATTCCTGGCCCTGAACGCACATAGTAGTGACACCCAGAAAATAGTCAGTGATATTCGAATGAATGTTTTAGCTGCTAAAGAAAACAGATTTGAAATTAAATTCCTATGGATACCATCACATGTTGGCATCTCAAGGCATGACACTGTTGATATGCTTGCTAAGACAGCCTGCAGAAAACCAGTGGTAGAAATTAATATGGGTGTTTCATTAGCAGTGACAAAGAGAATACTTAAACAAATATCTAATGAAGGTCTCACAGACCTAACAAATTCACAAAGACCGAAAAGTTGTAGCATTAAATATTATGATAGATATCGTTAGGAGACATTCACATATGGGACTAATAGAACAAGAACCCGGCAATGTGATGGTATAGTGGCCAGAATACGCCTGGGATATAGACGTATCTGGCAGCTTTCTCAAAACCCAAATGCCGAGTACACAATGTGTCAACTTTGTGAAAGAGAAAACATGCACTCTCTTGAACATTATGTTGTAGAATGTCCCATACTGACTGACTTTCGCCCTCCTGGGCTAAGGTGTGCTGAACTGTGTAATTAATATATGAATACTGGAACACTTGATGATATATTGGACTTGTACCAAAGATTAACCATGTAATGTATCAATTATACAATGTATGTGATGTAACTATATAACCGGAGCTTGTAAAAGCACCTTCATCACCTTCAGTGATTAAGTGCTTAATTGCACACTAGTTTCTCTATCAGCTATCTCACCCTGTCAGAGTAAAAGAGACAAATGTATGTGAATGCATGTGTGTGTATATATGTCTGTATACATGTATGTATATATGTATGTGTACGTATATGTGTATGTGTGTGTATGTATTTGTATGTGTATAAAGTATATATGGAAGCTGATCAGAATTACAATTCACCTTTGTAAATGCATATTAATGACACTATATAAAAGACACATCGAACACTTTATGTAGGGCATACGTAAATCTGTGTATCTATGTATTTACGTATGTAGGTTAGCTTAGCATTTTAAAAGCACCGAATTACCTTCTGTGGTTGAATGTTCAAAAAACCCTTGAACTATATGTTTAACACATCTCTAACCCTGTCCATGGAGGACTGAAGAAAATGTATATATGATGGTTGGCATTGTACATGTGTGGCCACGTCTGTGGTAGAAAATAATAATAATAATAATAAAAAAAACTACACCCGCTCACTACACAAACACACACTACATCAACAGAGTACACCCGCACACTACACTTACACACTATACCTGAACACTATTCCAACACACTACACCCACACTACACTACCTGAAGCCTACTCGTATCTTATCGAAGAATGATTGTTTCAGCCAAGCTGGATGGCAGTTGTAGCTACGGCCAGGACTCCTACCCGCTGGGCGCCACCAGGTAAGTAGCAGCCGCAAGCATTACCCTACATTCATTTATCTACATTTCGTTGGTGCCCGGAATATTGTGTCGTTTCCCCTCCACCCCCTTCTAACCCGTTCCTCAATTTCCCCATCTCCGCTCATCGCCTTCTTCTCCCGTTTTCCCTCCCAGTTCTATTTTCCCCTCTTCACCCTTTCCTGAAGAGAGCGTGAAGAATGGAAAAATTTCCTTTCATCTTGTTTATTTTCTCCCCCCTCTCTCCCTACCCTTCCCTCTCCCCCCCCCCATCTCCCTATCCTTCCCTCTCACCCCCCCCCATCTCCCTATTCTTCCCTCTCCAACCTCAACCAGACTCACTTTTCCAATTATTTACATGGAAGGGGTCCCCGGGCCCGTAAATTGAGGCTCTTTGGAGCAATTATCTGTATCAATAGCTGATACTGGAGATTTGGGAAAGGGTCCGTCACCGTGCAAATCCAATTCAAGATCATAAGGCTGGTCAGACCGGTGAATTGATGGGGTACACACTTCGCACACAGTTGAGTGTGTGCGAAGTTGTCCTAGGATGTCGGCCGGTGAGACGTTGCCGGATATTTCAGCTAAAGTCTCGGCGGTGGAGAGAACGGGGTTCTCCCGGAGGTTAACCTTGACCCTGTGCAATATGGTGCAGGTGGGCTCTGGACCACAGGAGCTTGGATTGGCAGCAAAGATTGATATTTGTAATGAATGTGATGTGGAGTTGTCGGTGTCACACTCAGGCCGAATGTCTCTGTTGTCAGTCAGGTGGCAGGTCTGTTGGTGCTCCGAGGTCTCTTCTGCCCTCTCTCTACCCATTCCCCACTCTTCACTCTTTCTTCCACTCCTTGACCTCTACAACCCCCATCCCATTGGTCCCCCCCTTCGTCCCTTCCCTCCTATTCTCACCCCCCCTCCCATCCTTCTCTCATAAAATTATTACGAAGTATTGAAAAACCTTTATTGGTCTCAGAGAATAGATTTACTTCATTTTTGTTTATTAACACGTTTATGTACATCTGCATTTGTACAGCTGCCCTGGACTATATGAAGGTTAGTATAGAGCACGTCAAAAAACTAGCTACGTGATGATAAAATCCCCATTACTCAGAATGAATAGCCATACAAGGCATGTGATAAGTAGTCTACACTGGCAGACACAGGGTGGAGTATGAGGATATCATGAACACAAGAATGAATAATGTAACAGTGATACTAGAAGTCCCCCCCATCTCACAGGATGGTTAGTTATGACAGTTTTCGAGTATGCGATAAAGCATACGCACATTACAACCCCGATTTCATTTCAGACTTTTGTGCAGTTTTATAAAAATCCCACATGGGGTTAAGGTTACAAACTCATATTTCTTAAAGCATTTAACTTAAACTACCCCAAACAGCCAGTGCCCATCCCGAACCCCAAACCATTTCACCTACAAATTTGAGTGAGGCTTGCCCCAAGCTTCTAACCTCCAACATTGGATGCACAGACAGACAAAAGGGCATACTCTCTCATGGATATACTAGAGGGTTACCCGGCGTTGTTTACGTCTGTCTGTCTATCTCCACTCTTTCTCAGTCTCTATGTGTATCTATCTCTCTATATTGATATCTATCTAGTTTTTTCTGTTGCTATCTATCTCGCTGTCTCTCTAGCTACCTCTATCTTTTTACCTAACTACCTCTATCTCTTTATCTAGCTATCTATCTCGCTGTCTATCTAGCTACCTCTATCTTTTTATCTAACTACCTCTATCTCTTTATCTAGCTATCTATCTTATATCTTTATCTAGCTACGTTTTTATCTCTTTATCTAGCTATCTCCATCTTCCCCCTTCGTCCTGCCCACTTCCCCCTTCACCCCCTCTTCCTTCCACCCCACTTTCAAATCCACCACCCTCTCCCCTCCACCCCCCTCTCCCCTCCACCCCCTCTCCCCTCTACACTTCCTTCTACTCCTTGCTTATCTTATACACATGGGTATCATCTACGATTTGCACACAGTAAAACGTGCATGCTATTGATAATAATGAGGACACACGTGTCACCTGAGTGTGTCCACTAAACATGATTATTGTTAAAATATTACATGTTAAATTTTCACTCTATTATAATATTTACACGGTCATACACATTTTGTACACTGTCACATAGACTCTGTACACTCTCACACACACACTCTGTACACACTCACACACACTTTGAACACTGTCACACACTGTGAGATTATTTATTGTGGGTGACACTATTACTAGTGTCCTAAGTCAGAAAAGACTTCTCAAGCCAGCCCTTTAAATGCCAGATTTGAGATTAGATTTCAAAACAGAAATAAATGCCAAGAGCAGCAGCTAGAGTCCTAATCCTTAGCACTCTTATCCACTAGGTCGTTAAGCTCCTCTACCACCTATGACGATCTTAAGGGTAACTAATGGGTTCTGGCCCCCAATATAATATTCAGTGATAATGGCTATGAATCAGGTTCGAATCCAGAAGCAGGTATTCATTAAATGCAAGGAATAGTTTAGTTGGTTGCATCATGGGTGAGACAATAATATTGGAAGTTATTGACATAACGACACTTTTCTTTTGGCAACAATAACATTTATTCACCAAACGTAAATGTAATACAAGGCACAACAATCTTAACGTTATGTTAAAGTAATTTAGTAACACTAAATACAGCTATCCAAACAGCAGTATAGCAAGGATTCCTATCCTTGCAGTTCTTAGTTTAGTATTGATTCCTATCCTTACCGCTCTTGGTTCGTAGAATGAACTAGACTGAACAATAAGGGTGCTCACTCGGACTCAAGATGCAAATCAAAACAATTACAACAAAATAATTAACAACACTGTAAACGCAGCAAGACGGGTCACTGCGACAGTCTCCGGTAACCCTCTCAATTACGTTAACATACGTCTCTCAGGACGACACTCAAAACAACAGTTTGATTTAATTACACTAATTAGTCTTGTTGATTAATTACTGTCTACCAAACAGTCAACAACAAAGGTGATCTACGTTAGTTACAACCTGTCTCTCAAATGGTCAAACAATAAAATCAATAATTCGCTAACCATAATTACTCCGTCACTAGGACCAATTAAACACTCAGTGAGTGAGTAATTACAATATTTACAGTCAGTTAACTAATCAAGAGTAAATTAAGTTAACTCAACGCTGTCACTTATCCGAGCTTGCCAAACAAGAATATGTCTTTTCACTTAATTATGTATATTACACTAATTAACTTCACTGATTCTTAAATTAACAATTTAATTAAAGATCACATAAATTCCTAGTCGTGCAGACAATCAGAACACGGTAACACTAGACTACACGTCTCAGTGCTAAACTATAACACAGCACAAAATCACAACACAACACAATCACATAATTAATCATGAGGATATTAATCAATAAATCAGGGTATCACAACAGATCACCCCTTACCTCTCTGGAATCACTGGTTTCTCCTGAAATGATACAAAGCATTCGCGTGTAAATCTATAAACAGAACGGTATAATATTGAACCGAAGCACACTACAACATAATGGTACTGTCCTGACTCAGAGTGTATTTATGTGCATCACATACACAAATGTGGGATGATGACGTGCACGTCATGACGTGCACGTCGTGCACGTTTGACGTGCACTTCCAGTATTTCCACAGACGTACTGTAGCCGCCCCTTACATGTGTTTCCTCGACTATGCTTCCCTCACCTGTACATGTGCTATGGGACAACGTCCAGCCGAAAGTTGTTGTAAAGCCAACAATAGAAACTCAAGCACAAAAATCACAATGATAATATTTGAGTTCTCACATTAGACCAGCCATCTCATTCAATCTCTCCTCAAACATACAGAAACGAATACTGCAGTTGATTGAAGATCCACTTAGCTCTCTCCACACGTGGTTATATGAGACCACATGGAGTATGACCCGGTGGTGACACAGGGTGCTGAACAGATGATAATTAGTCAGGCGCCTCCGGCACGGGGCATGGTATGACACAGTGAGGAGAGCTGTGTAAGCACTATACCCTAAGTTAGTTTTCTCAAGAGAGAGAGAGAGAGAGAGAATATACCTGTGGTCACACGGGCGACCTACCTCTGCAATTTGTGTTTTGGTCCACTCTCCTAGACTCAAACTGTGGGTGTGTCAATCCAATGTGTCAGACAGACCGCCAATATTTGTTCTGCCCTGAGGGAGTTGAGGATTGTGGGACTTTAACCTCCACAAGAGAGCTCTGGTTGTTGCACCAGACTGTTGCTTGGGTACAGGTGGACAACGTCCCCAACCACTCCCTGACTGAACAAACAACGAGCCTCGTCAACCACACTCCCGCTACCGTCAGTCGACAAGCAATGGACCCTGGAGTGCTTGTAAGTTACCTAAGAGATCACCCTATATGCTTCTTGATCTTGGAGAGGGGTTCAGCATCATATATTTAGGGGTGCGGCTCCAACACCGGCCTCGTTGTCTTGTGTACACACACCTTACTCGAGCCGCAGTGTCTCCCCACTCTCACCTTGTTTGAAATGATATCCTAAATCCCCCTTTCGTGAATTAGTATCTTCTGCCTCCCTTTCCGCAGCCATGATTCTCTCTCTCTCTCTCTCTCTCTCTCCCTCCCGCTTGCTGGGAAATCTCACCAAGACAAGAGCGAAAGCCAGTTAACATCTACATTTAATATTCAGAGAAAACATACACAATATATGTAATAGAACATTATCATACAACACTCTAAACTGCTACAACCCGGTAGCATCCCAATATTATATCCTGGCCTTACCAACTGTCCATATCAAGTGGCTGCTCAACTCTTGGCTTACCACTTACTTTTCAATCACCACATGGGGGCTGAAATCCCGCCACAACATTACTATATCCTCAGCCCTAAAAATATATGATACTCTGCTCAGGGCTGAAACACCAGAAATATCTAAAAAGTATTCCCCAACAAAAGAATAAATCAATCTCTCACCTTACACTGCGTTTTACATGCTTGAATGCTTACAATGCTTGTAAGCATTCAAGCACTCCCCTTATACATTTATGTGCCTACCATGAACCTTTGTTCTGCTCCTAGAGGCTCACTTCCAATGTATATCACTAGGTCCTCCAAAATATCAAGAAAGGTACTTTCTGCAGTTCTCCCAATCTGCTGTACAACGAAAATCCAACATCAGTGATGTTTCACCACTGATTCCACGGAGACACATATAACTCCTCTGCACTGCTTGAAGTTAACTCCTCGCTCTGGAGTTCTGCTTTACCCCAGAGTTCCCTATACACTTCTTCACTAGCCTCATAGTTCCTCCATTAACTTCTTCTCTAACCTCGAAGTTCCTCCATCAACTTTTTCTCTAACCTTTACGTTTCTCCACGAACTCCTTGCCAAACAAACCAGCAATTCCATCACCATGTAATACAATTTGTTTCCTAACAAAACATAATTAAATATATTCACAGAAAATGAACTCTTCCATCCGACATTTCTTTAAACACTAATGCGTTGCCACAACGGTCCTCCCCCATCCTGGGCAAAGCCACTGTGAGAACAGGTCTCGACGTATCGCTGGGAGGGGAAAGGGTCGCAGCCCTGGTCGCAGGTTGGGAAGCTTCTCCCCTCAGTCATTCACTGACTTTCAGCGAGGGTGGACGTATCGCCGCTCCCTCTAGCATGTCCTCCCAGCTTTAACAACTTTTTTTAGCTCACTGTCTTAATAAAATATCTATCCTACATGTATAAACATTTGTCATGATCGCTAGGCACACGATCAAGCACAGGCAACCACTGTAACAACTGTTATATGAGCTAACTGCAGAAATCTCTGATGAGAGGACGCTCACTCACTGGAGCTCAAACATGGCTCTCACATAGGCCGCCCCCAAAATTGCTCTAGGACTGCTTCACAAAGCTTCCTCCAGTTCACAACTTGAGTTCACAACGTCGCCTGGCAGGCTCCACAACAGACTTGTTCTCGTTCTCGTTCCGTAGACTCGTTCCAACCAGACTACAAGAGTCATAACAAATGTCACACACACTGTACACTGACACACACACACACACAATGTACAATATCACACACACACTGTGTACAGTCACACAAAGTATGTACAGTCACACAGACACAGTGTACACTGTCACACACTATGTTCACTGCCACACACACTATGCACACTGCCACACACACACTATGTACAGTGTCACAATATTTCCATGTCTATGCACCGCATTCCACACTCAGCACTTACCAAGTGAGTGATATGCACTGAAGCAGTCAGCGACACACCAGGCAACGTTGCATTCTGTGTATCAACTCCATACTCATTTTCGCTTCTTCTGACTTCTTTGAATGTGCTTTCAGAAAAAAGTACTTATGATGACCAAACCACAACTCAGAAGATGGAGAAGCGACGATGTTTCGGTCCGTCTTGGACCATTTTCAAGTCGTCTAATATCACACGACTTGATAATGGTCCAGGACGGATCGAAACGTGTTCGTTTTTCAATCTTGTGGTGCGTGGTTTGGTCATCGTTTCTTCCGCCACGTTATTGTGACTCATCGTCTGCAAACGCACTCATGTATTCGTTTATCAAGTCTTCTGTACCTGGTGTGTAAAACTTCCTTCCTGGCCAAACTTTACTTGCAACTGCGACACCTGGGTAGGACTAAAATTGCGGATAAGTGGTTTGTTGCCACAAAGGCTTGGTGCCTTCTTTTGATAAGTACTCACTATAATTAACTCTGGAATTATTTTTGTTGTCCGGTGTTGCACTTTCTCCAGAGCAGCCTGGTCCTTCTGAAATGAGGTCTCCATGCTTGGATACAGTAATCCAAATGGGCGCACACCAGAAATTTGTAACTGGATCACTACCTTCTTCTCTTTAAAGTCAGAGGTACGCTTGATTATTCCAAGGGTTTGGTTTGCTGTTCTGACTGTTGTTCCTAACCTTTGTGCAACTTTCATTGAATGGTAGATTTTGGCTGAAAGGTCATTTTCTTTATCAATCTGCTGCAATGTAATGTCATTATTTTGGTATTTATGACGTGAGTTTGCTATTCCCTACATGCAAAATCACGCATTTGTCAATATTAAAGAGCATTTGTCAGTCATCTGACCTTTTGTGGAGTTCATGTAGATTTCTTACAAAGTAATGTCTAAAATACCACCCTAAGCAAGAATAGATTGTAATCAACAATTTGCCTCGTGAAATATTTCACGACGTGTATGGAATCTAAGTTACTGTCAACCGCTAGGCAGGAAACCCACTCATTGAGCATAAGACCCATACATCTTACCAATGAGCAAATACATTAGATCGAAGCATATCTCTGTTTTCGCCGGCTCCACAGATGGACTTCTATCAACAATGAACGTTAGTTAATTTGCACACATGATGTCACAAGACATCACAAGTTCCCATTTCATTATGTATGAGTCGTTGCTCAGCTCACAATTAAAGATATGTCGACCTTCGTGTCGCAACATTATATCAAATCAAATCAAATCAAATGTTTATTCAGGTAAAAGTACATTCATAGAGGATTAGTTACAAACATAATGTTGGATTTATAGATAGAGCAAGTACATACAATACCTAAAGTCACTAGTACGCATAGCGTTTTCGGGCAAAATATCAATTTATCCTTTTGTCTGGCCTCACTTGGATGTATTAATGAAGTTTTCCCCCTTAGATTTGAGTCTTGCAGTGAATGGAAGTGTAACAGCAAGTGCAACTGGGAGAACACTGGCAATGAAGACCCAGCGTGTGCCGTTACTGTTGTCCCCGAGGGTGGTGATGGTGGCGACACTGATCTAGATTATGGTGGTGACTATAGTACAGACAATGACAACGGTGATTATGGTAGTGGCATGAGTTGTGCTTCTGGCTATCAACTTAAGTGTTGCCGGTGTTGTCAGTGCGAGGCTATAACATCCACCACGCATGTCGCACCTGCTGCCCTTAAGAGAGCCTTGAGCAATGTCTCAGCCGGTGCTGGAGTAAGCGGTGATCGCCGTTTTTACATCGCTCCATAAAAAGACCATCCGTCTCCAACTCTTAATACTGGTAGGTCACCTGTCATAAGATTCCTCATGGTTATCTTATATTAAACTTCCTTCCCTCCATCCCTCCATCCCTACCCTTGCATGACTTGGGAACTAGGTCAGAAATCCATGCCTCAGGACAATAGTGCTGAACAACACTGGAAGCAGAAAATAGCTCGGATGCCCTCTGGACCAACCCCTGATTATCCCATTAGAGGGAGAGTGTTACCACACTAAACACTCTCATACATTAATACTGTTGCAGGAACTGCGCCTTACTGTTAATAGTGAGAGGTGGCTGTTAATAGATAGGGGTGGCGGTCACGTGTCCCAGAGTAAAGGAAACTATGCCACAGATATTACCTAACATAAACTGTGAAGTGCAGAGTATCTCCATCCTTCCTGTGAAGGTGTCCGTATTCTTCCTATCCATTACTAGACCTTTTCACAGTTACTAAAGAGGTTCAACTCATCCGGTGTTTGTAAATATTTTAGGATTATATTTCATTTGTTTTTTTTTATGCATTTTCATAACTTATATATAAAATGATTTTAATTTTATTTATTATTATTTTATCATAATTACGATTTACATTAAGTTCAATAATTTCCTGTAATGTATTTACGCGTTGTATAACTTTCCACGGCTGTCATTGAATGTCTGATCTTG
Organism: Procambarus clarkii; assembly: GCF_040958095.1. Lineage (NCBI taxonomy): Eukaryota > Metazoa > Arthropoda > Malacostraca > Decapoda > Cambaridae > Procambarus > Procambarus clarkii. The sequence continues at coordinate 19,042,084 of NC_091153.1, forward strand.
TTTCCTAAATTATTCCATTATTGCACTTTACTCCTCCTCCTTCCTGCACTCATCTTCCCTCATTCTTGCCCTCAACTTCCCTCATTCCTGCCCTCAACTTCCCTCACTCTTGCCCTCAACTTCCCTCACTCCTGCCCTCATCTTCCCTCATTCCTGCCCTCAACTTCCTTCAACTTCCCTTATTCCTGCCCTCAACTTCCCTCACTCCTGCCCTCATCTTCCCTCATTCCTGCCCTCAACCTCCCTAATTCCTGCCCTCAACTCATTTCCTTTCTGTCCTCAATCCCCCCCCCCCCTTCCTGCCCTCAATTCTAACTTTCTACTCTCAGTTTCCCATCATTGTTCCTCTCAACCCATAACCTTCCTATAGCCAGCTATGAGAGAACCCATAGTCTTCCTATATCCAGCCATGAGAGAACCAATAACCTTCCTATATCCCGCCATGAGTGAACCCATAACCTTCCTATATCCCGCCATGAGAGAATCCATAACCTTCCTATAGCCAGCCATTAGGGAGTCCATAACCTTCCTATAGCCAGCCATTAGGGAACCCATGACCTTCCTATAGCCAACCATTAGGGAACCCATGACCTTCCTATAGCCAACCATTAGGGAACCCATAACCTTCCTATAGCCAGCCATTAGGGAACCCATGACCTTCCTATAGCCAACCATTAGGGAACCCATAACCTTCCTATAGCCAGCCATTAGGGAACCCATGACCTTCCTATAGCCAACCATTAGGGAACCCATAACCTTCCTATAGCCAGCCATTAGGGAACCCATGACCTTCCTATAGCCAACCATTAGGGAACCCATAACCTTCCTATAGCCAGCCATTAGGGAACCCATGACCTTCCTATAACCAGCCATTAGGCAACCCATAACCTTCCTATAGCCAGCCATTAGGGAACCCATGACCTTCCTATAGCCAGCCATTAGGGAACCCATATATAATTTTTGCTCTATTTATAGAATTGGAGCCGCCTGTAAATGTGTGCATTTATTGTTTGTGTCTGCCGAATCGAGCTATTAGTTCTTGGACCCCGCCTTTCTGACCAATCTATTTTTCCTCTGTTATATCTACTACATATATTTCTCTCTAACATACACACGCACACAAGGTGAACAGGAGCATAAGGGTGAAAGACACTTTGCCCATTTGTTACCGCCTCAACCGGGAATCGAACCCGGGCCCTCTGGATTACGAACCCCAAGCACTGTCCACTCAGCTACGAGTTGAACCTGTCTCAATTTTTATATTTCAGTTCCCTATCCCAGGAAGGTTATCGCAAGAAGGTTATCCTGGGAAGTTCTTCTCGGAAAGTTCATCACATGAAGTTCATCCCAGGAAGATGATTCCAAGAAGATCATCCCACGAAGGCTACCCCAGGAAGGTCATACCAGCTAGCTCATCAGGAAGGTCACCCCAGGAAGGTGATCCTCCCATGAGGGTCAACCTATAAATGTTATCCTAGGAAGATCATCCTATGAACGTTATACCAGGAAGGTCATCCCAGGAAGGTCATTCTAGGAAGGTCATCCCAGAAAGGTCATTGTTTCGAACCTTGCCACTATTAAGATATATTTTGTGTAGAGAAAGTTTATGCAGCAATTTACCTAAAGAGAGAGAGAGATAGGTTATGAAAGAAAACAAGTGTGTATATGTTATAATAACAATTCATTACAGCAGATTGATGAAGAAAATGACAATTGAGTTAAAATTCACCACTCACTGAACGTTGCACAACAGGTCAAAAAAGCTAATCAAACCCTAGGAATAATCAAGCATACCTTTGACTTTAAGGCAGGTAATGATTCAATTGCATAAATCTTATGTAAGTCTCCCACCAGATTACAAGTTTTTATGTAATCTCACCAACCCATTGTACCTTCTAACAAATAAAAATTATTATTATTATTGTTATTATTATTATTATTATTATTATTATTATTATTATTATTATTATTATTATTATTATTATTATTATTATTATTATTATTATAATATTATTATTTATTATTAATATTATTATCTCTGCTGCGCCTCCATTTGGATTACTATATCTAAATATGGAGACCTCTTGAGAAGGACGTAGCTGCTCTGGAGAAAGTGCAACACCGGGCAACAAAAATCATTCCAGAGCTAAGTCATCTCACGTAACGGTTGAAGTTAACATACTGAACAATTTGGTGGATGATGATCCGGAAATTGTCTTCAAAAGTTCAGATGTAACACAAACAAGGAGCAACGGTTTCAAGCTCAACAAGCCACAGTTTAGGACTGACAACAAGAGATGCTTCTTCACCCACGGGGTTATAAACGCATGCAACTGCCTACCCGCCGAAGCCTCAAAAGCTAAAACTTTGTAAAATTATAAAGTATAGCTTTATGGTGCTGTTCATGGAGGCAGCTGGCTGCTCGGAGGGCTTAGAGCGTTGGTATCACTCCGCCCATGAAACTAATACCGGCAGACACGTGTTTATTATGGATTACAAGTAGATTATCTGTAAATAATATTAACCATTCCTTGTAATTATGGTCCCCGTGGCGCAGTGGTAAAACACTCTCCCGCCCCCCCCCCCCCCCCGCGCTTCGCGAGCACTTTGGCCTTGGTTCGTATCCTGGCTTGTTAGTTGCTTTATAAGAATGTATATACTCTTGTATATATAAATAATAAATAAATAAAAAATGTGTCGGGGGACAGAAAGCCCTATTCATACACGTCAGGCTTATATAGCGAGGGTCCCCCACCTCCTAAAGGTTGAATCACTGAACGGTGTGGGAGTTTCTGAATGTGGGTGTGGGTGTGGTGGGTGTCAGGAGTGGGTATAGGTGTCAGGAGTGGGTGTGGGTGTCAGGAGTGGGTATAGGTGTCAGGAGTGGGTGTGGGTGTCAGGAGTGGGTATAGGTGTCAGGAGTGGGTGTGGGTGTCAGGAGTTGGTATAGGTGTCAGGAGTGGGTGTGGGTGTGAGGAGTGGTTGTGGGTGTCAGGAGTGGTTGTAGGTGTCAGGAGTGGTTGTAGGTGTCAGGAGTGGTCGTGGGTGTGGTGGATGTCAGGAGTGGGTGTGGGTGTGAGGAGTGGTTGTGGGTGTTGTGGGTGTCAAGAGTGGTTGTGGGTGTGGTGGGTGTCAGGAATGGTTGTGGGTGTGAGGAGTGGTTGTGGGTGTGGTGGGTGTCAGGAATGGTTGTGGGTGTTGTGGGTGTCAGGAATGGTTGTGGGTGTGAGGAGTGGTTGTGGGTGTGGTGGGTGTCAGGAATGGTTGTGGGTGTGAGGAGTGGTTGTGAGTGTCAGGAATGGTTGTGGGTGTCAGGAGTGGTTGTGGGTGTCAGGAATGGTTGTGGGTGTGGTGGGTGTCAGGAATGGTTGTGGGTGTCAGGAATGGTTGTGGGTGTCAGGAATGGTTGTGGGTGTGAGGAGTGGTTGTGGGTGTCAGGAGTGGTTGTGGGTGTGGTGGGTGTCAGGAATGGTTGTGGGTGTGAGGAGTGGTTGTGGGTGTTGTGGGTGTCAGGAGTAGTTGTGGGTGTGAGGAGTGGTTGTGGGTGTGGTGGGTGTCAGGAGTGGGTGTGGGTGTGAGGAGGGGTTGTGGGTGTCAGGAGTGGTTGTGGGTGTCAGGAGTGGTTGTGGGTGTTGTGGGTGTCAGGAGTGGGTGTCAGGAGTGGATGTGGGAGTCAAGGGTGGTTGTTAGTTTTGTGGGTGTGAGGAGTGGTTGTGGGTGTGAGGAGTTGTTGTGGGTGTTAGGAGTGGGTGCGGGTGTTGTGGGTGTCAGGAGTAGGGGTAGATGTTGTGGGAGTCAGGAGTGGGTGTGGGTGTTGTGGGTGTCAGGGGTGGTTGTGGGTGTGAGGAGGGGTTGTGGGTGTGAGGAGTGGTTGTGGGTGTGAGGAGGGGTTGTGGGTGTGAGGAATGGTTGTGGGTGTCAGGAGTGGGTTTTGTGGGTGTCAGGAGTGGGTTTTGTGGGTGTCAGGAGTGGGTGTTGGTGTGAAGAGTGGTTGTGGGTGTTTTGGGTGTGAGGAGCGGTTGTGGGTGTGGATATTAGGAGTGAGTCTTTGATAGTCGTGTGCCTTTCGGCCTGCCTCCCTCCATGCCTGACTTCCCCCCCCCCCCCCCCCAATGCCTACCTACCCCCTTTGCCTGTCTGCCCACATGCCTGCCTGCCTTCCAGACAACCAGCCAAATAGTTATCCCTCTATTCATTGAGCCAAACTGTCTTTCCACCCACTTGCACCACCCACCTACCAGTCAACCAACCATCTAACCACCCAGCCAGCCACACACTAATTGTAATGTGTGTTGAAATTTAAATTATTTTGGTTGTGGTACGAAAAATTGCGAAAATGTTTACTTATTGACTTCCCCGGTAAAACAGTTATAATAATAATAATAATACTTTTATTTAAGTGAAAGTACAAGAACTTGAATTTTTTTACCATATTATATAAGTTCTTTTATTATGAAGTTTTGGATAAAAATACACAGAGGTTAGGACAATAGTTTTCCTGCTAACAAAATTAAATTGTGTATCATATTTAGCTAAATAAAAAAAATATTTATATACTCGTACGTAAGTAATATTTAAGAATTTGTTATATAACATCAATATAGTAATTCAATAATATATTACACACATTAATTATGCCACTTATTTGAGGCTACAGAGGTTTGTTGTAACATGTGATTGATACTCATCGTATTCCCAGGAGAATATTGAACTGTTCGGTAAGGATGCTTTAGTTTAAATATAATGAATGTGATCATAATTGTTTAATGATTACATTAAACAATTATGATTACATTATGGTAAATGTTTATTAACAAATATATTATGCCCCGTGTTTTGACTATTTTTTATCATAATAAATGTGCATTGAAAAACACATTACGCCCGAATTTTGAGCACTCCTGATGCCAATACTTAAGAGATATGGCTTACATGACAACAATGACAGCAGAGAATAAGAAAATTACTTTATTGCATATTACTATGTACAAGATTAAATTATACTTTCTGGTTGACCAGTAAACTATTGTGATGGCGTTCATAACTTTCCAATGACCATACTTCCAACACCAAATAGAAGTGTACCTCGCTTCTCGTGTATATTCACTTATAATTTACTTTATCCTGTATTACTAATAAATGTAAGACGCTCCTGTAACCACATTTTTTCAGTCAAAGCCAAGGCGACCCTCAGATATGCACCAGGTTAGGTTAGAACAGATCGGGTTCCTATTCCTGGTCTTCTCCTTTCTACTGTGTGTGAGCAGGGAAACGTGCTCTTACTACCATTGACGCAGCCAAGTACGGTGGTTTTTGACATCAAAAGCACTTTTAAAAAGGCACAAGGGATTGAAATCAAGGATGAACTTGCATGCATGGGTTTCAAGAGGAGACTCCTGAGATGGATTGAAGACTATCTGACAGGATAGAAAGCCAAAGTTACCTTTTGCGTATTAATATCAAGCAGTATCAGTATCAAAGAATAGGGAGCTATGGGACCCCTCAAGGATGAGTCTTAAGCCCTTCACTATTCATCATCATAAGCAATAGATGTACACATTCACGTATATTAACGAATGAAATTTATATAGAATAGTGTATAGTTTGCCCAGCAACGAGTGTCAACTTGAAAGCTCGTAATTAGCTTTGCAATCGTTCATTTACTTCTCAAAACACCAACAACGTATATATATATACTTGATTAAAGCGATGGATGCACATATTGGCATATATTATGCAATGAATTTGACACCGAATGGAGTATTGTTTAATTGACTTACCTCAAGTCCTCAGTCACATCAAATAACTATGTGATGTTATATGTATTTTTAAGCGAGGTTACGTGAGCACATATTTAGAGTTTGAAGTCACGACTTTTTATACCGAAAATATGAAATTAGTGAAAACGGCGATGGTTCACATTTAACCCAATCCCCCCCTGCAATTTTTAAAAAATTGGAAATATCGCAAATCTGACTCATGAGTGTCATTTTGGAACCGAATTCTTGCTCACTGCACATATTTGGAGTTCGGCCATATTTGGCCAGTCTGGCTGGCTGGCAGGCCGTCTTGCACTAGCTGGCTTGCCCTGGCCGGACGACTGGCTGAACGGCCGGACGGATGGGTGGCCGGTCGGCCCGGGTACATATGGGTTCTTCTTAACAGCTCTCTATACCTGTGGTATATGTGGAGGGTTTTTGTTCCTGTGGGTGCTCCTTAACCATTTCTCATGTCCGCGTACTCTGTCCTCCTATTTTTAAGCTGGATAGGCTAGGTTAGGATTGGTTTGTCCGTTGGGTTTATCATAGCCACTTTCAAGGTTAGGTTAGGGTTGGTCGGTTCCTATACAGGTTTCCGTCCAGGGTTAAGTTACCTCTCCTAATGTCGCCCTTTCGAGGTGGTCCTTCAGGGACTTGCCTCGTTTCTATGCTGTCATGGGGGAAGGGGATCTGGTGCAAAGCTGCTCCAGGATTAGTGTTCCTCGTAGTTGTCCTTGAGCCACTCCCATACCCCGGCCATTTTGTACTTGAGGGAGGCCTACAAGTCCCGGGAAGAAAAGCGTCTGCAGGATCCCTCTCTTCTCGTCCATTTGTGGTATTGTCGGTAGGAGTAGCTCCAGCCGTGTTTTAATGCTGAGTTTCTCTCAGGCTGACTGCATTATCTCCTCTGGATAGCCACGGCCCCTAAACATCTGCTATAAGTCCTCCAGCTGAGGCTGTAAAGTCTTCCTTCCTTATTGATTCTCTTTAGGCGAAGACCAAGAGAACAGGGTAAGGATTTTCTTTAAGGCTAGAGGGTGGTTCGAGTCGAGTCTCAAATATGAGTGGAGGTTCCTTGGTTTATTGAATACTTTTGTGTGGAGTCGGTCTGCCTCTCCCACGTACATTGTCGTCTCTAAGAAGTTTATTTCCTAGCTGTTTCTCTCCAGAGTGAATTTCAGGTTACAGTGGGCCGTATTGCCCCGTGTGAAGGTTTGTAGGCGATCTTCTCCACCCGTCATCACTCCGAAAATATCGTCAATGTGTCTGAAATACACTAACGGGCTGTCTTCCCTCTGCATTCTCTTCCATTGAAAAGCGACATGAAAAAAAATTTCAGCAATCGCCACAATACTTGAGGCAATTATCCCCGTCCTTTTTGTTTGGTGATACGTTGTTCCAATGAACTCCAGGATGGGGTCTCTCATCACATGGAAAATGGCTTCCTCAAGTAGTTCCTTCGACGGCGTCCTCCAGACTCCTTCTTCCCGTATGTTCGTTGCGATCCAGTATTTGTTTTCCGCGAAGAAAGCCGCAACCGTTTTGGCGGCTTCCCTCTGTAGAATGCTTGGGTTGAGCGATATTACATCAATAGAAAAAACGATTATTTCTTATGGTACAGAACCTCGTTCGTCATTAACCTGGTTTACTACCAGCCTTTACCAAACTCCTAATCTTTCGGGCAGGAGTTTGAAAAGGGAGTTCAGGAGCACTGTGCAGATCCAGTCAACAGGTCTCGTGTGGACTGAGTACCGGTCTTCCCTGCCATGTTAACGTATCTGATAGGAACAGTTTATGGATCTGTGGGAGGAGGTAGAGACTGGGTATTATCGACTGAAATGCTATTTAAAAATCCCTAGCTGCTGCCTGGATTAGGCCGCCCTTACCCTCCCAGGTTCTATTTTCAAATATCTAACCTTGTGCTCCTCGTTTGGGGATTTGTCAGGGCTACTTTGCTGTTGAGGATCATGTGGAATGTTTTCCCATCTGCTAGCTGACGTTCCATCTCTTTCTTGTAGTTTTCCGTTTTCCAAACTACCACTGCCCCCCCCCTTGTTTGCAGGCCTGATTACTATGACTAATCTCCCTTCCAAGATCGCCAAAGCTTCTATCTCTCCTTCTTAGGTAGGTTGCAGGCTTTCCTATTCTATACCACACCCTCTAGGTTCACCTTTAGATTCTGTATTACCGTATTGAAGCCCTTCAAGTTGTAGGTCGGTTGTTCTTCCTTCCTGTTTGGGTGAAAATGCTTGAACGAAAGGGAGAGTTTCGAGTATTGCTTACCTTGCTTCGCCCTTGCTGGTATTGCTTTGAGTTTACTCAAGCTTTGGTTTATGTTGTTCTCAATTTTTTTATTCAAATCCTCGATTGTCTCTAGTCTTTTCCATTCTGCTGGTGTCCCCTGCCTCAAAGGTCAGACCTTTTCCCAGAAGTTGTCTATCATTCTGGGTCATGGTTACCTCTGAGACCACCGTCTCTTTTAGTTGTTCATACCTCTGTCCCCTTACCCTCCGATGCCATAATTTCTCGGCTCCGGTAGGAGCCACCAAAAACTGATGGTAGCCGAGGCTATTTAGCCCATCAGCCCGCCGGCACTCTGATGGTAATCTTGGGCATAGCATTTTATCAAATCTCGACTAAGACCTTTTGTTCGATGAAGACCTGAAGTCTCCAAAGGAATTTGTTGACTTACTGCAAGGAACACGAGCCACAGGGATAAGAGCCTCGTCGGACGTAGAATCATTGTTTACCAACGTACCTGTGGATGAAACAATTGGGATGATAGCGGACAGAGTGTATCGTGATCCGGCCTGTACTCCTCTTGACATACCAGAAAACATTATCAGGAAACTACTCCAAGCTTGTACTAAAGAGGCACCCTTCTAGAGCCCGGATGGGCACATGTATAAGCAAGTAGATGGGGTCGCCATTGGTTCTCCCCTAGGTGTCCTGTTTGCGAACTTCTACATGGGTACCATCGAACAAAAGGTCTTAGTCGACATGAACTTAAAACTGGCCATATACCGCAGGTATGTTAACGACATTTTTACACAGGTCCCTGATGTCAGACATCTGCAGGAGCTGAAGGAGGCATTTGAGTGGAATTCTGTGTTGCGTTTCACTTACGAGATGGAGAAGGATGGGAAGCTGCCCTTTCTAGATGTAACAGTCATGGAAAGGAGCGGAGGTTTCCACACTGCAGTCTACACTAAGGAAACAAACATAGGAATGTGCCTGAATGCCAACAGTGACTGCCCAGACAGGTACAAGAGGAGTGTTGTTAACGCTTATGTCGACCGTGATCTCAGCCACAGCTCAGAAGCAATACGATGAAGAACTCTGTAGGGTAAGGCAGGTCCTAATCAACAACGGCTTCTCCAATGGTTTCGTTGAAGACATCATAAGAAGGACGGTGAAACGCCATGCAACCTCTGAAGAGACAACTAACACAACACCTGTACCCCCTATTAGACTATTTTACAGGAACTTCTTTTCCACAGCTCATAAAACGGAGGAAAGCGTCCTGAAAGATATTGTTAATAGAAACGTTATCCCTACAGACAAAAATCAGAAGATACAATTGACGATTTACTATAAAACCAAGAAAACGGCCAACCTACTCATGAAAAACTCTCCAGACACAAAGCAGAACGCTGTAAAAGAGACCAATGTCGTCTATGCCTTCAAATACCCACTTGGGGACTGTAAGCCTCAAAGAACTCAGTATATAGGCAAGACAACAACATCTCTTTCCAGGCGATTAACGATGCATAAGCAACAGGGCTCCATTAAGGAACATATAATGTCTTCCCACAACTAGACCATCACCAGAGAAGTCTTAACAAAAAACACGGAAATCATCGATAGATACAGCGATAGCAGGCGGCTTGATATCTGCGAGGCACTACACATTAAGAAGTCAACACCAGCAATCAACAGTCAATTAATGCACAACTATATTCTACCCACTTCAAGACTCCGCACCAATATAGAAGCATCAAGAAATATGGGCCAATAGGCCCTTTGCAGTTACTTCCATTCTTCCCTTTAACTTACCCAATATTATACCCATTGTTTCGTGTTCTGTCTTGTGTTGAAAGTTTTTTTTCACCTTATCCAAAACTGTTGTAACATATCACCTCACCCAAATGCAGGTATAAAATGAAGGCTGTTTAAACTCTGTTTAGTGTTTGCAGGTTATAGTTTTGTGTGTGTAAACTAAAGTCTTTAAAAATGTAATAAGTTATTGCGAAACACGTTCAAGTGTCGCGTCAGACTAGAAATAAAAATGAATTTTGGAGAATTGATTTTTCAATTACCATCGACAGTGAAAAGAAACATAAGAAATATTGAGAAAATTCGTGTTAGAATTATTAATCTTACTTTTTCGGTCATATTTAATAATATATATATATATATATATATATATATATATATATATATATATATATATATATATATATATATATATATATATATATATATATATATATATATATACATATATATATATATATATATATATATATATATATATATATATATATATATATATATATATATATATATATATATATATATATATATATATGCGAACAAGCCTGAATGGTCCCCAGGCCTATATGCGACTGAAAACTCACACCCCAGAAGTGACTCGAGCCCATACTCCCAAATTATAAGCGGATTAAGGCGCCCTGTAGTTACCAGTTGTGTTGCTCCTGGGAGTATGGGTTCGATTCACTTCTGGGGTGTGAGTTTTCAGTCATATATATATATATATATATATATATATATATATATGTATATATATATATATATATATATATATATATGTATATATATATATATATATATATATATATATATATATATATATATATATATATATATATATATATATATATATATATATATGCAATTGACGATCACAAAACACTGATCATTTTATGCAGAAAATCCACAGAGAAATATGAAATGAGGTGAACGTTTCGGCTTGTTAAAGCCTTTGTCAAAACCAGACTGACTAAGGAGAAGGGAGAAGGGGGAGGATATATAGGCCGACACCTGACCAACCCATCCCAAAGGAAAGAATTAACCAAAAACAGGTATAGCTTAGCTTAGAATGGTCAAAGAGGATTAAGCGGTCAGAGAATAAGGATGAAAGATTAAAGAAAAGCCTCATGAACACACAACACTTATGTAATAACCAGCCTTTATCATCTGCTAAAATAAATCATTGGAATCTTGCCTTTATTGCATTTTGCAACATTTTCCTGTAACAGTCTGCAAAAATTACTTAACATAACATACAATAACAGCCTTCCTCAATAACTTACAGTAATATCTTAAGTAATTATCTTTCTCAAAAAAAATTAATGTGTTATTGTAACCCATTTTCTGTTTGAAATTGAACAAGGAATAATACTTTCCAATATAAGATATTATGAGTAAAAATTATAATATGGAACCGTGTTGCAGATCCTTTTTTTTATAATATATATTCTGTGTTAGGAGTTTATACTAATAGGGTAAAAAAGATAAGGAAGACTGGAAAGAATTTTGGGCTCGAGCTGACGACCGTCCGGCCACCGGCAGCAAACCCCACTCTGAGGCTGTCAAGACTAGTTAGTCAAGTTGCTGTTGTTGTTTTAGATTTAGCTACTCAGAACGAAGTGTCCATGTAGCACGGGCTATGGTGAGCCCGTTATAAAAAAATAGTCAAGACACACTAAGTATTATATAGACCTTCACCTCAAGTGACCCCGAGAGACCATGAATACGTTTTAATTTCCAGTGACACCAAGAACATTAATCTGAAGAAAGTGATAACCTTATAGGAGTGAAAACTGCCCTCATAGTACTTAATAGAGAAATCTTAATACAACACTCCTGTTATAGTTAGAATGAAAACGATCACTCGTGACACGACTGTTATGACCTCTGGGTCATCACAGGTCACCCTTGTGTGTGTGTGTTTACTTATATTACAGTTAATCAACATTCGAAGGATTTACTTTTTTTTTTTTTTTTTTTTGAGATATATACAAGAGTTGTTACATTCTTGTACAGCCACTAGTACGTGTTGTGTTTCGGGCAGGTCCCTGGAATACGATCCCCTGCCGCGAAGAATCGTTTTTTCATCCAAGTACACATTTTACTGTTGCGTTAAACAGAGGCAACAGTTAAGGATTTGCGCCCAGTAAATCCTCCCCGGCCAGGATACGAACCCATTTCTTAAGTGATCAGTCATAAACACCGTAATAGATATTACTTGATAAAGTGAACAGTGAAGTTAATTGTCAGGCAGCCACGTGATCACATAGTCATGTATACTGTAGTCATGTATACCACGTGACTGTCTGGACTGACAGCCACGTGATCATGTGGAGTTTCTGCTAGTACATCAACAAGGTTATATATTTTTGAAATTAGGGTGTCTGACAACCAAGTGGTCATGAATACTGTGGAGCTGCTTGTTTGTCAACAAAGTGGTCATGTATACTGTGAAGCTACTTGTATGACAACTAAGTGGTGTGCCAACGATAATAACCAAGGGTTTTTATCTTAAATATTATGGACAGTTATTTTGGTGGATTATTTGGGCGGGTTTCATATGGTGGATTATTAACAAATGGAATGCATTAGGAAGTGATGTGGTGGGGGCAGACTTCAAACAGATTTTCGTGTGTAGATATGATAGTCCAATATACTCAGGAACCTGTGCAAATGTTGATTCACAGTTAAGATGCGGGTCCAAAAAATAGAAGTTCAATCCTCGCAGTGACAACTAGGTGAGTACAATATACAACACCCTGTGATAGACAATCAGCTCCACAGTATTTACTCTACAAATCAAGGGACCCAGAATGTGGAATGACCTTCCAAACCATGTTAAAGACTGTACCTCTCTCAACCAGTTTAAGATAAAAACGAAGCTCTACCTAATAAATTCCCTGTAACCTACCATACCCCTCTATTGTCAACCCATGTCTGTTTTTTTTTTTAAACAACGCTGTTTGTCGACCTAATTGTATGTGTGCTGCTTTTTCAGCCATGTTCCCCCTTTTTTATCTCTATTTTTATTTGTTCTCAACACATTTTATTCTTTATACTCAATTAGTATTAAGCTTTAGTCATTTAAGTTTTTCATGCCCGAAACGCTTTGCGTAATAGTGGCTTTAGGCATTGTATGTACTAGCCCTATCTATAAATCGATCATTATTTGTACAATCTCTTGTATGTATGTACCTTACCTAAATAAACATTTATTTATTTATTTATTTATTTATTTATTTATTTATTTATTTATTTATTTATTTATTTATTTATTTATTTATTTATTTATTTATTATTTATTTATACATGATCACTTGGTTGTCAGACAAGCAACTACACAGTATTCATGACTACTTAGTTGTCATCCAAGCACTCCTACAATATACATGGGCATGTGATTGCCAAACGAATTCTTCTACAGTATGCATGAACATGTGGTTTTCAGTGGAAAAAAAGTAAACGTCGTCGTCCCTTCACTTTCTTGTGTGTGGTTTGGTCAACAAATGGGCAAAGTTTTTTTCACCCTGAATGCCCACATGTTGTAGTCACGCCCCTTTAAGTAGTGGAGGGAATAAAGAGCCTAAGCTACTCTATCCCTCTGAGATGTATTTTATTGGCTCAATAATCGTACTTGAACTTCAACTTTATTTTTACCATAGCAGGAGTGTTGTATTAAGATTTCTCTGTTAAGTACCATGAGGGCAGTTCTCACTCCTGTAAGGTTATCACTTCCTTCAGATGAATGTTCTTGGTGTCACTGGATACATGGTCTCTCGGGGTCACTTGAGGTGAAGGTCTAAATAATACTTGGTGAGTCTTGACTAATTAGGAAGAGTCACGGCCTCAGAGTGGGGTCTGCCGCCGGTGGCCGGACGGTCGTCAGCTCGAACCCAAATATGGACGCACATACTCTTCCTTTTTTGTGATCAACTTTAATATAAAGAATTTATGATAATTACAAATTCCTAACCCAATAAATAAGTTATAAATTAGCAACAAGGAGCTGCATCACGATGCCATATTAGAATTTTGACTCATATCTCACAAGGGAAAATTTATTCTCCTATTTAATAACAAAAATTGGGTTGTAATAACTAATAATTTTCTTGATAAAGATTATTACGGAAGGGGTATTATTGCGAGTTAATATGGAAGGCGATTATTGTAGGTGTTATGATAAACAATTTAAGCCGACATTACTGGAAAACATTGCAAAACTCAATAACGGCAAAAACTCTACATTTTTATTTTGTCACATAACTAAAGCTGGTTATTATTTCAAGTTATTAATTATATTATAGGAATATATTAAAGGGCTGGTTATGTTTGCAGTTATAATAACAAACTATTGTGACATATCTTATAACAACTTTAACAGCGTAATACTTAATTTGGTTTCTGTGATTATTTGCAATTGAGAATTATTGTGGTGGATTTTTATTGTGGAGGTTATTGTGAAAATAATTGCATAGGGGTTTCTGACGGCTATTATGGTGAACTTTAAGGGCGAGTTATTGTTGTAAATATTTGTTATGTTTAAAATGGTGAATTAATATAGATTGGTTTATTAGAAATTTGAATGCAGGGATATTGTTGAAGATTATTTTGAAGGGTTATTATAGTGGATAAATACAAAGAGTTATTGTGAATTATTATGGAGGGTTATTGTTATATGGATATTTAATAGTTTATTTTGGAGATTATTTTGGTGGGTCATTTTGGAGCATTATTGTTATTGGTTATTATATAAGGTTATTGTTGCAGATTATTATAGAGTGTATATTGTGATGGATTATTATGAGGTTATTTTGGTGGATTATTATTACGGTTATTGGGAGGATTATTATGAATGGTTATTGTGGTTGAATAATGTGGGGGATTATTATGCAGAAGTTTCGTGGGCAGATTATTATGGAGGGATAGTGTAAGGGGTTATTATTCATAATTATTGTCATGGGTTAATATTGAGTGATATTTAGGTGGATTACTATGGAAGGTTATTTTAGTGGGTTATTATGAGGTTAATTGTGGTTTATGTTAAGGAGGTAATTAATAATGGTGGATTGTTTCGAAGGGTTAATGTGAGGTATTATTATGAAGAGTTATTTTGGGGGATTATAAAGAATGATTATTTTGATTGATTATTCAGGAGGGTTATGAGAAAAACTGATTTGTGGGATTTATTTATTTATTTACTGTTTATTAATATATTAATTTATATATTTATTTATTTCTTACGTTGATTAATTTATTTCGATAACGAACTGTATGAAGTTCAAGTGGATTGTATGAGTTTAATTTCCGACAAACCGTTTCCCACACAAGCTGGGGGTTTATTTAATTATATTGTCTATCAATCAAAAGTATAGACTGGTAGACTTTCACTACAATATTAAGACTACACAGGTTAGTGTTATGATCCCAGGTAGCTGAGAAACGAGTCTACCTCTAGATTTATTCTGAAAGACCTGACCTAAATAAGAGGTCAATGAAATATAGACATGGTGGTACATACGTAAAATAATTGGTTAGATTTGATAAATAGTTTAAGAGTATGGGCAGTGATCAAGAATATAAGTAAATGACTTGACATGCTATGTGGAGAGTTTGCTAGAAGTGTGAGGCTCGCTTCTGGAGGGCCTTGACCCCAACTTGAACACCAGACATCGTGAAGGGAAGTCGCGCTCCGTGTGAGCTCCTGTTAGAGAGGAACCCCTAGTGATTATACCTTCAAGAGGAAGGAAGTGTGCAGACGCTTCAGCTGTGGAATCAAGCTGGGAGCGTGTAGTCTCAAGTCCTGGACAGCAGGAAGAGTTGTAAAGCCGCCCAGAAACCTTTTCGGCGGCAGCAGTGTGTGCGCCCTGGTCGGGCAATATCGAGGAGTGCCCTGCAGGAGACCTTATTGTGGTTTCTCTGGAGAAGTAGTTGCTGAGAACTTCGAAGCCAGCAGAGAGGGAGTAGTTGATGACACTCCAAGGTTGTGGAAGGTACTGAGCTCTGTGGAAGAGCAGCCATACAGTGAGGAGCAGGACCTCAAGCTGTGAGAAGAGGAGCAGTGGAATGAAGTTTCACGTGCTTCTGTGATACGAGTGGTGAAGCACCATTGGTGCTCAAGTAAGACTTCATGGTGTAGCAGCCGGGAGAGCTGTGGAGGACCCTGTTAGACGGTTCTAGGAAAACCTAAATATGTCAGGGTAGTGAACTTCCAGACGTGGAAAGAAAGCTCTTATTGACCACTTGTTGGGAGTTGGTGGAGTGTTTGGTTGTCATTAGCGTCCAAGATGCAGTGAAAGGTTGGTGATTGATTACCATTTTTTGTGCCAAGGAGTACTTATACTGAAGTATAGAGTTACAACCGTAGGCTGGATTACCTGCAGAGACATACATATGTGTTCTAGGACTGATAGGGTGATTGATTGATCATTATTGTGTATCAAGGAATATTTATACTGATATTTATGTTATTGCAGTTATAGGTTGGTTTTCTTTGTATGTATGTATTTATATACATATATTCTCGTGCTGATAATGCAATATTGCCTTATAAGACTTGACCTACTTGATGAGGTTGGTGGTATACGGGTGAGTCAGGAGTTGGGCTACCACTTGATAAGCAGATGATAGAGTCCTGATGGTACTGGAGTGCAACCTGACTACAATAGTATAGAGAGTTGGAGTCATATTATTATACGTGTATATGTGTTGTGCATGTGCCTTGTCCAGTAAATGTATTTTAAATTTGCCGGTGTTTGCCCTTGTCCTAGTGAGGCTTCCCAGAAAGTAGGAAAGAGAGAGAGAGAGAGAGAGAGAGAGAGAGAGAGAGAGAGAGAGAGAGAGAGAGAGAGAGAGAGAGAGAGAGAGAGAGAGAGAGAGAGAGAGAGAGAGAGAGAGAGAGAGAGAGAGAGAGAGAGAGAGAGAAAGAACCAAGAACCATAGCTGTGGGCAGGGTAGTACAGAGTAATCTCAAAGAAAAGAGGGATTGAGGATATCATACCAAATAAGGAGAGAGTGGGGAGTCACGGCGGCTCGAGTGGGTGTGTGCACGTGACAACGAGGTCCGTATTGGAGCCGTAACCTCCTTAAATGTGTGTCGTTGAGCCCCTCTCCAAGTGCCAGAAGCGCCCAGGGTGATCTCCTGGTCAATATAAGCACTCTCCGGGTTTTGGGTTGGGTTGTCCGTAAGGAAGGACGACCAACATCATGATCATCATAATAGTTAATCAATACTGGGGAAGCCTTATCTGTATAGTTAATCAATACTGGGGAAGCCTTATCTGTATAGTTGATCATGGCCTGGACAACCAGATATGAACACGGATGATCACACAAATACCCCTTGTAGTTGATGCTAGTGTAATCACATGTCATGTGTTGTACCAGGTAATTGATGCTAATTCTTCTTCCCCTTCACTTGTCAAAGGGCACTCACAATAATAATCGTAACTTATATATGAGTTATATCAGGGGAAATATGTAATTTATTAGATAAGATTCAATTAATAATTACCCTATTTGGGTGGCTCGCCATGCGTTCTTACCAGTACTCTAATTTACTTATTACTGGCCAGGAATGATTAGATTTAACGAGTTACTGGAGATCAAACACTTCCCTTATTGTTGACGAAGGCATGCTGATGATGGGACCTGCTTAATCCCACAACACTAAGTCTAGAAGGAAATAACTGTGGAGCTTAAAGCGAGCTCCTTTGTGAGACTTTTGTAGATAAATTTTAATGGCTTCGGCTCCTCTCCTACACACACATCAAATATCAGTACCAGATGTTTTATCAAGATGTGGAAAGAGAGCTCAATGTTAATCTATTTTAGTACTGATAATTAAGTTCATTCAAGGGAAATGTTTATGATGTTTACAGTTCAGCAGCTGATGTCTTAAGAAGAATTCCAAATATTATTACCTGGTGAATTTAATTGCCATATGGTGACATATGGCAATTAAATATGGCCATTGCCATATGGTGACATATGTCAATGATATTCTTGCTTTCTTCCGAGGAAAATTCCACTGTAATCTCGTTTTTTTTATAATGAATGAAAATATACTTTTCGGTTAATTTGTTAGTAGTAAATCAGCAGCAATATGATCTGCCTATTGTATTGAGAGTTAGTAAGTGGTGTCGGTTGTTCCGACAAGGGTGATTGTTGGGACTATTAAGGAGGTTTTTTGTGAAATTATTATGGATGGCTACTGTGGTGGATAATTATGAAGTGTTGTGTTGGATTATAATGAAGACTATTCTGTTGGATTCTTTTGGTGGTTTATTGTGGTGAATTATTATTATGATGTTTTGGTGAATTATTATGGACAATTATTTTGGATTATTAGAGAGCGTTTTTGATGAGGAGTATTATGGAGGGTTATTGATGAGGTTTATTATGGTAGGTTCTTTTTTGGGAAATATTGTGGAGGTTTTCTTGTTCTAGGTTATTAGGTAGGGTTATTGTTGAATGCAGTTATGGAGAGTTGTTATGGTTAATTATTATTGGTTGTTACTGTTGTGGATTATTATGGAGGGTAATTGTGTAGGATTCCTACAAAGTGAAATTTTGGTCGATTATTAGGAAGATGATTATTGGAGGATTATTTTAGTGGATTATTAGAGCAGGTAACTTTGGTGATTATAAACAAATAGAATGGATCAGTAAGTAATGTAGTGAAGACAGACACCATACATGGTTTCAAATGTAGATATGATCGAGCCTAATATGCTCAGGAACCGGTACACCAATTGACTGACAGATGAGATGCAGGCCCAAAGAGCAGAACCTCAACACCCGAAATAACAACTAGGTGAGTTAACTCAGTGAGTAAAGTATAAAAGACCCGTTGGTTGTCAGACAATCCGCTCCACAGTATACATGACCACTTGATTGAAAACAAGCGGGTTCATAGTATACATGACCTCTTGGTTGACAAACAAGCAGGCCCATAGCATACGTGTCAACTTGGTTGACAAACTAGCAGCTACACATTATACATAACCACTTGGTTGAAAACAAGAGGATCAATAGTATACATGACCACTTGGTTGACAAACAAACAGGTCCATCGTAAACATTACCCCTTGGTTGGCAAAGAAGCAAGTTCACAGTATACCTGACCACTTGGTTGACCAACAAGAAGGTTCACATTATACATGACCACTTAGTTGACAAACAAGCAGCTCCACAGCATTCATCGGCATGTGATTGCTAGACAATTGTTTTGAAGGTATTCATCACAGTGTATATAACCACTTGGTTTGCAAGACAAGTGGTTCTACAGTATACAGAAATTAGTGATTGTCTGACATCCCAAATTCGCTTAAAACAAATACATTGAGGTTTTCAAACAAGAAGCTTCACAGTATACATGTCAACTTTACCAGGTTAATATCTGGAGAGTATACATGACCTCTTCGTTGTCAGACAAGCTATTTGCAAAAAACATATGACCTTATGGATTCAAGACAACCAACTCCATATGACCACTGTGACGGAAAAAGTTGGTGGTTGTGCAGTCTCTGTAATGTCAGTCACATAAAGCAAATAAAAAAAGTAAACTACAAGTTGTCTTGACAGTGAGGTAAACTGTAGGATAAAGCAGAGGGAAAAAACATAAAAAAATACTTTACTTTGATAAAAAAAAATAAATTAAACAAATTTAAAAAATATCCATGCTTGGCTCTAATACAATGTGTGCAAAACAAACAAGATGAATAATCAAATTTACGTTACGTTAAGGTGCAAAATAAAATATTGTGCAGAAATACTGTGAGCTGGTCTGACTAAATCCGTTACCACACCGAGATGTGTTAACGGGTCTACTCAGTTGAGCACGCAGGAGTAATCTGAACTTGTAATGGGCTAAGCACCCCTATTTGTACACAATGTCAGCCGGGTAGATGGCGCTGGTGACTTCTTTAACTATTAACCGGCTGTTAAACTGCTTGTTTCGGAGGGCGTGGCCTCCCAGTGACCCAGGTGCGAGGTGGGGTGACGGGCAGTGGAGTAGGTAGACTGGTGGTATTGTCTAGATGTCTGTAAGTAGTTATTGTTGTTCTTGGCTGCAGTTCTTTATTATATAGACGTGAATGAGTAGAATAGGTGATGAGAGAGCAGGCCGAATCTCTTCCTATAGATTTTACCGTGACACCATGTTCTACAGTATACATGACTGTGTGATCACGTGGCTGCCTGACAATTAGCTTTACTGTATACGTGATCACGTGATATATATTCAACGGCATTTAAGCCTAATCTCTTAATAAAAGAGTAAATCCTTCGAATGTTGATTAGCTGTAATATAAGTAAACACACACACGGATGACCTCTTATGACCAAGAGGTCATAACAGTCGTGTCACAAGTGATCGCTTTCATTCTTGCCATAACAGGAGTGTTGTACTATGATTTCTCTGTTATGTACCATGAGGGCATTTTTCTCTCCAGTAAGGTTATCACCTCCTTCAGATGAACGTTCTTGGTGACACTGGAAATTAAAGCACAGACATGGTGTCTCGGGGTCACTTGAAGTGACAGTTATTAAGACCCTTGACCTCTGGGTATGGTTCCTCTGCTTTTGCCGTTGTAAAATAGATATAAATGCGGTCATGACAATTACAATTGTCTAGGGATAAATAGGTCATCTGCTTAATATACAAAGCAATATACTTTAACAAAGGAACATACAAACAAACAAATGAAATACAGGTAGCTTAGAATCACCAGATTTATTATAACAAGATACATATAATGAGGTAAACAACTCCTATTATTACTTGATTAACTCTTAAAGAATAAACGGATATACTTAATATAAATCTACCAGATACATAGCTATGTTAGTTAAGCAAAACAAGCTCAACAAACATATCTACTAAATCACAGATGCTCTCCAGCCAGCCCCAACCATGCGACTGACTCGGCTAGACGCCTTCCTCAGTGGCCTCTAAATATTACCAACTAAGGATCAATACGAAATCTCTAGATACTCTACTGTCTGAGAGTAATACTTTTGAACATATTTGTAAATGCACTATTATACATTTAACACTAATAAGGTGTAAATTAAAAGTAATGTACATACAAGAAAATTGAATAATTATAAGTGTGAATCAGTGACGCTATGTTGGGTACACTGCAGGCATCATTGGAACATCCATATATGGTTATTCCCCCATGAGACGCCTCTGTCTCCCCAACATGAATAAACCTGCAATAGCAATAACTAAAATATCTCATACAAGCACACTACAGCATGCTACATTTACCTCAAACATAAATACTGGTAAAGAAATGGATATAATGGTTAATCTTCAAATAACTGAGGAAAGAATAATAAATATACATGTTTTTCATGATAAATGTTAGAATCAAGTAATATTGCTTCATAACGAAGGTCTATATAATACTTGGTGACCTTGACTAACTAGGAAGAGTCACGGTCTCAGAGTGGGGTCTGCTGCCGGTGGCCGGACGGTCGTCAGCTCGAGCCCAGCCTTCAGTTTGTACTCTTCCTTTTTCTCTCTCCAACCGATCAATATAAATTCCTAATTCACGGAATAAATTATATAATAGACAAAAGGACCTGCAACACGATACCAGATAAGAATTTTGGCTCATAAAATCTGATATTTGAAAAATATTATTGCCTATTAATAACAAACAAGAAACGGATTGAAATGCATTTCTTGATAAAAATAATCATAGAATGTTATTACTGCGAGTTATTAGGAAAGGCAATTAATGTCGGTGTTATGATAAATAATTTAATCAGGCTGTTACTGGAAAATATTGTAAAACACAATAAATGCAAAAATTCTGAAAGTTGTTTTGTCAGATAATTAAGGCGGGTAATTACTTTTAATTATTAATTATGTTACAAGAACATGTTATAAAAGGCTGGTTATGTTTCAAGTTATTACTACGGACTATGACAACTTATCTTATGGCAACTTTAAGAGCGTAATACTTCGTTTGATTTCTATGGTTAATTGAAATAGCAAATTATTATAGTGGATTTTTATTATGGGGTAATTTTGGTAAATAATTAGGGAGTTTATTTTGGTAGATTATTATGACGGTTATTGTTGTGAATTATGATGAGGGTTATTGTAAAGAGTTTTATGGGAGAGTTATTGTAGTAAATAATTGTTATACTTGAAGTGGTCAATATATAATGATAGGGTTAGTGGTAATTATTATTGAAGGTTATTGTAGAACATTATTTTGAAGGGTTATTATGGTGGATTAATACAGAGGTTATTGTGTTGTATTATTATGGAGGTTTATTTGGTGGCATTATTATGGAAAGTTATTATTATAGGTTATTATTTGAAGGTTTTTGTGGCAGTTAATTTTGAAGTGATATTGTGGTGGACTATTACTGAGCGCGAATGTGGTGGCTTAGTTGGAAGGGTTATTGTGGGGGAGAAATATAGAAAGTTATTGTGGTGGATTACTAAGAATGGTAATTGTGGTGGCTTAATATGAAGGGTTAATGTGGGGGAGTTGTTATGGAGAGCTATTGTGATGGCTTAATAGGAAGGGTTAATGTGGTACATTATTGTTGATGGTTATTTTTGGTTATTTTGATGAATTATTATTAAAGGATTTTGTGGTAGATTATTAAGGATGTCATTGTGTTGGATTATTATTTCGGATACTTCTGGTGGATTATTATGGGGATTTATTGTAGTGAATAATTTTGAACATTATTTTGGCGGATTATTATTGAGGGTAATTGTTATAGATTATTGAGGTTATTGTGGGAAATATATATGTAGAGTTATTGTTGAGGGTTATTATGAAGAGTTATTGTTGTGGAATATTATGTCGGATTATTGTGCTGGATAAGTATGGAGGGTTGTCTTGGTGGTTTATTAGGGTGGATTATTTTTGAGGATTATTAAGTGGGTTATTGTTGTGGATTATTGGAGAGTGCTATTGTTGAGGATTATTAAGGAGGGTTATTATTGAGTATTATTATAGAGGGTCATTGTGGCAGCTTACTATGAAGAGTTATTTCGAAGAATTATAATGAAGGATTATTCTGATGAATTATTAAGAGGGCTATTTTGGAGGATTATTAAAAGGGCTATTTTTTAGGGTTATTATGGAGCGCTATTGTGGTTGTTTATAAGAGAGGATTGTTATAGAGGATTATATTGGAGGGTTATTATTTTGGATTATGTTGTTTGGTTAGTGTGCTTGATTATTACGGAAAGTTATGTTTGAAGATTTTATGGAGGGGAATTGTGGTATAATATTATGAAAGGTTATTGTTGTGGATCATTATGAACGGTTTGCATGTAGTTTATTTTTGAAGGGCTATTTTTGTGGATTATTGTATAGGTTTATTTTTGTAGATTATTGTGGAGGGTTATTTTGGTTGTTTATTGTGAAGGATTATTGTTTTTTATTATTAGGTGGGGTTATTGTTGTAGATAATTATTGAGGGGGGTATTATGGTTAATTTGGTCAGTTATTTTGCTGGATTATTAAGGAGGATGTATATGATGATTATTAAGACTTTTTTGGATTATTAACAAATGTAATGCATTAAGAACTAATGCAGTGGAGGCAGACTATATACTCAGTTTTACGTGAAGATATACTAGGTAAATACAACTAGGTGATTACAATATACTAAACCTTGTGGATGTCAGACATGCAATTCCACATTATTCATGACCACTTGGTTATCAGACAAGCAGCTCCTCAGTATTCATGATCAATTGGTTGTCAGGGTAGCAACTCCACAGTATACATGACAATGTGGTTGTCAGATAAGCAGCTCCAGTGATTACATGACCACTTAGTTGTGAGACAAGCAGCTCTAGAGTATTTATGAAAACTTGGTTGTCAGACAAGGAGCGCCACAGTATACATGACCACTTGGTTGTCAGACAAGCAGCTCCACAGTATTCATTTCTAAATCCACAAGGGGGCATGACGAGGATTTCAACCTACGTCCGAGATCTTCCCAGATGCTGGCTTAATCGACTGAGCTACAACATGGTAAAAAGTGTTGAAACCAGAAGTTCTACTGGACTTACTTGGATCCAGCAGCCTCTCCGAGACACAAACCAGGGTTTTACACAACTCCCTTCTGGTTTGTGTCTCGGAGAGGCTGCAGGATCCAAGTAAGTCCAGTAGAACTTTAGGTTTCAACTCTTTACCATGTCATAGCTCAGTCGATTTGGGCAACGTCTGGGAAGATCTCGGACGTAGGTTTGAATCCTCGTCACGGCCCTTGTGGACTTGTTCATTGATGCATCACACTATTGTGATTTCTGACTGTATTCATGTCAGTTGGTGGTCAGTCAAGCAGCTCCACAGAATATAAAACCAATTGGTTGTTAGACAAAAAAACTAAACCTTTATAGACGGTTATTCTTGTGGTTTATACATAGATGGTTATATTTGTGGATTATTGTCCAGGGTTATTGTTGTGGACTATTAGGTATGATTATTGTAATAGATAATTATAACAGGTTATTATGGTAATTTAATATGAAGTTTTTTGTTGATTATTATGAAGGATTATTTTTGTGGACGTTTGAAGGAGGATGTTTTGGTGGATTATTAGAATGTTTTTTATGGTAAATTATTAGAATGGTTTTCTATAGTGGATTATTAACAAATGGAATGTATTAGGAAGTGATGTGGTGGGGCAGACTCCAAACACATTTTCAAATGTAGATATGATATGGACTCCAATAGGCTCAGGCACCAGTTGATTGACAGTTGAGATGTAGGGTCAAGGATCAGACGCTCAACCCTCGCAATTACAACTAGGCGAGTACATTATATAAGACCATGTGGTTGACAAATAAACAGCTCCATAGTATTTTTAACCACTTGAGTGTCGGACTAGCATCTGCACAGAATGCATGATCACTTTTTTGTTAAACCAGCAGCTCTACAGTATTCATGACAACTTTGTTGACACACCAGCAGCTCCACAGAATTCATGAATACTTTGTTGACAAACAAGCAGCTCCACAGTAAACATGGGTATGTTGTTAGTAGATAAAGCAACTGCACAGTACACCTGACCACTTGGTGTACCACACAGGCGGTTCTACAGGATATAGAAAATCGTGGTTTCCTGTCATACCGTTTTCGTTGTATACGAATCCTCTATGTTTTTTTACAAGCAGATTCAAAGTATACAAGACCACATCCTTTCCAGATTAATATCTGCAGAGAATACATGACCTTATCATTGCCACACAAGAAAATTACAAAAACATTTGACATTGTGGATAAAAAGAGCATCAACTCAACATGATCACGTGGCTGTCAGTCCAGAGAGCTCCACAATATACACGACTGTGTGATCACGCGGCTACCCGACAATTAGCGTCACTGTAAACTTGACCACGTGATATCTGCAACGATGTTTATGGCTGATCTCTTAATAAAAGAGTAAATCCTTCTAATGTTTTCTAATAGTATTATAAGTAAACACAAACAAGTGATCGCTTTCATTCTTACCACAACAGGAGTGTTTCATTAAGATTTCTCTGTTAAGTACTATGAGGGCAGTTTTCACTCCTGTAAGGTTATCACTTCCTACAGGTTCTTGGTGTCACTGGAAATTAAAGCGTATACATGGTCTCTCGGGGTCACTTGAGGTGAAGGTCTATATAATACTTGGTGAGTCCTGACTAATTAGGAAGAGTCACGGCCTCAGTGTGAGGTCTGCCGCCGGTGGCCGGACGGTCGTCAGCTCGAGCCCAGCAGAGACTCGCGTTCTTCCTTTTTCTTTATTCAACCTATCACCATAAATTCCTAATACACGAAATAAATTATAAAATAGACAAACGGAACTTGAAGACAATGCCAAATAAGAATTTTGGCTCATAAATTCTCACATGGAAAAATATTATTGCCTATCCATAACAAACAAAAACGGGTAGCAATAAGACATATTTTTCTTTATAAAGATAATCATGGAATGTTATTACTGCGAGTTATTAAGGAAGGCGATTATTGTAGGTGTTATGATAAGCTATTTCTGCATGCTGTTACTGGGAAATATTGCAAAACGTGATAACTGATAAAGTTCTGAAAGTTATTTTGTATATAATTAAGACTGGTTATTACTTCTAGTTATTACTTATGTTACACGAACATATTATAATGGGTTGGTTATGTTTCCAGGTATTGCTACGGACTATTACAACATATATTATTACATCTTTAAGAGCATAATACTTCGTTTGATTTATATGGTTAATTAAAATTGCATATTATTTGGGGGTATTTTTATTATGGGAGCAATTTTGGTGAAAAAATAGGAAAGGTCTTTGCGGTAAATTATTATGATGGTTATTGTGGTGAATTATAATGAGGATTATTGTAGCGAGTTTTAGGGGAGAGTTATTGTAGTAAATAATTATGATGGTAAAAGTGTGAATTTATAATAATAAGTTTAGTGGTAATTATTATTGAAGGGTATTGTAGAATATTATTTTGAATGGTTCTTATGGTGGATTAATACGGTGGTTGATACAAAACCTACCAATATAGGATTATGCCTGATCGGTAAGAGTGAGTGCCCTCTAAGATACAACACCAGTGTTCTCAATGCTTATATTTGTCGAGCGCTAACACACTGCTCCGAATGGAGCAATGTGAGTAGAGTTTGAATGAATAACTCAGGTACTGGTGAACAATGGCTATAGCAACACGGAAATAAACACCGCAATAAGAAGGCACCTGGACCGATGGTACAAGCCTGAACCTAGTACAGAAACCACAACATCTCCAATAAAATTATATTTCAAATCAACTCTGCATAGTGAACATAAAAAAAAGAATAATGAAGGAAATAATTCCTAAAGGAATAAAAAGCACTATTCCTGACCAAAACATAGACCTGATCATATTCTATAAAACAAAGAAGACTACCGACCTCCTTATTAAAAACAGCCCGCAGTCGACAGAGAACCCTCTACAGCAGTCAAGCATTGTATACATGTACACTTGCCCCCACGAAGGATGTAACCTTCAATCTAAGTACATAGGTATGACGTCGACCAAGACGACGAGGAGTTTGACCAGTCACCTTCAGTCTGGTGCCCCCAAGAATCACATGAGACAAGCCCATGACATCTCCCTAACAAGAGAAATGTTGAACAAAAATACCTGTAAAATAGACAAAACCCATTATGTAAGATAAAAATTCTTGAAGCAATTCACATAATATTAGAACAACCTACCATGAATACCCAAATCACGGAACTATTTACTCTACCCACCATGAGAGTAAGGACAAGACCGGAATATAACGATGCCAACACAGAAGATACTGCTCAACATAAGAGGCCTATTACACCTGATTAATCTTTGTAAGTGTTTCGTCCCCTATTTATCCCCTTGCCTTTTCCTTTATTCTACTTGTTTTATCATCTGACCCCTTACCGGTAAAAATTTAACAGGTTCTGTAACTTCTTTTCACCTGAGAATAAACCATGGAGGTTCGAAATGTTGTGCAAATGTATAAATAAGTGTAATACATTCTATAGTAATTCACTTTTTTTTCTTCGCCTTAAAATCACGAACATGAGTTTTGGAGCATGTATATATATATATATATATATATATATATATATATATATATATATATATATATATATATATATATATATATATATATATATATATATATATATATATATATATATATATATATATATATATATATAAATATATATATATATATATATATATATATATATATATATATATATATATATATATATATATATATATATATATATTAGTATATTTTGGTAGCAGTCTTTCCTGTAGACATATATTATTAAATATGACCGAAAAAGTAAGATTAATAATTCTAACACAAATTTTCTCAATCCTTCGTACATTTCTTTTCACTGTTGGTGGTAATTCAAAAATCAATTCTCCAAAATTCATTTTTATTTCTAGTCTGACGCGACACTTGAGCGCGTTTCGTAAAACTTATTACATTTTCAAAGACTTTAGTTACACATACACAACTGAATAGAACTTACACAATAAGTTCTGCTTGTAAGGTATCTTTGGTAGTGACCTTCTTTTGTGTCTCGAGGTCGAATATGTCGTCCAACAGAATTTCCAACTCCACTTTCTGGGCCATCTCACTCGGTCTGGACATAACGTGACAGTTTATGCCCAGATTTAGGAGGGTGACTTGGTCCTCAGTGAGGTTAATTCCTGCAAGGTTCAGGAAGCCATCTCTTGGTCGTGGAATTGCCATAGGTCCTCCATATAACGTTGTTAGTTTCTTGATAATCCTTGTTTCAGTGCTGAGGTGATGTCGGTCTGTGAGGATGTCTCCGATTACAAATCGAAGATGTGTAAGTTCTATTCAGTTGTGTATGTGTAACTAAAGTCTTTGAAAATGTAATAAGTTTTACGAAACGCGCTCAAGTGTCGCATCAGACTAAAAATAAAAATGAATTTTGGAGAATTGATTTTTGAATTACCACCAACAGTGAAAAGAAATGTACGAAAGATTGAGAAAATTCGTGTTAGAATTATTAATCTTACTTTTTCGGTCATATTTAATAATATATGTCTACAGGAAAGACTGCTACCAAAATATACTAATATTAAAACGCACGACCCAGCAGCAAGGAATCAAGCCTTCACGATAAAATATCGCCAGGATCTGATTCGTGATCAGATATACAAGGCAGAGAATGAAATCAAAGACAACAAAACGCAACTACTTCATGCTACGAACGTGTGGAGAAATAGCAACATCGACGAAAGTATCCGTACCTGCATTGAACAACACCTCGACATCCTCACAGACCGAGATCACCTCTGCACTGAAACAAGGATTATCAAGAAACTAACAACGTTATATGGAGGACCTATGGCAATTCCACGACCAAGAGATGGCTTCCTGAACCTTGCAGGAATTAACCTCACTGAGGACCAAGTCACTCTCCTAAATCTGGGCATAAACTGTCACGTTATGTCCAGACCGAGTGAGATGGCCCGGAAAGTGGAGTTGGAAATTCTGTTGGATGACATATTCGACCTCGAGACACAAAAGAAGGTCACTACCAAAGATACCTTACAAGCAGAACTTATTGCGGAAGGAGGAAAGAATCGAGGCAATTACAGAAGCACCATACTGTCCCCAGAGCTCAAAGCGGCAGCTAAAAGCCTTCGTGAGAACAAGGAGATAGTTGTCAGGAGAGGTGACAAGTCGCCAATATACGTCATTCTTAAAAAAGACGAATATCTGGCGAAAATGAACCTCATACTCTCTGACCCAACTAAATTCCAAAGGGTAACGAAGGACACTACAGCCGAATTGAAAGCAAAGGTCAACAAACTAATCGAAACTGTGAACGCCAAGAAATCAGGACTCCACCTGCCAAAGATTATTTGGAAATATAAACCTGGCTATGCGTATGGAAATGTCAAGACACACAAGCCTGGAAACCCACTTCGGCCAATCATTAGCCAGATACCCACACCCACGTACAGACTGGCGAAGCGACTCAACGGCCTGCTGACTCCTTATGTCCCTTGCGCCTTCAGCCTGAAGTCTCCAAAGGAATTTGTTGACTTACTGCGGGGCACAGGGGCCACAGGAATAAGAGCCTCGTTGGACGTAGAATCGCTGTTCACTAACGTACCTGTGGACGAGACAATCGGGATGATAGCCGACAGAGTGTATCGTGATCCAGCCTGTACTCCTCTTGACATACCAGAAAATATCCTGAGGAAACTACTCCAAGCTTGTACTAAAGAGGCACCCTTCTTGAGCCCGGATGGGCACATGTATAAGCAAGTAGATGGGGTCGCCATGGGTTCTCCCCTAGGTGTCCTGTTTGCAAACTTCTACATGGGTACCATCGAGCAAAAAGTCTTAGTCGACATGAACTTGAAACCGGCCATATACTACAGGTATGTTGATGACATTTTTACACAGGTACCTGATGTCAGACATCTGCAGGAGCTGAAGGAGGCATTTGAGCAGAGTTCCGTGCTGCGTTTCACTTACGAGATGGAAAAGGATGGGAAGCTGCCCTTTCTAGATGTAACAGTCATGGAAAAGAGCGGAGGTTTCCACACTGCAGTCTACACTAAGGAAACGAACATAGGAATGTGCCTAAATGCCAAAAGCGACTGCCCAGATAGGTACAAGAGGAGTGTTGTAAACGCATATGTCGACCGTGCTCTCAGCCACAGCTCAGAATGGAAGCAAGTCGACGAAGAACTCTGTAGGGTAAGGCAGGTCCTAGTCAACAACGGCTTCTCCAATGGTTTCGTCGAAGACATCATAAGAAGGAAAGTGAAACGCCATGCAACCTCTGAAGAGACAACTAACACAACACCTATACCCCCTATTAGACTATTTTACAGGAACTTCTTTTCCACAGCTCATAAAACGGAGGAAAGGGTCCTGAAAACTATTGTTAACAGAAACGTTATTCCTACAGACAAAAAACAGAGGATACAACTGACGATTTACTATAAAACCAGAAAAACGGCCAGCCTACTCATGAGAAACTCTCCAGACACAAAGCAGAACGCTTTAAAAGAGACCAACGTCGTCTATGCCTTCAAATGCCCTCTTGGAGACTGTAAGCTCCAAAAAAAAACAGTATATAGGCAAGACAACAACATCTCTTTCTAGGCGTTTAATGATGCATAAGCAACAGGGCTCCATTAAGGAACATATAATCTCTTCCCACAACCAAACCATCGCCAGAGAAATCCTAGTAAACAACACAGAAATCATCGATAGATACAGCGATAGCAGGCGGCTTGACGTTTGCGAGGCCCTACACATTAAGAAGTCAACACCAGCAATCAACAGCCAATTAATGCACAACAATATTCTACCCACCTCAAGACTCCACTCCAATATAGAAGCATCAAGAAATATGGACCAATAGGCTTTCTACAATCACTTCTATTCAATACCCATTGTTTCGTGTTCTGTCTTGTGTTGATGAAATTAATACCCTATCAATTACCACCTCACCCCATCCACCTCACTCAAATGTAGATATAAACAAATCGGAGATGTGTAAGTTCTATTCAGTTGTGTATGTGTAACTAAAGTCTTTGAAAATGTAATAAGTTTTACGAAACGCGCTCAAGTGTCGCGTCAGACTAGAAATAAAAATGAATTTTGGAGAATTGATTTTTGAATTACCACCAACAGTGAAAAGAAATGTACGAAAGATTGAGAAAATTCGTGTTAGAATTATTTTTCTTACCTTTTCGGTCATATTTAATAATATATATATATATATATATATATATATATATATATATATATATATATATATATATATATATATATATATATATATATATTTATATATATATATTTATATATATATATTTATATATATATATATATATTTTTATATATATATATATATATATTTATATATATATATATATATTTATATATATATATATATATATATATATATATATATATATATATATATATATATATATATATATATATATATATATATATATATATATATATATATGTCGTACCTAGTAGCCAGAACTCACTTTTCAGCCTACAATGCAAGGCCCAATTTGCCTAATAAGCCAAGTTTTCATGAATTAATATATTTTCTCTATTTTTTTTCTTATGAAATGATAAAGCAACCCATTTCATTATGTAAGAGGTCAATTTTTTTTTATTGGAGTTAAAATTAACGTAGATATATGACCGAACCTAACCAACCCTACCTAACCTAACTTAACCTATCTTTATAGGTTAGGTTAGGTTAGGTAGCCGAAAAGTTAGGTTAGGTTAGGTTAAGTAGGTTAGGTAGTCGAAAAACAATTATTTCATGTAAACTTGGCTTATGAGGCAAATCGGGCCTTGCATAGTATGCTGAGAAGCGCGTTCTGGCTACTAGGTACGAGATATATATGTATATATATATATATATATATATATATATATATATATATATATATATATATATATATATATATGTATATATATATATATGTATATATATATATATATATATATATATATATATATATGTATATATATATATATATGTATATATATATATATGTATATATATATATATATATATATATATATATATATATATATATATATATATATATATATGTATATATGTATATATGTATATATATATATATATATATATATATATATGTCGTACCTAGTAGCCAGAACGCACTTCTCGGCCTACTATGCAAGGCCCGATTTGCCTAATAAGCCAAGTTTTCCTGAATTATTATATTTTCTCAATTTTTTTTCTTATGAGATGATAAAGCTACCCATTTCATTATGTATGAGGTCAATATTTTTTTATTGGAGTTAAAATTAACGTAGATATATGACCAAACCTAACCAACCCTACTTAACCTAACCTAACCTACCTTTTTAGGTTAGGTTAGGTTAGGTAACCGAAAAAGTTAGGTTAGGTTTGGTTAGGTAGGTTAGGTAGTCGAAAAACAATTAATTCATGAAAACTTGGCTTATTAGGCAAATCGGGCCTTGCGTAGTAGGCAGAGAAGTGCGTTCTGGCTATTAGGTACGACATATATATATATATATATATATAACTGAAAACTCACACCCCAGAAGTGACTCGAACCCATACTCCCACAACTGGTATGTACAGGGACGCCTTAATCCGCTTGACCATCACGACCGGACATAAGGAAGTGATAGCCGAGGCTATATGAACCACTTCCCCGCCGGCACTCGGATGGTAATCTTGGGCATAGCATTTTATCAAATCACCTCATTCTTTGGGGCACACGTGAGGAACACAAATGCAAACAAGCCTGAATGGTCCCCAGGACTATATACAACTGAAAACTCACACCCCAGAAGTGACTCGAACCCATACTCCCACAACTGGTATGTACAGGGACGCCTTAATCCGCTTGACCATCACGACCGGACATAAGGAAGTGATAGCCGAGGCTATATGAACCACTTCGCCGCCGGCACTCGGATGGTAATCTTGGGCATAGCATTTTATCAAATCACCTCATTCTTTGGGGCACACGTGAGGAACACAAATGCAAACAAGCCTGAATGGTCCCCAGGACTATATACAACTGAAAACTCACACCCCAGAAGTGACTCGAACCCATACTCCCACAACTGGTATGTACAGGGACGCCTTAATCCGCTTGACCATCACGACCGGACATAAGGAAGTGATAGCCGAGGCTATATGAACCACTTCCCCGCCGGCACTCGGATGGTAATCTTGGGCATAGCATTTTATCAAATCACCTCATTCTTTGGGGCACACGTGAGGAACACAAATGCAAACAAGCCTGAATGGTCCCCAGGACTATATACAACTGAAAACTCACACCCCAGAAGTGACTCGAACCCATACTCCCACAACTGGTATGTACAGGGACGCCTTAATCCGCTTGACCATCACGACCGGACATAAGGAAGTGATAGCCGAGGCTATATGAACCACTTCCCCGCCGGCACTCGGATGGTAATCTTGGGCATAGCATTTTATCAAATCACCTCATTCACCAGAATGAGGTGAGATGGGCATAGCATTTTATCAAATCACCTCATTCACCAGAATGAGGTGATTTGATAAAATGCTATGCCCAAGATTACCATCCGAGTGCCGGCGGGGAAGTGGTTCATATAGCCTCGGCTATCACTTCCTTATGTCCGGTCGTGATGGTCAAGCGGATTAAGGCGTCCCTGTACATACCAGTTGTGGGAGTATGGGTTCGAGTCACTTCTGGGGTGTGAGTTTTCAGTTGTATATAGTCCTGGGGACCATTCAGGCTTGTTTGCATTTGTGTTCCTCACGTGTGCCCCAAAGAATGAGGTGATTTGATAAAATGCTATGCCCAAGATTACCATCCGAGTGCCGGCGGGGAAGTGGTTCATATAGCCTCGGCTATCACTTCCTTATGTCCGGTCGTGATGGTCAAGCGGATTAAGGCGTCCCTGTACATACCAGTTGTGGGAGTATGGGTTCGAGTCACTTCTGGGGTGTGAGTTTTCAGTTGTATATAGTCCTGGGGACCATTCAGGCTTGTTTGCATTTGTGTTCCTCACGTGTGCCCCAAAGAATGAGGTGATTTGATAAAATGCTATGCCCAAGATTACCATCCGAGTGCCGGCGGGGAAGTGGTTCATATAGCCTCGGCTATCACTTCCTTATGTCCGGTCGTGATGGTCAAGCGGATTAAGGCGTCCCTGTACATACCAGTTGTGGGAGTATGGGTTCGAGTCACTTCTGGGGTGTGAGTTTTCAGTTGTATATAGTCCTGGGGACCATTCAGGCTTGTTTGCATTTGTGTTCCTCACGTGTGCCCCAAAGAATGAGGTGATTTGATAAAATGCTATGCCCAAGATTACCATCCGAGTGCCGGCGGGGAAGTGGTTCATATAGCCTCGGCTATCACTTCCTTATGTCCGGTCGTGATGGTCAAGCGGATTAAGGCGTCCCTGTACATACCAGTTGTGGGAGTATGGGTTCGAGTCACTTCTGGGGTGTGAGTTTTCAGTTGTATATAGTCCTGGGGACCATTCAGGCTTGTTTGCATTTGTGTTCCTCACGTGTGCCCCAAAGAATGAGGTGATTTGATAAAATGCTATGCCCAAGATTACCATCCGAGTGCCGGCGGGGAAGTGGTTCATATAGCCTCGGCTATCACTTCCTTATGTCCGGTCGTGATGGTCAAGCGGATTAAGGCGTCCCTGTACATACCAGTTGTGGGAGTATGGGTTCGAGTCACTTCTGGGGTGTGAGTTTTCAGTTGTATATAGTCCTGGGGACCATTCAGGCTTGTTTGCATATATATATATATATATATATATATATATATATATATATATGTCGTACCTAGTAGCCAGAACGCACTTTTTGGCCTACTATGCAAGGCCCGATTTGCCTAATAAGCCAAGTTTTCATGAATTAATTGTTTTTCGACGACCTAACCTACCTAACCTAACCTAACCTAACTTTTTCGGCTACCTAACCTAACCTAACCTATAAAGATAGGTTAGGTTAGGTTAGGTAGGGTTGGTTAGGTTCGGTAATATATCTACGTTGATTTTAACTAAAATAAAAAAAAATTGACCTCATACATAATGAAACGGGTAGCTTTATCTTTTCATAAGAAAAAAATTAGAGAAAATATATTAATTCAGGAAAACTTGGCTTATTAGGCAAATTTGGCCTTGCATAGTAGGCTGACAAGTGCGTTCTGGCTACTAGGTACGACATATATATATATATATATATATATATATATATATATATATATATATGTCGTACCTAGTAGCCAGAACTCACTTTTCAGCCTACTATGCAAGGCCCGATTTGCCTAATAAGCCTAGTTTTCATGAATTAATTGTTTTTCGACTACCTAACCTACCTAACCTAACCTAACCTAACTTTTTCGGCTACCTAACCTAACCTAACCTATAAAGATAGGTTAGGTTAGATTAGGTAGGGTTGGTTAGGTTCGGTCATATATCTACGTTAATTTTAACTCAAATAAAAAAAAATGACCTCATACATAATGAAATGGCTAGCTTTATCATTTCATCAGAAAAAATTTAGAGAAAATATATTAATTCAGGAAAACTTGGCTTATTAGGCAAATCAGGCCTTGCATAATAGGCTGAGAAGTGAGTTCTGGCTACTAGGTACGACATATATATATATATATATATATATATATATGTCGTACCTAGTAGCCAGAACTCACTTTTTGGCCTACTATTCAAGGCCCGATTTGCCTAATAAGCCAAGTTTTCATGAATTAATTGTTTTTCGACTACCTAACCCACCTAACCTAACCTAACCTAACTTTTTCGGCTACCTAACCAAACCTAACCTATAAAGATAGGTTAGGTTAGGTTAGGTAGGGTTGGTTAGGTTCGGTCATATATCAACGTTAATTTTAACTCCAATAAAAAAAAATTGACCTCATACATAATGAAATGGGTAGCTTTATCATTTCATAAGAAAAAAATTAGAAAAAATATATTAATTCAGGAAAACTTGGCTTATTAGGCAAATCGGGCCTTGAATAGTAGGCCAAAAAGTGAGTTCTGGCTACTAGGTACGACATATATATATGTCGTACCTAATAGCCAGAACTCACTCCTCAGCCTACTATGCAAGGCCCGATTTGCCTAATAAGCCAAGTTTTCCTGAATTAATATATTTTTTCTAATTTTTTTCTTATGAAAAAATTATTATATATATATATATATATATATATATATATATATATATATATATATATATATATATATATATATATATATATATATATATATATATACATATATATATATACATATATATATATATATATATATACATATATATATATATATATATATATATACATATATATATATATATATATATATATATATATATATATATATATATATATATATATATATATATATATATATATATATATATATATATATATATATATATATATATATATATATATATATATATATGTTGTGTTGGTGCATACGGTGAAGCAAACACCAATTCATATATACAGGAATTTAAAATAAACTTATATGTCATCATCCATATGTCTGTAGTTACCTGTAAATCATTTGCCACCGCCGGGCTCTACAAGAACAATAAAGATATTGTTAATGCTTGAGGGCAGGTAAAATATTGTGTTATTTGTCCTTATTACTGCTGCCGTCAAGCTTGTGTTTGAGTGATATCACGGGCGTCACTCATGCATCTTCACGGGCGTCACTCTCGCACTGTCACGCGCAGCCACTAGTGCATATATCGCGACGCGACACAACGTCACTCACATTGCGTACCATACCGTTCCGTTGGTGCCACAACTGCTGTTGCATCTGCTTCAGTTGCGTCTGCTTCAGTGTCTGCTGCTCTTGGATCTGTTCAAAAGCAATTACAATATTGTTTTCGAATGTTTCATCTGCATTTTTATTTTTTGTTGCTGTTAATATATATATATATTAACAGCAACAATCACTAAATCATATGAAAGAAATTGTTCATTATATTACTTGCAATTTGCAGCTTGTAAAAATACTGCATTCTTCGGAAGCTTTAACCATTAAGGCTAAGAGGAAGATTACTAATTATTTCAGAAACAGCGGATGACCATGGGCGGCTGTGCTTGGGTCCTGGCGTTGCTGGTGCTGATTGCGGACGCTCATGAAACAAAAGTGCGTGTGGGAGCGGTGACCGAGTGTGTCTCCGAGTACTGGAGTCCCCAACAACACACGTACTCTGCAGATTCTGAGCTGATCTGTGCTCAAATATGCAATACGAAGCGAGCCCTCGAGTACACATATACCGGTAAGTGAAATATTCAATTAGGCCCCCATAATGGGGCCTGACAGCTGAGTGTACAGTGCTCGGGATTCGTAGTCATGAGATTCTGGACTCGATCCCCGGTCTATGTGTGTTTACCTCTCACTTGCATGTTTAGACAAGTAATATATATATATATATATATATATATATATATATATATATATATATATATATATATATATATATATATATATATATATCGTACCTAGTAGCCAGAACGCACTTCTCTGCCTACTATGCAAGGCCCGATTTGCCTAATAAGCCAAGTTTTCATGAATTAATTATTTTTCGACTACCTAACCTACCTAACCTAACCTAACCTAACTTTTTCGGCTACCTAACCTAACCTAACCTATAAAGATAGGTTAGGTTAGGTAGGGTTGGTTAGGTTCGGTCATATATCTACGTTACTTTTAAATCCAATAAAAAAATTGACCTCATACATAATGAAATGGGTAGCTTTATCATTTCATAAGAAAAAAATTAGAGAAAATATATTAATTCAGGAAAACTTGGCTTAGTAGGCAAATCGGGCCTTGCATAGTAGGCCGAGAAGTGCGTTCTGGCTACTAGGTACGACATATATATATATATATATATATATATATATATATATATATATATATATTGTGACGGAGTTCCCCCCCTTATAATTCTCCCACGCCTGCAGTAAGAGTCATGTCTGCTTTTCCCAAGCGTTCTCTAAGTTGCAGGCTACAATTTGATATATGGGAGAGAGTGAAGTGTTCTCGGAGAGCCGAGAAATTTGTGAAATAGTAATATTTTGGCCTGTGGTTTAGGCCCTTTAGGGAGCCAAGATGGCGCTGGCCTCTCTGATCTCCCGCCAAAACCGTGTGACGTCAGTGGCACCGGATTGGTCACCGACAGCAATGTGGCACTGGGAGCCAATGAAAACCTCCCGTGGCGAAAGTGACGTCACGAAGGAAGGGGGTCCGGCCAGCGCGCCGGGCTGGCGCCAGCAGTCAGACACGACACGTCATAGAGGTCGGACGTGCGACGAGTGGTCCTGTCTGTCGGACAGCTGTTTCCCACTACCGTGGATTTACGCGTCATCGGAAGTTCGCCAGTACTCTGAGAAGTCTTCCCTAGTTCATGTGTTGAACCAGAAGAGGGAATTGACGGTTATTTGAGCAACAAGTGCTCCAGTCAGGTACTGTGCCAGTAGCAGTGAAGCCGTGCAGGGACGTATATTGACGTCTGTGGCAATTCACCAGTTTGTGACAGCGTAGTGGCTGACAGAGCCACTGGGTAGCTGAGGAAGAGAGGACTATTTGGGGAAACCGGACGACTGTAGCTGAGACGTAGGCGACAGCCGTTGCTGGGAGAAGACGACGGCCAGGAGACCGACTCCAACCTTCAAGAAGTCAAGGAGGAGGACGGACCTGCAGTGAGGAGGCACGGAGACGACGCGCTAAACGGTGGGACGACGAGAGGCTCTGGTAGGACACGACGACGTGTAGTGTGGGGGCGTTCCCGACACGAGGACCAGGAGCTACATCTCGACTCTCATCGGAGGATAGGGTGAAGTAGGTGGTTCTAGTTCCCTCCCCATTCCCCTTTAGTGAGCTATATTATTTGGCGATATTATCTAGCCTGAAGATTTTATATGTCGTGAGCAAGTCTCACCTATGTCACGGTAAAGCACCAGGGTGCTAGACAGTACTATCAAGAGTACTTGTATTATTTATGTTGATTATTGGTGTGTACAGGCACCAGGAACCAGTGATAAATTTACTGTGTTGTGTATATCTTTCTATAGATTTTGATATGAACATATAGTGGTAAATTATATATAAGATTATGCCAGTATGTGGAGGTTAGGCTATGTGCCCAGAAACTTTATTTTCCATGTATTGATGATTGATTTATATACCATATATATGTCTATGTTCATTCAGTGAATAATCATTTGTGAGTACAGTGAATTATTGCGTTATCGCCAACGAGAGAAAGTACTGAAAACTCCCGTGCTAATATTTCATAATATATTGTTGAGTGAAGAACAATGTGAAGCCATTACAGTGAATCATTGTAGAATTGATTGTAGAAAAGACTGTTTGAGCCTGAGTACAGTGCAACCGAGTAATCCGGTTTATTTAGCCAATATCGAGTGTGCGAGTTTCTAGTAATATTGGAGAATTTAACGAAACAGCGAATCTAGAAAACAAGCAAATTTCGCGCGGAGAGGCCATTGCAATCAGCTGTTCTTGACACTTGATGAGGAGGGGAGAGTGTTGCCCTCTTGCGGTCGCATAATATCCGTGGGAATTACCGGCCGAGTCAGGATCAGTTGATTTATCGATTATTGTGTGGCCTTGTGACATCTTTCATACATTTTAAGTAAAATACAAAACTATCTTAGTGTTTTTATCATTCCCTCCATTGATCTTGTGGCTATATTATACTGCTAAACATAGAGTGATAACAATAAGTACCTGCCTGATTCCTGATCTTTGAGTGTGACCTTGCCAAGGCTACCACTGAATACACCAGTCCACTGAGGGTGTTACTGGCCACCTTAAACACCAGTTGGCGATCTTGTGTTTAACCGTAGAGCCCTATTGTTGGGGAGGGCACACGACAGTCGAGGTGAACGAGTCGTGTTCTCACTCTTTCTTAATAAGAGGCCGTTAAGATTGACTGGGAGACTCTCCTGGCGTGCAGTGGCGCCGTGAGGATCGAGGGAAGACCCGCAGGGCTACGGTGAGTTACCTTGAGCGTAACCATTGCTCACCCCAGAGTAAGGGTAGAGAATAATAGAGAGGTGAAAACCCCAACATTGGCGACCTCGCCAGGATTAGGATCGGAGTAAAGGTTGCAGTGGTACTTGGCAGTGGTGTTAGAGATCAGGTGAAGGTTATCACTCGTAGCACAAGATGGAGGATGATAAAGTAGCGAGGTTTATTGACTCTAGAGACGAACAGGTGCTGGAAGAGTGCACCAAGGCACAGTTACAGGCTATAGCGGATCATTTTGGAATAAAGCTGAAATCTGCCCGAGTTGGTGAAAGAAGACTAGAGATAATGGCTCAGCTCAAGGCTCGAGACGAAGCTTTGGGGGAGGAACGGCCCCAAACACCTGCCAGTGAGGGTGAACACCTGAGTATTGGTGGAAGCAGCAGGGGATCCAGCGGCAGCAGGCACAGCATTAAGCTGGAAATAATGAAGCTGCAGCTAGAGGCACAGCAGCGCAAAGAAGAACGAGAAGCAGAAGCGCAGCTGAGGAGAGAAGAAGCACAGCTGCGCAAAGAAGAACAGGAGCGAGAAGCACAGATGAAGCGTGAGGAGCGAGAAGCACAGCTGCGCCGGGAAGAACAGGAGCGAGAAGCACAGCTGCGCCGGGAAGAACAGGAGCGAGAAGCACAGATGAAGCGTGAGGAGCGAGAAGCACAGATGAGGCGTGAGGAGCGAGAAGCACAGATGCAGCGTGAGGAACGAGAAGCACAGCTGCGCCGGGAAGAACGAGAGCAAGAAGTTAGGCTGAGACAAATGGAAATAGAAGCCAACCAGGAGGTAGAGCTGAAGCGAGCTGAACTGGGACTAGGTGCCCCTGCCCCGCCACAGGAAGACCGACGAGTGAGGGAACGAGACCTGCCGGTCTTTGTGCCTAGTGAAGCCGAAAGTTTCTTCGATCACTTTGAGAGAGTTGCTGCTATGAAGAGGTGGCCGAGGGCGGAGTGGGCGGAGTTGGTCCAAGGAAGGCTCACAGGGGAAGCTCGCCAAGCCTTCACTATGCTCGACTTCCAAGAATGCACTAACTACGATGCGGTAAAACGAGCTGTGCTCCGTTCCTTTAAACTCACGCCAGAGTGTTACCGGAAGAGGTTTAGAGAATGTACCCGGTCACCAGGAAAATCGTATGCGGAGACGGCGAGGGACATGGAAAGAAAGTTCCTTAAGTGGATGGACTCTGAAGAAGCGGGGTCGGCCGAAGAAATCAAGGAACTAATGGTCATGGAAAAGTTTATGTCCGTGCTCCCTCCTGAGATCAGGATGAGGGTAAAGGAGGCGGACATAAAGGACCTGAGGGCCGCAGCCGACCGGGCCGACATGCTAGAAGAAGCCCTACGCCCACGCCGAGAGGGACAGAACCGACCACCCGCATACGTCGGAAACGATCGGAGTTATAGAAGGACGGATGGATGGAGGACAGGAACGAGTTCTCCCAAGTCCCATTTCTCGAGTTGGAACACCCGAGGATCAAAAGGTGTTGTAGAACCGATAGGGGAGAACCAAGCTGAGAGCTCGGGAACTATTACTGCAGGGAAAGAAACGACAAGTGAGGCGGGAAAGACACAGGGTGTGACGGTCTCTGGAGGCAGTGCTAAGGCGAGCGGTGGCGGATGGTCTCCGCCGAGGGGCCGCTGCTACAACTGCGGAATATTCGGACACGTCGCGCGGGAATGCAGACGCCCTAAGCAACGGGGACACGTTGCTTTAGTGATGTTCGAGGACCAGAGGGCCGAGGGAGTGCGGGATGAACCCGTGCTGAATGGGGAGAAGAAAGTTCACCCATTCATGTGTCAAGGAACCGTAAGGATGGGGGTCGCAGACCCCATCCCAGTGAAGATGCTAAGAGACACCGGGGCTGACTTTACCCTGGTAAGTGAAACCCTGTTCCCCGAGGGTTACGAAAGTACCAGTGTGGGGGTGGCTAGTGTGGCCACTGTGGGAGGCCCAGTGAGGATGCCCCTACACCAGGTAACTTTAAAATCCGAATATGGCTGCCAGACCCTAGAGGTGGGAGTCTGTACATCAATGCCCAAGATGGAGGCGCAGGTCATCTTGGGGAATGACGCGTGTGGAGGGTATGTCCTTCCGCATCTCGTGAAAGGCGAAGAGTGCCCAGAACAACACGAGGAGACAGGCGAAGATTTGAACGCCTGTGGGGACGAGAAGGGAATCGCACCGGTGGCGATACCAGTTTGTACTGTGACACCGAGACAACGCGAAGAACCAGGAGGGTGTGGATCTGATGGGGCTGAGGAGTCGACTGACAGCCTGGGAACAGATCACCTCTGCGTAGGACCCAGAGAACGAGTGGAGGGCGCGAGTAGCCCGAATGGTGAGTTGCAGGTGACACTCACTGGTTCTCTAGGGGTAAACCGCACTCGTCTCGGAGAGTTACAGCAGGAGGAGTTCCCCAAATTGGTTAGTAAGGCCGAAGGAGGACGTGTGGGTCCTGAGAAGGCTTACTTTCCATTTATCTATATTATATATGCCATGCTATCCATGCTGAGGGAACGATGGACGCAGGGAGCAACCGTGGGAACGGTGAATAAATATGTCCAGAAGTTCAGAGAACGTCTCACTCGAGCGAAGAAACTGGCTAGGAAACTCCTGAAGAAGGCGCAACGTAATATGTCGGAGTGGTACGACAGGAGAGCTGCGCAGAGGAATTTTCAGGCCGGATCCAAAGTAATGGTTGTGCTGCCCGGTAGAGGTAGAGTGACCAGGTCGCGGTTCAAGGGACCATACCGAGTGCTGCGACGGTTGGGTCCAGTGTCGTACGAGATTGGGAAGTCGGATGGACCCCGAAAGAAACAGGTGTGTCACGCAGACCGCCT
The DNA here is from genome assembly GCF_040958095.1 of Procambarus clarkii. Lineage (NCBI taxonomy): Eukaryota > Metazoa > Arthropoda > Malacostraca > Decapoda > Cambaridae > Procambarus > Procambarus clarkii. The sequence continues at coordinate 19,084,877 of NC_091153.1, forward strand.
AAGACCTTTCTTCAATGTGGAAGGAAGAGCCGCCAAGCAGGATGGAACGGATACCCGAGAAACCCAGCGGAAGACGGGTCTGAGTGTACTGAGGGACCGAGAACTCCCGGAGGAGGAAAGTAAGTGGTCCAGGGCGAACGGCACCAGTCTCACCCGCACTGAGAGTCTGACAAGGATCAAGGTCAAACACATCAAGGGGAAGGACAACGTAGTAGCGGATGCCCTATCCCGCATACACTAAACAGACATGACTCTTATTTTAAGGGGAGGGGTATGTGACGGAGTTCCCCCCCTTATAATTCTCCCACGCCTGCAGTAAGAGTCATGTCTGCTTTTCCCAAGCGTTCTCTAAGTTGCAGGCTACAATTTGATATATGGGAGAGAGTGAAGTGTTCTCGGAGAGCCGAGAAATTTGTGAAATAGTAATATTTTGGCCTGTGGTTTAGGCCCTTTAGGGAGCCAAGATGGCGCTGGCCTCTCTGATCTCCCGCCAAAACCGTGTGACGTCAGTGGCACCGGATTGGTCACCGACAGCAATGTGGCACTGGGAGCCAATGAAAACCTCCCGTGGCGAAAGTGACGTCACGAAGGAAGGGGGTCCGGCCAGCGCGCCGGGCTGGCGCCAGCAGTCAGACACGACACGTCATAGAGGTCGGACGTGCGACGAGTGGTCCTGTCTGTCGGACAGCTGTTTCCCACTACCGTGGATTTACGCGTCATCGGAAGTTCGCCAGTACTCTGAGAAGTCTTCCCTAGTTCATGTGTTGAACCAGAAGAGGGAATTGACGGTTATTTGAGCAACAAGTGCTCCAGTCAGGTACTGTGCCAGTAGCAGTGAAGCCGTGCAGGGACGTATATTGACGTCTGTGGCAATTCACCAGTTTGTGACAGCGTAGTGGCTGACAGAGCCACTGGGTAGCTGAGGAAGAGAGGACTATTTGGGGAAACCGGACGACTGTAGCTGAGACGTAGGCGACAGCCGTTGCTGGGAGAAGACGACGGCCAGGAGACCGACTCCAACCTTCAAGAAGTCAAGGAGGAGGACGGACCTGCAGTGAGGAGGCACGGAGACGACGCGCTAAACGGTGGGACGACGAGAGGCTCTGGTAGGACACGACGACGTGTAGTGTGGGGGCGTTCCCGACACGAGGACCAGGAGCTACATCTCGACTCTCATCGGAGGATAGGGTGAAGTAGGTGGTTCTAGTTCCCTCCCCATTCCCCTTTAGTGAGCTATATTATTTGGCGATATTATCTAGCCTGAAGATTTTATATGTCGTGAGCAAGTCTCACCTATGTCACGGTAAAGCACCAGGGTGCTAGACAGTACTATCAAGAGTACTTGTATTATTTATGTTGATTATTGGTGTGTACAGGCACCAGGAACCAGTGATAAATTTACTGTGTTGTGTATATCTTTCTATAGATTTTGATATGAACATATAGTGGTAAATTATATATAAGATTATGCCAGTATGTGGAGGTTAGGCTATGTGCCCAGAAACTTTATTTTCCATGTATTGATGATTGATTTATATACCATATATATGTCTATGTTCATTCAGTGAATAATCATTTGTGAGTACAGTGAATTATTGCGTTATCGCCAACGAGAGAAAGTACTGAAAACTCCCGTGCTAATATTTCATAATATATTGTTGAGTGAAGAACAATGTGAAGCCATTACAGTGAATCATTGTAGAATTGATTGTAGAAAAGACTGTTTGAGCCTGAGTACAGTGCAACCGAGTAATCCGGTTTATTTAGCCAATATCGAGTGTGCGAGTTTCTAGTAATATTGGAGAATTTAACGAAACAGCGAATCTAGAAAACAAGCAAATTTCGCGCGGAGAGGCCATTGCAATCAGCTGTTCTTGACACTTGATGAGGAGGGGAGAGTGTTGCCCTCTTGCGGTCGCATAATATCCGTGGGAATTACCGGCCGAGTCAGGATCAGTTGATTTATCGATTATTGTGTGGCCTTGTGACATCTTTCATACATTTTAAGTAAAATACAAAACTATCTTAGTGTTTTTATCATTCCCTCCATTGATCTTGTGGCTATATTATACTGCTAAACATAGAGTGATAACAATAAGTACCTGCCTGATTCCTGATCTTTGAGTGTGACCTTGCCAAGGCTACCACTGAATACACCAGTCCACTGAGGGTGTTACTGGCCACCTTAAACACCAGTTGGCGATCTTGTGTTTAACCGTAGAGCCCTATTGTTGGGGAGGGCACACGACAGTCGAGGTGAACGAGTCGTGTTCTCACTCTTTCTTAATAAGAGGCCGTTAAGATTGACTGGGAGACTCTCCTGGCGTGCAGTGGCGCCGTGAGGATCGAGGGAAGACCCGCAGGGCTACGGTGAGTTACCTTGAGCGTAACCATTGCTCACCCCAGAGTAAGGGTAGAGAATAATAGAGAGGTGAAAACCCCAACAATATATATATATATATATATATATATATATATATATATATATATATATATATATATATATATATATATATATATATATATTGTCACGTGGAGGTGGTCCGGTCGGGGCTCTGCTAACCCTCAGCTGCTAGGGGCTCAAAGGCCCAAATACTCATCCCCTCCGACTCCCTGGATTCACCGGGGTCTCCTTGGTCACACGAGAGAGGACCAACAATGCCCACCTCCGCAGGTCTTTGCTTCCACCACAAAGGGGTGCCACTGATTCACCCTGGAAGCCCTTCAGTCAAACACGGGGAAACTGCTGTTAACAGTTCCGGCCTAGACCCGTGGGGGAGTGAAGGAAGACTCAGGCTTACGTTATAACTATAACCTCCCTGAGTCTTGCCTGCCAGACAAAAAAAAGGTTGCAGGAACTCCTTTCCCGCCTGTCTTCTCTATCTTCTTCTCAGCAAGGTCGCCAGCTGGGTTATTATATCTGCACCCCAGCAATGCAGTTCAGTGGGTGTATTATATATTGTTTGTAGCCAGAAGGTTGCTACTCCCATGGATCTGCTACTAGACTGTCGGCCCAGGGTACTCTCCCGGGAAGGTCTGTGTGGCTTTACCTCTCTGTAGCCACTACGTTAATAGTTTCCACCATTCAGGCACCGATACTGATCGGATGGCTAAGGGTACACTTTTATGTAAGTCTGTGCTATCTTTACCACCCTCCAGGCAATAAGAACTGCTATAGAGAACGTAGTGTTCCCTAGGTGGTACTACGATAACCTTCGTGTATGCTCATAGAGAAATATCATAAATGGAGGCACACTTAAACACAGTGATAAAATGTGCGAATTTACTGATGCAAATTACATGAACACACACACACAATCACAAGTAATACATGAATAAGGAAATATGGATACTAAGTCTGGAGATCGTCAGCCTCTTCTTCCACGACCTCCAACACTCCTTCAACTGGGCAGGAAGACAGGAGTCTCACACTCTCACAGGAGGGCCTCTTCACCACGTCGGCGCCTCTCCTTCACTGTCCTGCCATCCATACACAGTCCCCTCTGACAGTCCTGGACACAAGCTGCCTTGCAGCCTAGTATACTACTAAAGCATTAAAGTCCTGCTGCCACATACATAAGTAACTATTGTGGCCTAACTAGCCTACTCACACAAGGGGTAATGGGAGGGAAAATGATCTACCTTACATTCCTGGCTCACGACGCCTGTCCCTCGATGGTGTGAGGTTCCCACGCTTCCTTGGGTCGATCCTTGACGATCCAGGACGTTCCACAGGTCCTTAGGTATCGTGGAGCCTTCACGTCGTCGCCGTTCCAATCCCTGAGATTCAGCTGCCCCAATCCTGGTTCATCGATGGGCGCTGAGCTAATCACTATTTTTCCCACACTCGCCTCTCCCACAAGGCGTTGCTCCTTGTCCTAGGCACGGTGTCGTCCTTCCAAGATTCTCAGTGGATGTGACCCGGTCACAGCTAGGCCTGCCCGCCGCACCTTCCACACCTCACGTCCAGCGGCGCCGCCCCAGCGTCGTCGCCGACTATTTTCCAAGTTTGGCACTTCTCTGCTCAATGAACTTGGTTCCTTATTTGCTTCCCAGAAGCGCAGGGTCTCCAATAACTTATGGTGGGCTGCGATGGCTAGTCAATCCACTGAATAAGGCTTGTAGAGCCTCAAATCCTTGAGAGCAGACCGAGGCGCGTCCTGTCGCTTCCAAGGTCAGTTCAACTCTGACGTTGGCGCTGCCCGGGGCACTCGGTGACATCATGGCGGGCCCTGATTGGTCGCCCGCGACCCACGTCGGCCAATCCGCGATCGGCTAATGTCCCTTCCAAAAGGTCATATCTGCCGTAGGGGATACTCTTTCATTTTATATCAGGCCGCCAATTTCTCCTTATTTACAACTTATAATGTAACCTCCTTCCATTAACTGGCAGCCGGTCTGGTCGCCACATATATCATTAGACTCCCTGAACCTCAGAGAATCAGTAGGGAGAGCTGATATGACTCTTTAAGCCGACAAACGAAAGAAATAGGAGAGGACACCGTAACAATATATATATATATATATATATATATATATATATATATATATATATATATATATATATATATATATTAGTATATTTTGGTAGCAGTCTTTCCTGTAGCCATATATTATTAAATATGACCGAAAAAGTAAGATTAATAATTCTAATACGAATTTTCTCAATCTTTCGTACATTACGCTTCACTGTTGGAGGTAAATCAAAAATCACTTCTCCAAAATTCATTTTTATTTCTAGTCTGACGCGACACGGGCGCGTTTCGTAAAACTTATTACATTTTCAAAGACTTCACAAATACACAACTGATTAGAACGTATCTCTGATTTTATATCTACATTTGAGTGAGGTGGTAAGGGTGATGTGGCATTAACACAAGACAGAACAGGAGGGGATATTAATAGGGTATTAAAAGTATCAACACAAGACAGAACAGAAACAATGGGTATTGAATAGAAGTGTTTGTAGAAAGCCTATTGGTCCATATTTCTTGATGCTTCTATATTGGAGCGGAGTCTTGAGGTGGGTAGAATATAGTTGTGCAATAATTGGCTGTTGATTGCTGGTGTTGACTTCTTGATGTGTAGTGCCTCGCAAACGTCAAGCCGCCTGCTATCGCTGTATCTATCGATGATTTCTGTGTTGTTTACTAGGATTTCTCTGGCGATGGTTTGGCTATGGGAAGAGATTATATGTTCCTTAATGGAGCCCTGTTGCTTATGCATCGTTAAACGCCTAGAAAGAGATGTTGTTGTCTTGCCTATATACTGGGTTTTTTGGAGCTTACAGTCCCCAAGTGGGCATTTGAAGGCATAGACGACATTAGTCTCTTTTAAAGCGTTCTGTTTTGTGTCTGGAGAGTTTCTCATGAGTAGGCTGGCCGTTTTTCTGGTTTTATAGTAAATTGTCAGTTGTATCCTCTGATTTTTGTCTGTAGGGATAACGTTTCTATTAACAATATCTTTCAGGACCCTTTCCTCCGTTTTATGAGCTGTGGAAAAGAAGTTCCTGTAAAATAGTCTAATAGGGGGTATAGGTGTTGTGTTAGTTGTCTCTTCAGAGGTTGCATGGCTTTTCACTTTCCTTCTTATGATGTCTTCGATGAAACCATTGGAGAAGCCGTTATTGACTAGGACCTGCCTTACCCTACAGAGTTCTTCGTCGACTTGCTTCCATTCTGAGCTGTGGCTGAGAGCACGGTCGACGTATGCGTTAACAACACTCCTCTTGTACCTATCAGGGCAGTCGCTGTTGGCATTTTGGCACATTCCTATGTTTGTTTCCTTAGTGTAGACTGCAGTGTGGAAACCTCCGCCCTTTTCCATGACTGTTACATCTAGAAAAGGCAGCTTCCCATCCTTTTCCGTCTCGTAAGTGAAACGCAGCACGGAACTCTGCTCAAATGTCTCCTTCAGCTTCTGCAGATGTCTGACATCAGGTACCTGTGTAAAAATGTCGTCAACATACCTGCAGTATATGGCCGGTTTCAAGTTCATGTCGACTAAGACTTTTTGCTCGATGGTACCCATGTAGAAGTTTGCAAACAGGACACCTAGGGGAGAACCCATGGCGACCCCATCTACTTGCTTATACATGTGCCCATCCGGGCTCAAGAAGGGTGCCTCTTTAGTACAAGCTTGGAGTAGTTTCCTCAGAATACTTTCTGGCATGTCAAGAGGAGTACAGGCTGGATCACGATACACTCTGTCGGCTATCATTCCGATTGTCTCGTCCACAGGTACGTTGGTAAACAGCGATTCTACGTCCAACGAGGCTCTTATCCCTGTGGCCCGTGTGCCCCGCAGTAAGTCCACAAATTCCTTTGGAGACTTCAGGCTGAAGGCGCAAGGAACATAAGGAGTCAGCAGGCCGTTGAGTCGCTTCGCCAGTCTGTACGTGGGTGTGGGTATCTGGCTAATGATTGGCCGAAGTGGGTTTCCAGGCTTGTGCGTCTTGACATTTCCATATGCATATCCAGGTTTATATTCCCCAATGATCTTTGGCAGGTGGAGTCCGGATTTCTTGGCGTTTACAGTTTCGATCAGTTTGTTGACCTTTGCTTTTAATTCGGCTGTAGTGTCCTTCGTTACCCTTTGGAACTTAGTTTGGTCAGAGAGTATGATGTTCATTTTCGCCAGATATTCGTCTTTTTTAAGAATGACATATATTGGCGACTTGTCACCTCTCCTGACAACTATCTCCTTGTTCTCACGAAGGCTTTTAGCTGCCGCTTTAAGCTCGGGGGACAGTATGGTGCTTCTGTAGTTGCCTCGATTCTTTCCTCCTTCTGCAATAAGTTCTGCTTGTAAGGTATCTTTGGTAGTGACCTTCTTTTGTGTCTCGAGGTCGAATATGTCGTCCAACAGAATTTCCAACTCTACTTTCCGGGCCATTTCACTCGGTCTGGACATAACATGACAGTTTATGCCCAGATTTAGGAGAGTGACTTGGTCCTCAGTGAGGTTAATTCCTGCAAGGTTCAGGAAGCCATCTCTTGGTCGTGGAATTGCCATAGGTCCTCCATATAATGTTGTTAGTTTCTTGATAATCCTTGTTTCAGTGCTGAGGTGATGTTGGTCTGTGAGGATGTCGAGGTGTTGTTCAATGCGGGTACGGATAGTATGGTCGATGTTGCTATTTCTCCACTCGTTTGTAGCATGAAGTAGTTGCGTTTTGTTGTCTTTGATTTCATTCTCTGCCTTGTATATCTGATCACGAATCAGATCCTGGCGATATTTTATCGTGAAGGCTTGATTCCTTGCTGCTGGGTCGTGCACTTTAATATTAGTATATTTTGGTAGCAGTCTTTCCTGTAGACATATATTATTAAATATAACCGAAAAAGTAAGATTAATAATTCTAACACGAATTTTCTCAATCTTTCGTACATTACGCTTCACTGTTGGAGGTAAATCAAAAATCACTTCTCCAAAATTCATTTTTATTTCTAGTCTGACGCGACACGGGCGCGTTTCGTAAAACTTATTACATTTTCAAAGACTTCACAAATACACAACTGATTAGAACGTATCTCTGATTTTATATCTACATTTGAGTGAGGTGGTAAGGGTGATGTGGCATTAACACAAGACAGAACAGGAGGGGATATTAATAGGGTATTAAAAGTATCAACACAAGACAGAACAGAAACAATGGGTATTGAATAGAAGTGTTTGTAGAAAGCCTATTGGTCCATATTTCTTGATGCTTCTATATTGGAGCGGAGTCTTGAGGTGGGTAGAATATAGTTGTGCAATAATTGGCTGTTGATTGCTGGTGTTGACTTCTTGATGTGTAGTGCCTCGCAAACGTCAAGCCGCCTGCTATCGCTGTATCTATCGATGATTTCTGTGTTGTTTACTAGGATTTCTCTGGCGATGGTCTCTCTGGTTTTGTGTCTCTCCAGACACAAAACAGAACGCTTTAAAAGAGACTAATGTCGTCTATGGCTTCAAATGCCCACTTGGGGACTGTAAGCTCCAAAAAACCCAGTATATAGGCAAGACAACAACATCTCTTTCTAGGCGTTTAACGATGCATAAGCAACAGGGCTCCATTAAGGAACATATAATCTCTTCCCATAACCAAACCACCGCCAGAGAAATCCTAGTAAACAACACAGAAATCATCGATAGATACAGCGATAGCAGGCGGCTTGACGTTTGCGAGGCACTACACATCAAGAAGTCAACACCAGCAATCAACAGCCAATTATTGCACAACTATATTCTACCCACCTCAAGACTCCGCTCCAATATAGAAGCATCAAGAAATATGGACCAATAGGCTTTCTACAAACACTTCTATTCAATACCCATTGTTTCTGTTCTGTCTTGTGTTGATACTTTTAATACCCTATTAATATCCCCTCCTGTTCTGTCTTGTGTTAATGCCACATCACCCTTACCACCTCACTCAAATGTAGATATAAAATCAGAGATACGTTCTAATCAGTTGTGTATTTGTGAAGTCTTTGAAAATGTAATAAGTTTTACGAAACGCGCCCGTGTCGCGTCAGACTAGAAATAAAAATGAATTTTGGAGAAGTGATTTTTTATTTACCTCCAACAGTGAAGCGTAATGTACGAAAGATTGAGAAAATTCGTGTTAGAATTATTAATCTTACTTTTTCGGTCATATTTAATAATATATATATATATATATATATATATATATATATATATATATATATATATATATATATATATATATATATGCGAACAAGCCTGAATGGTCCCCAGGACAATATGCAACTGAAAACTCACACCCCAGAAGTGACTCGAACCCATACTGCCAGGAGCAACGCAACTGGTATGTACAAGACGCCTTAATCCACTTGACCATCACGACCGGACATAATGAGGTGATAGCCGAGGCTATTTGAACCACCCCACCGCCGGCACTCGGATAGTAATCTTGGGCATAGCATTTTACCAAATCACCTCATTCTTTGGGGCACACGTGAGGAACACAAATGCGAACAAGCCTGAATGGTCCCCAGGACAATATTCAACTGAAAACTCACACCCCAAAAGTGACTCGAACCCATACTGCCAGGAGCAACGCATCTGGTATGTACAAGACGCCTTAATCCACTTGACCATCACGACCGGACATAATGAGGTGATAGCCGAGGCTATTTGAACCACCCCACCGCCGGCACTCGGATAGTAATCTTGGGCATAGCATTTTACCAAATCACCTCATTCTTTGGGGCACACGTGAGGAACACAAATGCGAACAAGCCTGAATGGTCCCCAGGACAATATGCAACTGAAAACTCACACCCCAGAAGTGAATCGAACCCATACTGCCAGGAGCAACGCAACTGGTATGTACAAGACGCCTTAATCCACTTGACCATCACGACCGGACATAATGAGGTGATAGCCGAGGCTATTTGAACCACCCCACCGCCGGCACTCGGATAGTAATCTTGGGCATAGCATTTTACCAAATCACCTCATTCTTTGGGGCACACGTGAGGAACACAAATGCGAACAAGCCTGAATGATCCCCAGGACAATATGCAACTGAAAACTCACACCCCAGAAGTGACTCGAACCCATACTGCCAGGAGCAGTATTGTGTTCCTCACGTGTGCCCCAAAGAATGAGGTGATTTGGTAAAATGCTATGCCCAAGATTACTATCCGAGTGCCGGCGGTGGGGTGGTTCAAATAGCCTCGGCTATCACCTCATTATGTCCGGTCGTGATGGTCAAGTGGATTAAGGCGTCTTGTACATACCAGTTGCGTTGCTCCTGGCAGTATGGGTTCGAGTCACTTCTGGGGTGTGAGTTTTCAGTTGCATATTGTCCTGGGGACCATTCAGGCTTGTTCGCATATATATATATATATATATATATATATATATATATATATATATATATATATATATATATATATATATATATATATATATATATATATATATATATATATGTCGTACCTAGTAGCCAGAACGCACTTCTCAGCCTACTATGCAAGGCTCGATTTGCCTAACAAGCCAAGTTTTCATGAATTAATTGTTTTTCGACGACCTAACCTACCTAATCTAACCTAACCTAACTTTTTCGGCTACCTAACCTAACCTAACCTATAAAGATAGGTTAGGTTAGGTTAGGTAGGGTTGGTTAGGTTCGGTCATATATCTACGTTAATTTTAACTCCAATAAAAAAAAAATTTACCTCATACATAATGAAATGGGTAGCTTTATCATTTCATAAGAAAAAAAATTGAGAAAATATAATAATTCATGAAAACTTGGCTTATTAGGCAAATCGGGCCTTGCATAGTAGGCTGAGAAGTGAGTTCTGGCTACTAGGTACGACATATATATATATATATATATATATATATATATATATATATATATATATATATATATATATATATAGTTTGTGAGGGTACCACCTCTGGTGCCAATGTGGGGACCCATAGCCTCGGAGAAGAAAATAAAAAGTATTCAGAGGAGACCTTGTGGTTTCTCACTGAACACTAATATTATCTTCTCCTACCACCCCCATTCTTTTGTATGTACACATATATATTTACTTTATTTGAACTTTGTTACAAAAAAGGAGTTACATATGGGTTACAAAGATTGTTATCATAGGTTGTCGAGTTCCTCCAGCTCCTCAGATGGCGGGCAGGAACCCTGGATGCAGTGCGCATTTCCCCTCTGTATCGCCACACTGATGCGCTGGAAAAGAAAGCTTGCAGCTCTTGGGTCCCTTGTTGTTTCAATGAGCCTAGAACCCAGTTCCTTCAAAAAACTGGTAGCACTTTTATCTCAGGCGCCGAGTGTCTCAGAAGCAATGGGGACAAAATTGTAGTGGTGATCCAGTTCTCTATACTTACGGGATTTGGCTGCTTCCCTGTGGGTGGCAGCGCCATCTGGATGTGCAACACTGAGGTTAATGTAGGTGTTAGCCAGGGTTGATACGCACGTGTAGTCCCATACCAACTGCTTGCCATTCTTCCAGGGGTTCACTGTGATACCATCCGGTCGACCAATAAGAGCATCAGAGTTACCGGGCGTTAGGTAACGGGGCTCTCTTTCAGCTGGGCATCCAGCTGTGGTGAGGCTCCTTTTGATGATGTCGTTCCCTTCACTGTGCCTCGAGTGCCATCCCCCTGTGCTTTGGCAGAGTAGGCCATGGTGGCCGTACCTGTCAGCCACCACCTCGCCGCAAATACACCTATATCTGGTGTGGATTGGGGCAGCAAGGCGGAGGGCCACAGCAATTCGGAGGGCGTGTGGTGTGAGACGCGTGCCAGTTACCGACATTGGGGTTACTAACAGGAAATCCCCTGCATGTGGTGCTGCTACTGCTGTGAGGCGAGCAATGTCGTGTTGTGTTGTTGCAGCACCCAGGCACTCTGCAGCAACTTGGTCTACAATGGGGCCATCCCAGCTGGATTGCTTGTGGGCTTTTGGGGATGGTGGTTGAGGTGATTGGCCTGCACGAGAGGCCCACTCTGTGGCACAGCGTGTAAAATTGGGATCATGTACACCTGCCAGCTGATGTAAGTGGGCAGGTAGAATTTCCTTCACAAGGTCGTCGGATGCTGATAAGGAGGACAGGAAGGCTGGAACAGCGATTTGCGTTGCTTTTCGAACTCCGAGGCCCCCAAGTCTTACGGGAAGAGAGGCTTGTTTCCACTGTAGGTCATCGAGAGAGAGGTTAAGGGCTTTTTCTAACAATGATTTCAGTAACCGGTCATACTCACTTAGTTTTTGGCTACTGTAAGATGGTGAACACCTCAGAAAGTAGGTTAACCTGGGGAGGGACAGACATCTGGTGATGAGGTAGAGTGCATCATGAGCATCAATATCCTTAATCCTCCCATCCATCCTCTTAAGGTCGGCGATTTTCTTATCAAGGACCTCATCGATGGCTTTCAACCATAGGGGAGCTCCTAGGAGTGTGCTGTCTTCAGGTTTAGTTTTATGAATATTTGGCAGAAGACCCTCTATTCTCTCTACGATGCCCTGGTTGGAACATATTATTTCACATTTAGAAGGGTTCAGGGTGAGGCCTAAAACTGCACCCTGCTCCTGTATTTTTCAGATGTCCTCTTGGAGGGAGTTTTGGGAACCAGCTAAGGTACCATCATCCAAGAACCAGATGTTAAGCTCGCTGGACAGGACCTTTGTGACTTGTTTGATGACTAAGCAGAAAAGGAGAGGAGCAAGGGGGTCACCCTGTTGGACGCCTTCTCGCGAGTCAATTTCATGTTCGCCAAAAAGTAGCTTAAGATCCATACTGTAGCATGAATGTACAAAAGGGTAGAGGGAAGGGAAATGAATATGAACTGCACGGAGTACAGCATCCCTCCGCACCAAATTGAAGGCATTTTTTAATATATATATATATATATATATATATATATATATATATATATATATATATATATATATATATATATATATACATATATATATATATATATATATATATATATATATATATATATATATATATATATATATGTCGTACCTAGTAGCCAGAATGCACTTCTCAGCCTACTATGCAAGGCCTAATTTGCCTAATAAGCGAAGTTTTCATGAATTAATTGTTTTTCGACTACCTAACCTACCTAACCTAACCTAACCTAACTTTTTCGGCTACCTAACCTAACCTATAAAGATAGGTTAGATTAGGTTAGGTTAGGTAGGGTTGGTTAGGTTCGGTCATATATCTACGTTAATTTTAACTCCAATAAAAATAAATTGACCTCATACATAATGAAATGGGTAGCGTTATCATTTCATAAGAAAAAAATTAGAAAAATTATATTAATTCAGGAAAACTTGGCTTATTAGGCAAATCGGGCCTTGCATAGTAGGCCGAGAAGTGCATTCTGGCTACTAGGTACGACATATATATATATATATATATATATATATATATATATATATATATATATATATATATATATATATATATATATACTGTATATTTAAAATTAATTTTTACGCAATATCTAAAAGTGAAATCTACTCTCTAGGTACAGATGGGACATGTACACTGACGGAGGAAGGACTCGGCTCCCTCTCGCAAATCACCAAATTCGTCACTCCTCTGAATGATACTTTACAGGAGGTCGCTCATAGCAAGACCACTTACACATCCATTATCTGGCCTGGGTAAATATAAAGCTTATTGTTGTGTGCTCGTGTTAGTTAAGCTACGGAGTTTGTTAAGAAACGAGCAATTCTGTTAACAGCAGTTTATTCACAGGAATTATGGGATGAAGGCCGTGGATGGCATAGTGGATGACAGTAGCATGTCTGAGTCCTGGGCCAACGTGACGTTTGCTTGGTGGCTGGTGGACCTGGGACAGACCTACGTTATCTACTACCTGAACATCCACACACGTCAGGGGTGTTGTGTTCAGAGATTCCATGACATTGAGGCAAGTTCACTAGTTAATTTTTTTTTTTTTTGCATTCAAGAGTTCTTTTATGCTTATGAAACCCCTTGGCATGCATAGCATTTTGGGCAAGTTCTTAATCTTAATATCGCCTGAAATACGACCTGCCAATCATTTAACAACCAGGTACCCATTCACTGCTGAGTGAACAGAGACGTCCAGTTAAGGATTGACGCCTAGCCAATTTTTCCCGGATACGAACCCAGGCCAAATCGCTCGCAAAGCACGAGACAGGTGTCTTACGACTGTGTCACGGGAACTGCAATTTGTAATTCATATTATGTGGTCATGTAGCAAATCATCATATATATCATTAACCCATTTCCAGAAAAAAGTGGGTAGCGAAGCATCGGTCTAGAAAAACTGTACTATCATTGCTGAATTACAAGGCTAAATTTAAATAAAAAAAAATTACATATTATAAGCCATAACTTATACACTACACAACATACTATTTAGGTAAGTGATTTTCTATCCGAAAAACTTATCGACCAAGTTAAAAAGATTAAAGTAGGTTTTGAACATTCCACATCACAATATCTCCTTGTATGCTTGGCTTCGACTCCTCTCAAATACGTTATATTTTGCTCTTTTTTTTAACTAGTCTATCATTGTTTATTTGTCCTCCATGACAGTTCACTTCTTAATCAAGTGACTTGCACTCTGTATCTTCCCGTTTGCATAACGTTTATATTCCTTACATTGTTTATTTGTACATAGATTTTGTTTATTTTTGATGTTGATGCCACCCCAGCTTCTCAAATTTAGTAAACACTATCATTTTTCCACTCCTTACATGCACCTGGACGCACCAGGTGCATTTGTTCTTCATAACAGGTTTTCTTTGTAGCATTTCATCTATGCAACATTTCTTTATCTTTATCTACATTTTCTTTGTTTCACTACCACAATGTATCATCCTTCTTAGAGGCATACTTATGCTCAACGAGCATGCAAGATTACCTAATAAATTTTATTTAAGCTAAAATATTACAAATTTTAAATATTATAAATTAATACTATAAATTAAAATTAAATTTTTAATATTATAAATTAAATATTATAAATTGCAAATAAAATAATAATTTTATGTTTAAGGTAAAATGCAATAATTTCTGTATTAAGTTTGATGCCTAGTTATATGTATATTTTTTGAACACTTAGTCACACAAGATGATGCCTGGTAGGTTTGCATAAGGCGTAACGACAAGGGACCAATTTCACCATAAAGTAATGGCCAAAACAATACATTAATGGTACTCATCCCTACCGAACGTGTTGTCCGTAATCTATTGAAACTGTCGAATCGATATGAAGCTCGTAAATGCATGGATGTTCCTCAATTTAATAGATAATAAGGATTGGCTTCCAGACACTAAACCATAATGGTGTCTCTCTTTGTCAAGTCTCTTCGCTAGTGACACACGCACCACCTAACGCCGAATGGTGGTAACTTCGGGAATAATGTGCAAAATATTTTATTCAATTATCCGAATGGATGGAAACATTAGTGACGTTATTTTACGTCACAATAACGTGCTTTAGGTAACAGCAGATTGTTTCTCGCTGTGTAAATCATTTAACCTAAATGACGTTAGATGGAAGATAAATATTCGTGGTAAAAATTTAATTCATTGCTTTGTTTACTGAATCAGCTGATTGTGAGAGTTTTGTGCGATGTTGGAATAAAATGAAATTGGTATAAGGAATTTAGCTCGCAAAATTTCTAAGAATTTTCTTTATTCTTTAACCTTTATTCCTGTCGTGATATTCAATTAGGTCGCCTGAGGAAGGACTTGCTTAGCTAACACACCAGTGTAGTAAGCAGCTCATTCCTCACTTTGGGACCATGTATGAACAATTGACTAGGCGCGAGCAAACGCCGAGACCCCAATGAAAATTGAAATCCCCCCTCTTAGGTCGCTGACCTTCGCCATTCGCCAAAGCGAATCTAACGAGTAGGTCACGGGCTCTCACAACAATAATTTATTGTTGTATAGTGCCGTATATTTGGTCCGAAACTCAGAATCAGTCTCAATTTTATTAGTCGAGTGTGAAGAACACTTGCATAACAATAATAATGTGTGGGGTGTAACGAAAAGACAGTGTTAACCATAACAACTTAGTTTATTCAATAAAGTACTAACTACTACAACAAAACAAAAAGAAATATCAATGACGTTACTCGAAATCCTTCCTGTGACACTATCAATGACAGCTAGACACCAGCCCCTGGGACTGCATAATGAACTAACTCGAACATAAGTGTGACCACAGAGGAATCAATAAGAAACAAGAACTAACAGATCTATAATCACAGCTACAACAAATGACACAGTAGGTTCTGAAACACGTCTCCAGTAACCTCCTAACTGTTCTACGCCTCAGTCCAGTCTACACCTGCAATGGCGGTTGCAATGCAATCAAATCAGTAGTCTTTCAATGACAACAATAACTAATGGGTTCACTGGCAACTCCAGCAACCCTTCTTCAAATTAATCCTTACGTTAACACTCCGTCCCATGGACGATCAACAATCAATAACAATTGATTTACGTTAATAACACAATAACATTTACGTTAAATTAATAACTCTTACAACTGTCACTAGTAACGTGGAAATTACACAACACTCTACCCGTCGAGCATTCAGTGAGAAAATTCCATTAATCTCTGTACTACCCGACAAGGGATTAATCTCTTTACTAGTTACGTTAATTTACGTTAATCGGTTACTAATCACTAAGCGATGGTAAACTCTGATTTACAATGTCCAAAGTGCTAGGAGAACGGTAATCACTCGTGATTACCTTTAGAGTAATTAATTACTATCCTCAAGATCAATAATTAAACAATTACAATACGCAACCTTTCACACTGGCTCAGCAATTTACATTAAGGTATGAATTCCGTCTGAGCCTTCCATACTCAGGCCAATTCAGGTGGCTAATAACAGTATTTAGCACCACGTTTACGTTATTCTAAAATGACGCTACTCCTCCCAAAAGTCAATCAAGTGCCGGTACTTCCGGGCAGATAAATAACGACGTTACGTTAATGGAACAATGGAGCCTTCGTGTGAGTCGATCAAACAAGGATCGAGGTTAATTACTTTGACTTCCTGAAACACGTCAATTACCCGGCCCACTGACCGTTAATTACGACAGACAATACTCTAATTCTTATCCGGCTGATGGCTAGGCTCCTTGAGACTACCGTAGCTGCTTGCAGGAAAGTAAATTAACCCAAACGTATTCTACGTTACTCAAATTGTCAAAGAACAAATTCTCTTAAAGCAATGGGCGTTCCCTTGGTTACGTTATATTAATTGCCTCGCAATCACCTGACTGAATACTGGACTTCGATGTCCTACCAGATAACAGGAGAATATATGTGTACCCAAGTACTCGTCTACAGCCGAGTTCACCCACGACAATGACAAATCACACTAACAAATCACAGTGATTTACGTTACAATCCGGTTGCAATGACAATACTGCAGAACCTAGTAAAATAACATACAGGACATGAACCCTCTAGATCACTGCCCCACAATGGCTTTACTGAACTGCAATCACATACGGTGATGCTCAACACTAGCAACAATCACCATCAAATAACAACCCCTTTGCAATAACACACACGACAAGTACTCTAATTTCCAAGTATTAGAATACTGCACACACCTACTTACTTACTGTTGCAAATGACCCCAGTGCTCTCAATAACCCCTAGAACATAGGTTAATATATTGCAATCACCACACAGTAAATAACACAATAACGCTGGGCACCGTGACACTACGATTATATATATATATATATATATATATATATATATATATATATATATATATATATATATATATATATATATATATATATATATATATTATATATATATATATATATATATATATATATATATATGTCGTACCTAGTAGCTAGAGCGCACTTCTCAGCCTACTATGCAAGGCCCGATTTGCCTAATAAGCCAAGTTTTCATGAAATAATGTTTTTTCGACTACCTAACCTACCTAACCTAACCTAACCTAACTTTTTCGGCTACCTAACCGAACCTAACCTATAAAGATAGGTTAGGTTAGGTAGGGTTGGTTAGGTTCGGTCATATATCTACGTTAATTTTAACTCCAATAAAAAAAAATGACCTCATACATAATGAAATGGGTTGCTTTATCATTTCATAAAAAAAAAATTAGAGAAAATATATTAATTCAGGAAAACTTGGCTTATTAGGCAAATCGGGCCTTGCATAGTAGGCTGAGAAGTGAGTTCTGGCTACTAGGTACGACATATATATAAATATATATATATAAATATATATATATATATATAAATATATATATATATATATATATATATATATATATATATATATATATATATATATATATATATATATACATATATATATATATATATACATATACATATATATATATATATATACATATATATATGTCGTACCTAGTAGCCAGAACTCACTTCTCAGCCTACTATTCAAGGCCCGATTTGCCTAATAAGCCAAGTTTTCCTGAATTAATATATTTACTATAATTTTTTTCTTATGAAATGATAAAGCAACCCTTTTCTCTATGTATGAGGTCAATTTTTTTTATTGGAGTTAAAATTAACGTAGATATATGACCGAACCTAACCAACCCTACCTAACCTAACCTAACCTATATTTATAGGTAAGGTTAGGTTAGGTAGCCCAAAAAAGCTAGGTTAGGTTAGGTTAGGTAGGTTAGGTAGACGAAAAAACATTAATTCATGAAAACTTGGCTTATTAGGCAAATCGGGCCTTGAATAGTAGGCTGAGAAGTGCGTTCTGGCTATTAGGTACGACATATACATATATATACATATATATATATATATATATATATATATATATATGTCGTACCTAGTAGCCAGAACTCACTTCTCAGCCTACTATTCATGGCCCGATTTGCCTAATAAGCCAAGTTTTCCTGAATTAATATATTTACTATAATTTTTTTCTTATGAAATGATAAAGCAACCCTTTTCTCTATGTATGAGGTCAATTTTTTTTTATTGGAGTTAAAATTAACGTAGATATATGACCGAACCTAACCAACCCTACCTAACCTAACCTAACCTATATTTATTGGTAAGGTTAGGTTTGGTAGCCAAAAAAAGCTAGGTTAGGTTAGGTTAGGTAGGTTAGGTAGACGAAAAAACATTAATTCATGAAAACTTGGCTTATTAGGCAAATCGGGCCTTGAATAGTAGGCTGAGAAGTGCGTTCTGGCTATTAGGTACGACATATATATATATATATATATATATATATATATATATGTCGTACCTAGTAGCCAGAACTCACTTCTCAGCCTACTATGCAAGGCCCGATTTGCCTAATAAGCCAAGTTTTCCTGAATTAATATATTTTCTCTAATTTTTTTCTTATGAAATGATAAAGCTACCCATTTCATTATGAATGAGGTCAATTTTTTTTTATTGGAGTTAAAATTAACGTAGATATATGACAGAACCTAACCAATCCTACCTAACCTAACCTAACCTATCTTTATAGGTTAGGTAGCCGAAAAAGTTAGGTTAAGTTAGGTTAGGTAGGTTAGGTAGTCGAAAAACAATTAATTAATGAAAACTTGGCTTATTAGGCAAATCGGGTCTTGCATAATAGGCTGAGAAGTGCGTTCTGGCTACTAGGTACGACATATATATATGTCGTACCTAGTAGCCAGAACGCACTTCTCAGCCTACTATGCAAAGCCCGATTTGCTTAATAAGCCAAGTTTTCATGAATTATTTGTTTTTCGACTACCTAACCTACCTAACCTAACCTAACTTTTTCGGCTACCTAACCTAACCTAACCTATAAAGATAGGTTAGGTTAGGTTAGGTAGGGTTGGTTAGGTTCGGTCATATATCTACGTTAATTTTAACTCCAATAAAAAAAAATTGACCTCATACATAATGAAATGGGTAGCTTTAATATTTCATAAGAAAAAAATTAGACAAAATATATTAATTCAGGAAAACTTGGCTTATTAAGCAAATCGGGCCTTGCATAGTAGGCTGAAAAGTGCGTTCTGGGTACTAGGTACGACATATATATATATATATATATATATATATATATATATATATATATATATATATATATATATATATATATATATATATAAATATAATTACTGCTGACACATGTAGCCTACAGCTATCAAACGTTATTGGGAACACTAAGGAGATCTCGCACTCCTTAAATCACATGGGTGAGTGATTTATCGATCACGCATGCCGATAAACACTCTCGAGAGTCACGTTACTCGACAGAGCGATGGCGGTCTCTCCAGACAGCCTCGTCACTCACGAAATTCTACCAAAATTATGTTAATGCTGCAACCACAATACATATATATATATATATAAATCACACTTGTCACGGCCCTGGGAACAATACAAGAAATTAAGACCACACTGTGGTATACTCCACAATAATCATTGCCAGGAATCACTGACGTTACACACATACTCTGTGTTGGAATTCCACACCTGCAAGACTACACATGGAAATGATATCACTCCATCCCACAGACTATCAAAAATGATTAATTACAACAATGGAATAATATAATTATTACATGGACATCCTCTCAGTCCTTGGCTAATCTATGTATACTCTGTTCCGGTGTGTACCCACACACACACACACACTGTACGTCTGTCTACACAAGACGTAAGTCCCTCTGGACTGACAAGAAGACAATAAAAGTGATTATCTCCTCGCCCACACTTCACTTCCACCTCACAGGTGCTACGTGACAATGTGACGGAACACTTGACCTCGAATTCAAGCTTTTAGAGACTAACTGATCATCAGAAATACACACATAGGTACTTACTCATTCATATTGCCGGCTTACACACCATTCCCATACATCAGGCACCCCGCTACGGGTGGCTGGCTCGCTCACAGAGGTGGCGTAGGCGGCGGTAGTACCACACGTGGTATTTACGTACAATTGGCGCGCACTCGAACCCTTCCCACTCACAACACGACTCGGTTCGCACCCTCGACCCACCGGTGAAGTGAAGCGTTCGTACCCAGGTGACGCGCACAACGATAGCGTCTCACACAAACATAGAAAATCTGCCTGACACGAATTTCCCCATTCCCATCGACTGCTACAGAGCACTAGCAAGTCTAATCATCACTGGTATGGGTTCTACGAGTCTGTTACTGCTCGTATGCACATTACCCATGATCCCAGATCACAAGATCTTCTCTACCCACTGTACACAATGTCTTTCTCCCCTCCAAGCGACGATTTCTTCAGGATTCTGTGACGACCGCTGTCGTTGGTGAAGCAGGATTTGAAGCAGTTGAGTAGTCCAGCCATCACGACGCCCTATACTTCAGTTTGGCCGAATTGAGTACAGGAAGTGTCTTGACAAGGTGGCAGCTGGGTTCAGAATGATGCTTACACCAACGATTCCCGCGTCCTCCTCGAAATAACTAATGAGAGGAAGGCATACAGCGGCCTACCCCTCTCATCCAATCAGCGACAGTGTAGCATAGCCCCTAGGGCAACTCCAAGATGGCAGACCAACATGGCGGCTCAAGATGTTTACTAAGATGGCGGCTGTTTCCATGACGACGACTCGAGCGCGGAAGGCCCACAGCTCACCCACGCCTGCGGCCTAGCTGTTCCCGCGCAAAGTGGAGTCTCGCTCCATGCCATACAATAAGATGATGCTATCGGCTCTAGCACTGTCCACAGACGTGTTATCCCGGCCAGGGTAACATTTCTGGACTGCTGATGAATGGGGCTCTCACATGAGCCCAAACACTAGATGTTTCGGTTGCTGGTTACCAAACTTAAGTCCGCCCACTTAACAAGTGCACTTATCAAATGTACTGGCTCCCACAGGCATAAGAGTACTATTGTAAGTGAGCTGGTGAACCATCTCCTCACACTGATCACAGTTGTATAAAACTTTTTCCAATAAACAGCTATATAATGCATTAAATAGAAAGAAATCTATTCCCAATCTATATTCCTTAATAAATTCTTCAAGCTTTGACTGGATTTAATTCAATTTATAAATATGTGGAATTTATTCTCCCGGGCTGGCTAGCTGATGCAATCGCATCCATGAATTCTAGGAACAATCTGGCATTACTATGCCTTAATTACATAAAGGTTAATATTGCTACACTACTGGTTAATATTATTAGTAAATTATGTTCCTAAGTAAACCAAATTTATAATATTACACTTGGGATTAGTATTTAGGGTGTTGAAAATTCCCAACAGTTGTCCACTGTAGCTTATATTATGTCCGAGTCAACCCTGGCACCCCAGATCTATCTGCTTGTGCGTCTCTATATTTTCCTGTCTGTCTGGCTCTCTCTGTCTCTTTTACTTTTGAACTAAAACACGGGATCGTAAGGGCTGTAAAATGACGCACCTAGTGAAACTGCATGCCACATCTGTTATTGTGGAGAATTCTGACTCGTGGAATTTATTATTTATTTTAATTATTAATTATTTGATTAATTTAATGAGTTCTAATTTATAATTAAAATTGAATTATTATTTTATTTCTTACAATAGCTTAGCAGGCTGTATGTTTTATTATGTGGACTGTATGGATTTAAATTCCCCCACCTGTCATACCCCTACACAAGTTTGGTAAGGGGGGGGGTATCAATTGTAGCCTATCAATCGAGAATTATCGATGGACAGGAAAATTTGTACTAATTTAGTTGGTTAATCTTCTGGAGTTAGAGTACTCAATCGCATTATCTGAGTTGAAGGCTTTAATCTGGGTACTCGTTTGAGACACGTTGGCAAACTGCCAGGTATGGGCCTCGGGGCTATGACATAGACACGTCTCTACGTGTTGCAACAGGTAGATGTCACCTATTTCTCGGTTAACCACAGAAGATCTCCTGGAAGAATACAATATAGCTACTGCAAATAACCCCTTAATCACAGATATGACACATAAATTATTATTGGTTACGTGATTGTAAGAGGCTCAACCAATTTTGTTGGTTCGCCTACCTCTTAACCGGTATCTTTAATGATATTAAAAGGCCTTATAATAAAATATGGATTAATTTTGACAAACCGGATACGAGGTACTCTTGTAATGTGAGGTAGCGGCATCGGAAGACCATAGAGATGGCTCGGGTTACGAGTATAAACGTGGCTGCCTAGAGAGCTTCCTCACAAGAGATTTACTGGTTATTCAATGGCGTACTCCTCCTCCTTGTACGGGGGGGGGGGGAGTATGCCCCGTACAAGGAGGTTTGTAGTGACGCCCTAGGAACGGTTCAATTTTCTGTCCATATATGAACGAGGGTAGTGAGGCGTTACTTTTGTTGCTTATATGATTTAATTCAGTCACAGAACAATTTTTTATCGTTTATAATGCTGGACTGGAGGTTTTAAGTAATTGATTTATATATGTTGTAAATATTTTAATGACGTGGCAATAATATTCCATGTTAAGGGAAAAATCCACTGTAATCTCGTTTTCTTTGAACATGTTATTATATTAATTTGTGTAAGAATTGGTTAAAAGATTAGTACAAGAACAACAATGTAATTGGTTGCATATTGCAACTAAGAATAAATAAATGGGGGTAGTTTTTTCCCGACAGTTATCCTACCTCAGATCATTTGAAGCCTGCTCCTAGAAACTCATTTATTTCATGAGAATATACTTTGAAACTATCACATAAGGATCTATCATAATGGAACTGTCATATAAGGAACCTAGTTAAGTAATCCTACCTCAGCTCAGAAGTAACCTACTCCTAGAGGCTCATTTATTTCATGAGCCTGTTATATGCATCAATAGCAGTAGCCTTTATTCATTAACAACATTAGGTAACAATCATATAAGGAACATGATGAGCCTGTGTGTAAGAGCCCTCATGTAATCAGTTAACCATATCTCCCATATGTATCAACCTGTTGAGCGAACAAGTTCTAGATACGAGTTAGCCTAGGAATGAATGATCGCTGATGGAATGATGTTCTTGAGAAAGGCACTTCCTGCATGAGACTGTTGATGGTTGAAAGCCTCATCAGCTATGGATGGAAACTACTAGTAGTCCACGAAGTTGGGCAAGGTGCGGAACTTTGAGGATGTTGGCCTTGTACATAACAGTAAGACCACCAACGTCATAACTGTATTTCAAGCTCACCAGACTTAGTCAAGACTAGAAATGAGCCTTCTTGCACGGCTTTCCACTTTGTCCAGAGTCTGATGAATGATGGGGGCAGACGATTCATGAAAGGGGTGCATACTTTAGATGAGAGCGAACTTGTGTTTTACATAAGATTTTGCATCCCTTGCTTTCAAGTAGGTGCGAGATGTACCGTAGGGCTGAACATTTCCTGGCTGCCTTTGGTGCTAGGTTAGGCACATGGCTCTTCATTGTCATTGAAAAGTCGAAATTAATTCCCAAGATGTTGATTTCATCTGTAAACTCTAAAATTTTGCCACCCATTTACAAGCCTGCCCGATTTGCCATGTGCAGTCTAGTTATTATCATTGCTTATATTTTCTCTGCCGCAAATGTGACCTGTGACATCTATCCCAGGTAGAAATCGCTGAAAGTTGGTGATTGATGATTCTTGCAGTTGATGGAATTTCTTCCTTTCTGTATGTGAAGGTTAGAGTGCAGTCATCAGCATAGGCCTGAACTTCAGGGATGAGATGAAGTAGGTCGTTAAAATAAACATTCCACAGCAGAGGGCCAAGCACACTACCCTGTGGAACGCTGACACCAATTGAGTGACTTTGAGATTCTGCTCCATTGAGGACTACCCTTAGAGTTCGTTCTTGAATGTAGTCTTACTAACTCTGATATGGAGTTTGAGATGCCTAGTGGTTGAAGCGTCACTACTAATTTAGAGTGCCAAACAAGATCAAATGTTCCTGCTATATCTAGAGCAACAACACAGCTCCGCCCATGTAAAACAGAAACAAGCAACACTTAGTGGGCTAGCCAGAGGCTTAGGGCCCGCGCAGGAATATCCCTGCAAAAAAAGCCAGCTGAACTTGGACTCCTCCAGTGATTGATGCCACTTAGTGGAGAGACTTAGCAAAAGATCAGCAGCAGATCGGCCTTTTCTAAAACCACACTGTCGATCACATATTAGCCGATGATGATAAAAATATGATATCATTTGCTAAGCGATTAATGACACTAGGATTGTACAAGTAATGGACAGCAGTGACACTGATCTGTAGTTACCAACCACTGAGCGAGCCGCTCAGTGGTTGTGCACTGGAACAACGTTTACCGTCTTTCATAAGGAGGGCCAAATTCCTTGTGCTAGGCAGAGTTGGAAGAGGCATGTGAGAGGGGGAGCCAACATGTCAGCCCATCTGAGTAGTAGTCAAAGATTGATCTTATCTGGCTCCACAGATTTGCTTGTGTCTAGCGTTTGAAGGAGATGAAGAACTTCAGCCTGCTTTATAACCACTTCAGTCATCCTAAACACAGTGCTTGGAGCAAGGTATGAAGGCTTACGTTCAGGATCAGGGACTTGCATCTTAGGATTTTCTTGGCTCTTCACGTCCCCAATTTTGACATTCCAATCCAGTTACAAGACATTCCAATCCAGTTACTTCAAGCTCTGAGCAGAGGGCTGGCCAGCACCATCTGTCCCAAAGCCAGGAAGTTCGAGCAGATTCTTCACCTCGATCTGTTGGGATAGCCAGGGTAGTAAAGACAGCCTGGTGGCCTGAAGAACCAATATGTTCCAGAGGTCTGCAGTAAACTATGCTCGCAGGAAGGTTAGTTACGACAGGATCGAGGGACGAGCCTCATATGTGGGTTGGAAAGTTCAAAAGTTTAAGGTTGAAGACTGCTAAGAGTTCATCAAAATCTCTCTGTATGAGATACTGGATGAGGTCACTGTCAATTATAATGTGCTGACAGTTGTGCTGTATTAGCAGGGAGTCTAGGTTGTCCATCAGGAAGTGAAACACCCGGCCATTGAAGTCTGTACATTGAACATAAGAGTACTGAAGTAGCTGGAATTAGGCAAATTTTGAAGAACATAATTTAAAGATGACCAGTGATGACCACATCAATGGGTTGAGCATGCACCTTATGTGCTGATACATAATGTAACACCCCCTCCTTAACCTTGCCTGTCTCTGCGCATCCATGAAGTTTAATCGGCAATTATAGCAAAGTTCTCAGGTGTCCTGCCATCTAGAAATATTTCTAGCACAACAACCACATCAAGACGATGAGTGCTTACAAAACTATGTGTAAGATCGCCTACATTGGCAATGAAGCCCCTGATGTTGGTAGACATTATGCTGATCGATTGACTCCTCATGTCTGTGAGTTGCCTGAGAATGCAGCTGTATGGTGGCAGACCTCGTAGCTGGTGTGCTGGTGGTGTGTAAATCTGCTGTGCTGAGTAAGGCACAGCACCACGCGCAGGCCATGGGTATGGATTGTAAGAATGCTGACGAGTAAGAGTGTGTTCCAATTCTGAGTATTTCTAAGATTGATCCAAGATAAGGTCTCTAAATATTTGTTCCTGAATATTTTAGGAACATTTCAGAAACATTTATTTATGAACATTTGTCAACCCCGAGGAAAAATTCGGAATCGGGGTCCCTAAGGCGGAATGCAGCTGTTTACAGCTACATTATGGCAACTCTTGCAACAACACTGGTGCCAGGCGTACTGATGACCGCCCTTCCTTTGGACCACCTCGGTCGCGTGGATAGGATGGATCTGCTGCATGGGCAACAACCACTTCTCCTCAACTACTGCCCCGGCCTGTGCCCTGGAGAGGACACTCCAGCGACGGCTCAACACGGGAAGCGACAGTTCCCGGTGATAAGCCTACCACTCAATTGGGGTAGAGTGAGGCGCCAGGGGTTGCTTCCGTCGGTGGGAGAAATCATCTGATTTCATTGGACAGCTACTGCCTGCCTCAAGCCATGCAGCCCCACAGTCAGTAAGGTGCTGTCCCACCACGGTCCGCTTACTCCATTGAGTGCGTGGGGCGGATCTTCAATAATGCACCAGGTAAAAGAAAACAAACACAGAGCCACCCAGCTCTCAAACTCGGAACGTGGAATGTAAGGACCATGACGCCGGGTCTCTCGGATGATCTACTGGAAGTAAACGACGCCCGCAAGACAGCTGTAATCAACAATAAACTACGCAGGCTCCAGACGGACGTAGTCGCCCTGCAGGAGACACGTCTGCCCGCGACCGGCAGCATAAGGGAGAAGGAATTTACCTCCTTCTGGCAGCACAAACCATCAGAAAAGGTGAGGAAGCATGGAGTTGGTTTCGCCATCAGGAACAGGTTGTTAGGGTCCATAGTACCACCCAAAGAGGGGTCTGCAAGGACCCTCAAACTTCAGCTTCACACAACAGCAGAAATGATCAGCCTCATCAACGCCTACGCACCAACACTGACCACTTCTACCGAAGCGAAGGATGAGTTCTATAATGACTTCGGCCGAACTCTCAGAGACGTACCTCAACAGGAGCCAGTCTTCCGACTGGGAGACTTGAATGCAAGAGCTGGTTCCGATCATAGCTATTGGCCTTCTTCCCAGGGCCAGTTTGGATTTGTGAAGATGAATGAGAATGGACAATGCCTCCTGGAGGTCTGCTGTCGTCATGATCTCTGCATCACCAATTCCTTCTTCGACACCAAGCCCCAGCACAAGGTTTCCTGGAGACACCTCCCCCCCCACCCACACCCCCCCCCCCGCCCCCCCCCCCCCCCGGGTCTAAGCATTGGCACCAACTCTACCTGGTGCTTACGGGGTGTAGCAATCTGAGAAACGTCAAACGGACCCGCAGCATCCAGAGCGCAGATTGTGACACCGACCACTGTCTCGTCGTTTGTAAAGTTCCAACCCCGGAAAATCCAGAGAGCAAAGGAGGGAAGACCACACATTAACGTAAACAAGACCCGTGATCCTCACAAGGTAGAAGAGTTCACTGCTGCGCTGGAAAACACCCTTCATGAACCACACTGTGATAGTGCAAGTGTAAGGTGGTCACACCTCAGGGGCACCATTTTCAACACTGCCATGTCCACCTTCGGTAAGAGGCAGAACAAGTCAACAGACTGATTCGAGGCCAGTGCACAGGAACTGTTATTCCTCGTAGAGGGAAAAGAAACGAGCTCTCTCAGCCTACAAGAACCTGCCCTCCGACCTGTAGGTTCATCAAGAATACAGTAGTAGGCTTGTTGAAGGCGAAGTAGAGTTTAACAAGCTGCAAGACGCTGCAGTAACGATTACTGGTTCTGACTCTGTTCCAGCATCCAGACCACGGCTACCGTCAGCAACATAAGAGGTATGTACAAAGGGATAAAACAGGCAACAGGCCCTACACAAAAACAGGACAGTTCCTCTGAAATCAGTCACCGGAGAAATCATTAAAGACCGCCGTGATCAGCAGATGGATCGCTGGGTGGAACATTACTCCGAACTCTACTCCAGAGAGAAATTAATCAGCATAGAGGCACTGGATGCAATCGAGTCCCTGCCCATCATGGAAGAACTGTATCTTGAACTGACTATGGATGAAGTTGAGAAAGCACTGCCTTCACTTTCCTTAAGGAAGGCCCCAGGAGACGACGGCATTCCGCCTGAAGTTCTCAAGTGTGGCCGAGAAATACTTAAAACTTAACTTCATGAACTTCTGTGCCAGTGCTTGATGGAGAGCTCTGTGCCACAAGACATGAGAGATGCGAACATCATTACTCTCTACAAAAATAAAGGTGACAGAAGCGATTGCAACATCTATCGCGGCATATCCCTCTTCGGCAAACTCTTCGCCAGGGTCGTCTTTGTCAGGCTCAGATTCCTGCTGAAAAAGTGTACCCAGAGTTACAGTGAGGTTTCACAGCCAAGAGGTCGACCACTGACATGGTGTTTCTCCTAAGACAGCTTCAAGAAAAGTGCAGGGAGCAGAGAAAAGCCCTGTTTATCGCCATCATTGACCTTACGATGGACTTTAACCTCGTGAGCAGGGACGGACTCTTCAAGATCTTGGCCAAAATTGGCTGCCCACCCACCCTACTCAGCATGATACAATTGTTCCACAAGGACATGAAGGGGCACGGTCGTGTACGACGGCTCAATTTCTGAATCATTGAATATAAATAGGGGGTGTTAAACAGGGATGCGTCCTTGTTCCAACCCTATTCGGCATCTTCTTCAAGATCCTTGTCTAGCATGCCTTTGGAACAAGGACAGATGCCATCTATTTCTGTAGAAGATCTGATGGAAAGCTCTTCAATCTATCCAGACTCCGAGCAAAGACGAAAGTACAGAAGAGAATCCTCAGGGACTTCCTCTTTGCCGACGACACAGCGATCACACCACATACACAGAGCAGAAAGCCTGCAGCAGCTACTCAACCGCTTTGCCGTACCATGTTCCGCATTCAGCCTGATGAAGACACAGGTGATGGGACAAGACGCCAATGAGTTACCCTGTATAAATATCACAGACTGCGAGCTGGAGGCGGTCCACGAGTTTGTGTACCTGGGACCACAATCTCAGACACCCTTTCCCCTGGACACTGAGCTCAACAGGCGTATCGAGAAGGCCGCAGCAACACTGCCCAGGCTCACAAAATGAGTTTGGGCAAACGTCAAACTGACATTACACACCAAGGCGCAGGTCTACATGGCATGTGTGGTAAATGCACTTCTCTACGGCCCGGAATACTGGACCCTGTGCTCTCGCAAGGAGAGATGGCTCAATACTTTTCACATGCGGAACCTGAGAAGCATCGCTGATATCACGTGGAGAGACCATGTGAAGAACAACGCAGTGCTAGAGATAACAGGAATCCCTCAATTATCACTCTCCTGAAGCAGAGACGCATGCGATAGCTGGAACATGTCACACACATGGAAGATGTGTGCAAACCGATGGACCTCTTATATGGAAAATTGGCATCAGGAAAGAGGCCCACCAGACGACCCCCAGCTACGTTTCAAATACGCCTGCAAACGCAACCTCAATTAGCTGAACATGAACATCAACACTTGGGAGGCAGCAGCTGTGGACAGATCTGCCTGGAGATACAAAGTGCAGAAGGGACTCCAGCAATTCAAGGGCGAACTAAAGAGAAAGAAGTTCTACAGAAACTTATTTTCCACGACCTACAAAGCGGAGGAAAGAGCCATAAAAAATCATTGAGAGGAACGTTACCCCAACTGAGGTCAACCAATAGATAAAACTAACAATATATTATAAGAGTAAGAAAGTCGCCAACCTGCTAAAGAAAAATTCTTCCGACACCAAGAAAAACGCCTTGAAAGAGACCAAGGTTGTCTACAGCTTCACGTGCCAACATGAGGATTATCAGCCCCAACAAACTCGGTATATAGGGAAGACAACAACGTCACTCTCTAGGCGATTAACAATGCACTAACAACAGGCCTCCGTCAAGGAACATATAATCACCAAACACAACGAGACGATAACCAGGGCTATTTTGACGAGAAACACAGAAATAATTGATAGACACAATGGCAATAGAAGATGACACATCAGTGAAGCACTGCAGACCAAGAAATCCAGACCAGCAATCAATAACCAGCTAATACACAATTACACTCTACACACTTCATGAGCCCGGGACAACGCAGCAGCTGGACCGAATGACCCCTCTGCAACAGGAACGTAAGCAACCAGAACATAAGCTGTCAACATAAGAATGAAGGTAATTGCAGAAGGCCTATTGGCCCATACGAGGCAGCTCCTATTCATATCCACCCAACCACCTCACCATAAGAGGAGATAAATATATATGTTTCATTGAATATGACCGCATATTCTGTATTTATTATTTTCTGGTTTAGGGCTTCTATCCCTCTAACTATTTTCTTAGCATCAGGGCTTAATTGAAATAGGAGTTCTCCAAAACTCATTTTCGTACTTTTAAGGTGAAGAAAAGAAGTGATTTACTACAGAGTGTATTATAGATTCCTAGGAATCACATGAGACAAGCCCATGACATTACTCTAACAAGAGAAATGTTGAACAAGAATACTTGCATAATAGACAAAACCCAAGATTCAAGAAGATTACAAATTCTTGAGGCAATTCACATAAGAATAGAGCGACCTACCATGAACACCCAAATCACGGAACTATTTACTCTACCCACCATGAGAGTAAGGACAAGACAAGAACATATCGATGCCAACACAGAAGACAATGTCCAACATAACAGGCCAATTACACTGGATTAATCTTTGTGTTTAGATAGGAGATGCCTCGTATGGGCCAATAAGCCTTCTGCAGCCACTATGTTTCACCTCACATTTATCCCTTATGTATCCCCCCATGTTTTCACCTTCATTGTATTATCACCTGACCTAATGCGGGTATAAATATAACTAGTATTGTAAGATCTGTTCACTTGAGAATGAACCATGGAGGTTCGAAACGTCGTGCAAATTATACAAATAAGTGTAATACACTCTATAGTAAATCACTTCTTTTCTTCACCTTAAAAGTACGAAAATGAGTTTTGGAGAACTCCTATTTCAATTAAGCCCTGATGCTAAGAAAATAGTTAGAGGGATAGAAGCCCTAAACCAGAAAATAATAAATACAGAATATGCGGTCATATTCAATGAAACATGTTTGAAAGAAAACCTGCTGCCAGTATACACCAATATATATATATATATATATATATATATATATATATATATATATATATATATATATATGATCGATGTTCCCTTCGGGAATCTTAATTTTAAGATGAATAGGAAAACCAGGGATATACTGAACATCTTGTATCAGAATCTTTACTTTAAAAAACATAACGTTTCGAATACTTCTCGTATTCATCATCAGATCTAAAAGAAAAAACAGAAATCACAATCAAATAGCTGGTAAACAAAGAACTCATACTGAATATAATTGCCTATCAAAGAAAGGAAAATGCTTAAAAAACAAAACACTTAAGCGCACTTAAAGTGATCAATACAAATAAAACTTATTAACTGTCACATATATTAAAACTAATTTAAAATCCATTAAACTGCAAGATGAAATTAATAACTACTAAAACAAACCATTGCATTAAACTTACGTGAAGTGATCAGAAGTGAAACTTGATACCTAACACATAGATACTAAACACTATAACAAATATTTATATAATGACTACAAATCTACAAAAAATGTATGTAAAATACAAACAGAATAAACGACAATTATAAAGTACTAACCAAGATCTTATAAAAATCTCAAATATTAAACAAAATTAAATACCAAAAAATATATTATATATCCTAAATAAAAGATTATATTAATATACAATGTTAAGACTTGAAATAAGTAAGAAAGGGCAAAGACATGGTAAACTAAACAAAATTAAACTACCAAAATAAACTAAAAATCAAATTACAGGGCCTACTGTGCACTATACAGTGTACAATTGAACAGCTGAAAGGTTGCTATTTAGCAGAGGCCGCCGCTCCTTTATATATAAGGATTCCATTACTCTCAAATCTGACTGGCCATTCATACAAGTGTCCAGAATTTTAAAATCAGATTCCAGCAGAGAATGATCAAACTCATAACAATGGTTTCTAATCTCCGAAAATGCTGGTTTAGACAATGGTAATCCAGTCCTAAAGGTAATCCCCATTGCTCAAGTATCCTAATCTTAAAGTTCCGAATGGAACTCCCGACATATCCAGCATTACAGCTGGAACAATTATACATATATACGACATTTGAGCACAAGGGGGTAGGCACTTTATCTTTAAATTTAAAATAAGAGCCTATGGTATTTGTGTTGACAAAAATAAATCTAAAGTCTACTTGAGGATAACACTGCTGCAACAGTCTCCTCAAACGACTCCTTACAGAAAAGCTAATACTGCCATAAAATGGTAATTTAATATATTTAAGATCCCTTTCCACTGTAGTAATCCTACACGATGGGTGAAACTTCTTATTTAAGAAATTTCTTATAAAAGTATAAACCATATGCACAGGATAACCATTATTTGAAAAAAATTTCACAAGAAAATTAATTTCCTGATCAAAGTTATTCAAATTAGAACATAAAACAAAGGCCCTATTCAGTAGAGTGTTAATAGCATTTTTCTTAAAAATATCAGGAACAAAGGAATTAAAATTTAAACCTAAACCAGTAAAGATTGGTTTCCTAAAAACATTAGTGTTGAACCCATTGAGGTTATTCACTTTTACATCAAGAAACGACAATGAATTATCAACTTCAAACTCTGCAGTAAACCGTATATTACTATGTTGTGCATTAAGATACTCTCTAAATTTCTCAATATGACACTGGTCCCTAAACAACAAAAAAAGTGTCATCTACATATCTCCTGTACAAGACTGGTTTAAAGGCCGAAGGACAATTATCAAGCCAATTTATTTCGTGAAAACTCAAAAAAGCATTAGCCAGTGCAGGACCTAAAGGAGACCCCATTGCTACTCCATCAATTTGTTTATAATAAATATTATTAAACATAAAGATGGAGTTTTTAACTGCTATTTCTAACAGCCGTCTGAATATTTTACTACAAAATCCAGACACTAAGTTAGTGTCAGCAAATAATTGACTTACACAGATATCAATGGTTTCCAACAGAGGAATATTAGTAAAAAGTTATTCAACATCGAAACTGGCCATTATAGTTGGGAACTCAAAATTTAAAGAGGAAAGTTCTTTTACAAAATCCTGAGAATTTCTCACAGTAAATTCATTATGCGTTAATGGTTCTAATAATGGAACCAGAAACTTAGCCAGTTTATAATTAAAAGTGCCAATCCCTGATAAAATAGGACGAATCGGTATACCTGTTTTATGAACTTTAGGTAACCCATATAAGATGCCAGGCTTAGAGCCAGTTGCAAGTAATTTAGTATAATCGAAAAGAGAGTCTTTCAAATTTCTTAAAACTCTATTCAGTTTATCCTCACATTTCAAAATATACGAGAATGGGTCTATATCAACCAACGTAAATTTAGAGGGGTCTTCTAAAAACCTTTCCACCTTATTAACATACTCTAACTTGTCCAAAACTACTATACCCCTACCTTTATCTGGCCTGGTAATGCAAATACTCCTATCGTTCTTTAAGCCATTAATACACTCCAATTTCCTTTTGTCAAAAGGAGGGAATGTAGATTTATATTTACCAAAGTCGTTAAAGACTTCATGTGCTAAGGAGGAAACAGTACTGATGATATTGGTCCAACTATAATTTGTACCAGTCCTTAGGGTACAAGTTTTCAATGTGTTGCATAACCGCTCAAAACCTAAAAAATGATTAACAAATTTAGGTTTTTTACACGTCAACCCGAAGTCTAACCCTAGAGAGAGAAGTTCTTTCTTTATTTTTTTATAGTTAAAAAATAGGTTTTATAGTTATTTTACTATAAAACCAGAAAAACGGCCAGCCTACTCATGAGAAACTCTCCAGACACAAAGCAGAACGCTTTAAAAGAGACCAACGTCGTCTATGCCTTCAAATGCCCACTTGGGGACTGTAAGCTCCAAAAAACCCAGTATATAGGCAAGACAACAACATCTCTTTCTAGGCGTTTAACGATGCATAAACAACAGGGCTCCATTAAGGAACGCATAATCTCTTCCCACAACCAAACCATCGCCAGAGAAATCCTAGTAAACAACACAGAAATCATCGATAGATACAGCGATAGCAGGCGGCTTGACGTTTGCGAGGCACTACACATTAAGAAGTCAACACCAGCAATCAACAGCCAATTAATGCACAACTATATTCTACCCGCCTCAAAACTCCGCTCCAATATAGAAGCATCAAGAAATATGGACCAATAGGCTTTCTACAATCACTTCCATTTCAATACCCATTGTTTCGTGTTCTGTCTTGTGTTGATGAAATTAATACCCTATTAATGCCACCTCTTGTTCTGTCTTGTGTTGATGAAATTAATGCCCTATTAATGCCACCTCACCCCATGCACCTCACTCAAATGAATATATAAACAAAATCGGAGATGTGTAAGTTCTATTCAGTTGCGTATTTGTAAACTAAAGTCTTTGAAAATGTAATAAGTTTTACGAAACGCGCTCGTGTCGCGTCAGACTAGAAATAAAAATGAATTTTGGAGAATTGATTTTTGAATTACCTCCAACAGTGAAAAGAAATGTACGAAAGATTGAGAAAATTCGTGTTAGAATTATTAATCTTACTTTTTCGGTCATATTTAATAATATATGTCTACAGGAAAGACTGCTACCAAAATATACTAATATATATAAAATAAATATATATATAAATATATATATATATATAATATATATATATATATATATATATATATATATATAAAATAAATATATATATAAATATATATATATATATATATATATATATATATATATAAATATATGTATATATATATATATATATATATATATATAAATATATGTATATATATATATATATATATATATATATATATATATATATATATATATATATAAAATAAATATATATATAAATATATATATATATATATATATATATATATATATATATATATATATATATATATATATATATATATATATATATATATATATATATATATATATATATTTGTAAACTAAACTGTGTATTGTGCTACTGCACAACCAGGTGGCGCTGCCACCCACAGGGAAGCAGCCAAATCCCGTAAGTATAGAGAACTGGATCACCACTACAATTTTGTCCCCATTGCTTCTGAGACGCTCGGCGCCTGGGGTAAAAGTGCTACCAGTTTTTTGAAGGAACTGGGTTCTAGGCTCATTGAAACAACAAGGGACCCGAGAGCTGCAAGCTTTCTTTTCCAGCGCCTCAGTGTGGCGATACAGAGGGGAAATGCACACTGCATCCAGGGTTCCTGCCCGCCATCTGAGGAGCTAGAGGAACTCGACAACCTATGACAACCATCTTTGTAACCCATATGTAACTCCTTTTTTGTAACAAAGTTCAAATAAAGTAAATATATATGTGTACATACAAAAGAATGGGGGTGGTAGGAGAAGATAATATTAGTGTTCAGTGAGAAACCACAAGGTCTCCTCTGAATACTTTTTATTTTCTTCTCCGAGGCTATGGGTCCCCACATTGGCACCAGAGGTGGTACCCTCACAAAATTTTATATATATATATATATATATATATATATATATATATATATATATATATATATATATATATAAATATATGTATATATAAAATATATATATATATATATATAAAATATATATATATATATATATATATATATATATATATATATATATATATATATATATATATATATATATATATATATATATATATATATATATATATATATATATATATATATATTGGTAGCAGTCTTTCCTGTAGACATATATTAATAAATATGACCGAAAAAGTAAGATTAATAATTCTAACACGAATTTTCTCAATCTTTCGTACATTTCTTTTCACTGTTGGAGGTAATTCAAAAATCAATTCTCCAAAATTCATTTTTATTTCTAGTCTGACGCGACACGAGCGCGTTTCGTAAAACTTATTACATTTTCAAAGACTTTAGTTCACAAATACACAACTGAATAGAACTTACGCATCTCCGATTTTATATCTATTTGAGTGAGGTGGAAGGGGTGAAGTGGCATTAACACAAGACAGAACAAGAGGTGGCATTAATATGGTATTAATTTCATCAACACAAGACAGAACAAGAGGTGGCATTAATAGGGTATTAATTTCATCAACACAAGACAGAACACGAAACAATGGGTATTGAATAGAAGTGTTTGTAGAAAGACTATTGGTCCATATTTCTTGATGCTTCTATATTGGAGCAGAGTCTTGAGGTGGGTAGAATATAGTTGTGCAATAATTGGCTGTTGATTGCTGGTGTTGACTTCTTGATGTGTAGTGCCTCGCAAACGTCAAGCCGCCTGCTATCGCTGTATCTATCGATGATTTCTGTGTTGTTTACTAGGATTTCTCTGGCGATGGTTTGGTTGTGGGAAGAGATTATATGTTCCTTAATGGAGCCCTGTTGTTTATGCATCGTTAAACGCCTAGAAAGAGATGTTGTTGTCTTGCCTATATACTGGTTTTTTTGGAGCCTTCAGTCCCCAAGAGGGCATTTGAACGCATAGACGACGTTGGTCTCTTTTAAAGCGTTCTGTTTTGTGTCTGGAGAGTTTCTCATGAGTAGGCTGGCCGTTTTTCTGGTTTTATAGTAAATCGTCAGTTGTATCCTCTGATTTTTGTCTGTAGGGATAACGTTTCTATTAACAATATCTTTCAGGACCCTTTCCTCCGTTTTATGAGCTGTGGAACAGAAGTTCATGTAAAATAGTCTAATAGGGGGTATAGGTGTTGTGTTAGTTGTCTCTTCAGAGGTTGCATGGCTTTTCACTTTCCTTCTTATGATGTCTTCGACGAAACCATTGGAGAAGCCGTTATTGACTAGGACCTGCCTTACCCTACAGAGTTCTTCGTCGACTTGCTTCCATTCTGAGCTGTGGCTGAGAGCACGGTCGACATATGCGTTAACAACACTCCTCTTGTACCTGTCTGGGCAGTCGCTGTTGGCATTTAGGCACATTCCTATGCTCGTTTCCTTAGTGTAGACTGCAGTGTGGAAACCTCCGCCCTTTTCCATGACTGTTACATCTAGAAAGGGCAGCTTCCCATCCTTTTCCATCTCGTAAGTGAAACGCAGCACGGAACTCTGCTCAAATGCCTCCTTCAGCTCCTGCAGATGTCTGACATCAGGTACCTGTGTTAAAATGTCGCCAACATACCTGCAGTATATGGCCGGTTTCAAGTTCATGTCGACTAAGACTTTTTGCTCGATGGTACCCATGTAGAAGTTTGCAAACAGGACACCTAGGGGAGAACCCATGGCGACCCCATCTACTTGCTTATACATGTGCCCATCCGGGCTCAAGAAGGGTGCCTCTTTAGTACAAGCTTGGAGTAGTTTCCTCAGAATATTTTCTGGTATGTCAAGAGGAGTTCAGGCTGGATCACGATACACTCTGTCGGCTATCATTCCGATTGTCTCGTCCACAGGTACGTTGGTAAACAGCGATTCTACGTCCAACGAGGCTCTTACCCCTGTGGCCCGTGTGCCCCGCACACGGTTTACGAAAGTTTTACGAAACGCGCTCGTGTCGCGTCAGACTATAAATAAAAATGAATTTTGGAGAATTGATTTTTGATTTACC
Organism: Procambarus clarkii; assembly: GCF_040958095.1. Taxonomy (NCBI): domain Eukaryota; kingdom Metazoa; phylum Arthropoda; class Malacostraca; order Decapoda; family Cambaridae; genus Procambarus; species Procambarus clarkii. Next base: position 19,122,635 of record NC_091153.1, read on the forward strand.
TCCAACAGTGAAAAGAAATGTACGAAAGATTGAGAAAATTCGTGTTAGAATTATTAATCTTACTTTTTCGGTCATATTTAATAATATATATATATATATATATATATATATATATATATATATATATATATATATATATATATATATATATATATATATATATATATATATATATATATATATATATATACACATATATATTTACTTTATTTGAACTTTGTTACAAAAAAGGAGTTACATATGGGTTACAAAGATGGTTGTCATAGGTTGTCGAGTTCCTCCAGCTCCTCAGATGGCGGGCAGGAACCCTGGATGCAGTGCGCATTTCCCCTCTGTATCGCCACACTGAGGCGCTGGAAAAGAAAGCTTGCAGCTCTCGGGTCCCTTGTTGTTTCAATGAGCCTAGAACCCAGTTCCTTCAAAAAACTGGTAGCACTTTTACCCCAGGCGCCGAGCGTCTCAGAAGCAATGGGGACAAAATTGTAGTGGTGATCCAGTTCTCTATACTTACGGGATTTGGCTGCTTCCCTGTGGGTGGCAGCGCCACCTGGTTGTGCAACACTGAGGTTAATGTAGGTGTTAGCCAGGGTTGATACGCACGTGTAGTCCCATACCAACTGCTTGCCATTCTTCCAGGGGTTCACTGTGATACCATCCGGGCGACCAATAAGAGCATCAGAGTTACGGGGCGTTAGGTAACGGGGCTCTCTTTCAGCTGGGCATCCAGCTGTGGTGAGGCTCCTCTTGATGATGTCGTTAACTTCACTGTGCCTCGAGTGCCATCCCCCTGTGCTTTGGCAGAGTAGGCCATGGTGACCGTACCTGTCAGCCACCACCTCGCCGCAAATACACCTATATCTGGTGTGGATTGGGGCAGCAAGGCGGAGGGCCACAGCAATTCGGAGCGCGTGTGGTGTGAGACGCGAGCCATTTGCCGACATTGGGGTTGCTAACAGGAAATCCCCTGCATGTGGTGCTGCTACTGCTGTGAGGCGAGCAATGTCATGTTGTGTTGTTGCAGCACCCAGGCACTCTGCAGCAACTTGGTCTACAATGGGACCATCCCAGCTGGATTGCTTGTGGGATTTTGGGGATGGTGGTTGAGGTGATTGGCCTGCACGAGAGGCCCACTCTGTGGCACAGCGTGTAAAATTGGGATCATGTACACCTGCCAGCTGATATATATATATATATATATATATATATATATATATATATATATATATATATATATATATATATATATATTTGAGTGAGGTGGTATTAATAGGGTATTAAATTCCTAAACACAAGACAGAACACGAAACAATGGGTATTGATTGGAAGTGATTTGTAGAAAGCCTATTGGTCCATATTTCTTGATGCTTCTATATTGGAGCGGAGTCTTGAGGTGGGTATATATATATATATATATATATATATATATATATATATATATATATATATATATATATATATATATATATATATATATTCATATATATATATATATATATATATATATATATATATATATATATATATATATATATATATATATATATACAATCTTTGGACAACACCCACCAGTGGGACTCGAACCCAGAAAGCACAACTACCTTCCAGTAGCTGGCATAACTAGTATGCTTTAACCCACTACGCCATCAGACCTTACAAAAGAAGTAGATAGTTCGAGATATATATATCTCAAACATCTCTACCTCCCGAAGGCACCAGATGAGTGAGGGGTCAGTCTGCAATTTTCGTCAAGCCACTGTCAATGTGAGAGAACTCGTGTCCAGCTTATAAGCCTATACTTGCATAAACCACAAGTGAAGATATATATTTGAGATATATATATCCACAAGTGAAGATATATCTTCACTTGTGGTTTATGCAAGTATAGGGATATATATATATATATATATATATATATATATATATATATATATATATATATATATATATATATATATATATATTTTGGTAGCAGTCTTTCTTGTAAACATATATTATTAAATATGACCGAAAAAGTAAGATTAATAATTCTAACACGAATTTTCTCAATATTTCTTATGTTTCTTTTAACTGTCGATGGTAATTGAAAAATCAATTCTCCAAAATTCATCTTTATTTATAGTCTGACGCGACACTTGAACGCATTTCGTAATAACTTATTACATTTTCAAAGACTTTAGTTTACACACACACAACTATAACCTGCAAACACTAAACAGAGTTCTACTATGCTATCATTTAAACAGCTTTCATCTTATATACGTGCATTTGGGTGAGGTGATATGCTACAACAGTTTTGGATGAGGTGAACAAAACTTTCAACACAAGCCAGAGCAAACTTTCAACACAAGACAGAACAAGGTGCAATGGGTATAAATTGGATACATTAAAGGGAAGAATGGAAGTAACTGCAAAGGGCCTATTGGCCCATATTTCTTGATGCTTCTATATTGGTGCGGAGTCTTGAAGTGGGTAGAATATAGTTGTGCATTAATTGGCTGTTGATTGCTGGTGTTGACTTCTTAATGTGTAGTGCCTCGCAGATGTCAAGCCGCCTGCTATCGCTGTATCTATCGATGATTTCTGTGTTGTTTGTTAAGACTTCTCTGGTGATGGTCTGGTTGTGGGAAGAGATTATATGTTCCTTAATGGAGCCCTGTTGCTTAATTCAAACTGTCAAATAATTCAAACTGTCAATAATGGGCTTGAGAAATTTTCTTAGATGCGACAGGAAGAACTGGTAAAACACTTCTAATTAGATTGATTCTGGCAGCATTTCGGCATAACCGAAATGCTGCCAGAAATGCAGCATTTCTGTCGGCAAAATGGCATAACCTTAGCTCCTGCATCGTCTGGAATAGATGCGACATTGCTACCAAGTTTGCTTGTTTTTTATTTATATAAAAAATCAGAATACAAATCAGAATACAAAATCTTTTTTTTTTTTTTTTTTGAGATATATACAAGAGTTGTTACATTCTTGTACAGCCACTAGTACGTGTAGCGTTTCGGGCAGGTCCCTGGAATGCGATCCCCACCGCGAAGAATCGTTTTTTCATCCAAGTACACATTTTACTGTTGCGTTAAACAGAGGCTACAGTTAAGGAATTGCGCCCAGTAAATCCTCCCCGGCCAGGATACGAACCCATGACATAGCGCTCGCGGAACGCCAGGCGAGTGTCATACCACTACACCATGGAGACCGTAAAGAGACTATCATAAGACAAACACAAATCAAAGAAAGAATAGAACAAGAGTACATAAACAATACACAAGCAGCATAAAGCAAACACAGCACATGAAAGAGACAAAGAACATTAAGTAATAAAAAAAAAAATAACACACACACCCATAACACAGGGACAGTAATACAAAACACCCCAATAATCAAAAGGGGAGGAGAATAAAGCATAACCCCAAACCCCACACAGAGTAACACAAAATACATATGAGGTATGCTCCAGAAACAGAGGAGCAAACAAGCACACATACCATAAATAACATAAAAGGCACAAAAAAGCACAACTAACACAGGGCAAACAATAAGGCACACAAAAGACTACAAAGCATACAATTAACACAGGGCAAACAAAAAGGCACAAAGCACACAACTAACATAGAGAAAACAAAAAGGCACACGCAGGAGCTAGGGAAAGAATAAAAGCCACACCCACGCACAAACACACCAAACCAAAACACACAACCACAGGAGCAAACACAACAGAAACGAAACAACCACACACACACACTCCCAGCCCAACCATCGCCGAGGAGGCCCACCGGAGGGCCGGGGACCGAAGACGAACCGGAACAAGACCCACCCACCCAACCCACGACCAGTCACCCAAAAGCATCTCCCATGAACATACGCACCAGTAAGCCTACCGCAAAAAATCCCCCGGAAAAGCACGCTGCAGCCACCACCAGGTGTACCGCAAGCAGCCTCTCAAAAACCCCAAAACCCTATCAACCCCATAACCCTCCCTCCGATCAACCCACACACAAAACACATAGTCAGCCATAAGAAGACTTAACGTATTCCGCACCCGGCGAGAGCCCTCCGAAAAAGACAAAAACAAAAACTGCAAAAACCCACCCCTATACCCCGGCCCACAAACCACGGCCAACAGATCCCGAAACCAATCAAGCAAACCACTCAACCGCTCACAAAAATAGAAAACATGCAACTGAGTCTCGGGCAACCCACAGTGGACACATGCGGCAGAGGCACGCAAACCCAGCATGCACAACCATTCATTTGTCGCTAACGACAAATGTAACACGCGAAACAACAACTCCTGTTGCTGCGGGGCCAAAAACCGCGTCCCCAACGCCGCCCACACCTCCCCCCAATCCCAACATGGGAATAAAGCCTCCACCCGCGGCCGAACACAACGAAACAAAATCCCATAAATCGCCTTAACCGAAAGAGACATAAAACCTGGACAACGGCAGATAGCCCTAAGAATATCCACCGCCCAGGAGTAAACAGGTGGGGCACAGAAGGTCACCTCCCGACAACCACCGAAATCCACCAAAAAACTAAACCTAACCGAACAATAATAAACACACAAAGCATTGAGCCCCCCACGCATCGCCAATCCCTGACGCAACGAGACTCAGAACAGCGCTCGGGCTCTGGTAAACACATACGGAATACTAACCCCACCCTCCCACACAGCTAACACCAACGTCAAGCGACGAACCAGGTGGTAACGTCCACACCACACGTACCTATAAACCTGACGTTCCAACCCCAGAGCCAGCCGGCGATCCAGGGGGAAACACTGAGCCATGAACCAAACACGCGACAAAACCTTTCAAGTAACCAGCAACGCCCGCTGATAAATCGTCAACGGGCGCGCAGCCAACAACCCAACCGCAACGCCAACACTACGCGAAACCGCACCCCAATTATATTCCAAAGAGCGTTCGTAGGAAGCGAACCAGGTGATCCCCAGAACATGAAGAGAGGTGACCACCGGAAACCAAGACCCCTCCCACACAAGGCGAGAGGACCACCCACCGATACCCAAAAGGCCGGACATGGCACGATTAACTTGGGCTCCAGTGGCCAACTCAAACCTCTCAGCCATGGCCTGGACCGCCCCAACAGAACCCTCCGATGCCACAAACAGGACGGTATCATCCGCATAACCGCAGATGGGTAACCGAAGACCAGACGGCAGCCGGGGAGGGCGGATCAACGCACAGGCCTTGACCTCCCGAAAAAAGGCTCCTGAAAGAGCACATAGAGGAGCATAGAAGCGGACAACCCTGCCGCACCGAACGGCGCACAGGGAAAGGAGCACTCAAGAACCCATTAATGCATACCCGGCTGCAACACCGAGCGTACAACATACGCACCCAACGAACAAACAAAAGCGGAAACCCAAGCCGCTCTAACACACGAAAAACAAAGGCTAAAGACACACGGTCGAAAGCCTTCAACCAATCCAGGCAGAGCATCGCCGCCGACGAGCGAGAGCCCTACACATACATAAGCACATCCCGAAACAACGCATTGCACTGCAGTAACAAACGACCCGGAACACCACAAAACTGTTCCACAGAAACAACAGACGCAACAACACGGCGACACTGACCAGCCAAAACCTTTGACAGGACCTTATAGTCCACATTCAACAACGTAATGGGCCTCCAGTTCGAGAAGAACCGCAAATCGCCCGGCTTCGGGAGTAACCGCACAATCCCAACGCACTGAGACACAGGCAGAACGCACCCCCGAAGGCAAGCCCGGACCACCTCCAAAAGAACTTTCCCCAACACATCCCAAAAGGCAACATAAAACTCAACAGGAAGACCATCCGAGCCCGGCACCTTCCCAGAACGAAACGACCTAATCACATCGAAAAGTTCCCCCAACGAAACATCTGCCACCAAACCAACACAATCCTCAGCAGACAAACCTGGAACGCACCCACTAAAAAAATCATCCGCAATCGCGGCATCCCCATCTACCTCCTCATAGAGCGCAGCCAACTCCTGCCAAACATAAAGCAACACACCACCGGTGTCCGAAACAATGGACCCATCTGGCTGTTGCAGAGCCGTAAAAAGAACAGAGTCCCGCGCAACCTTCACCTTCCTTAAAAGAAACAGAGAAAGACGTTCCCCGTCAACATGCTCACCCACACGAGCACGCACACGAACACCCTCGGCCCACTCCTCCTGCAGACCACAAATACGCGCCTTGCACTCCGCAATCTCCCCAAAACAGTCAATCCCAGCATTGTACCACACGTACAACCGCGAAAGCCTCGCCTGTAATAACCGCAGGAACCCAAACCTCCCAGCAGCCTCACGTTTGGCAACCACCCGAAAAAACAACCGACACTGCACCTTACACCACTCCCACCAATCCAAAACAGAAGGAAACTCAGAACGCGGGGCCAGAACCCCGACCCACCATACCCGAAACTGGTCACAAACCCGCGGACAATGCAGCAACCCACAATTCAGCTTCCACCACCCCGCAACGACCCGCACCTGACAGGGCACACCAACCCGGACCACTTCTAAACTATGGTCCGAGAATGCAATCGGGACATTGTGGAAAGCAAACACAGAACACCCCCCGCCAGTAACATACACCCGATCAATCCTTGAACGCGCCCCACGCGCAGCAAAAGTAAAGAATAACTCACCCCCACAGAGCACAGCAGCATCCCGGAAACCACAAGAACGCACCACCTCCTGCAGCGCACCCAAGACACTATGCGGTCGGGCGCCACTACAGCCCCGCGCACTCGTCACACAATTAAAATCCCCACCAAAAATCAAACTCCGCGTATCATGACGCAGGAAAGGGAGAAGTCCCACCCGAAAAAACTCCTCCTGCTCCTGACGGCGCGCCGCCCCCGAGGGGGCATACACCGTCAAGAACGGAATGACAACCCCTAAAAACTCAACTCTCACAAACAAAACCCGCCCATCCTCATCCATCTCCGTGTGAAGCACGAAGAAGGAAGCCCTCCTAGAAAATAACATCATCGTCCCCTCGAAAGACGTCCTCGGCGGGTTGAGCACAAAATGAAAATGAACACTCAAACACTGCAACACAGACACATCATGAACATTATGCTCCTGGATCAGAGCCACATCCACACGCTGCTCCTGCAGAACATCCAACAGGCCCAACTGGACCCCAAGATCATTCAAATCTCTAACATTCAAAGTCGCACATACAACGGAGGACGCCATCGGGAGAACCTTAGGACACCCCCAACCCAACACGCCCCTCGGGGGACAAAACCGCACCTGCAGCGGGAGCCACACCCTCACCACTGGGCTCAACCCTCCCACCGCACTCTGGAAGATGATCGGCCAGGAACCGCCTTAACAATCAAGGGATGAACACCACCCGGCGAGGGCTCCCCAGGCGCTGGAGACACCATCCAAATCCTCTCCACGTCCTCCGCCGCCGCGAGCCCGATGCCATGCTCATCGCCAGACCCCGCTTCCGAAAGGGGAGGAGGAACCACGTGAGAAGCGGAGGGAGGAGCACCAGCCAAAGCCACACCATCCGAAGCCTCGATCCTCTTCCCAGGGGGCCCACGGCTCTGCGACCGATCCCGTGGAGCGCGCTTCCGTCGAGGAACAGAAGATCCCAACGCAACCACAGGAAGCACAGCACAATCAACCGTAGACGGCAGCACCACTTCACCGGCCTCAGGAACACCGCTTGGCTGGCCATCAGAAGACACCGTAGCAACACCACTCCTGGCCTCGGGCAATGCACCGGCCACAGCACAAGGCCGCCCTCCGACCCTACACCACATGCGTCGGACGCCAAGACATCACACGGGATGCTTGCACCTCCGCCGCCACCAGCAAAGTTGCACGTGAAGCAGGAGCCGCGAGAACAGCAGAATACACTGGCAAAGCGGAGGGACCAGCAGCAGACGTAGAGACAGGGACAACAGGGAAAGACACCTCTCCAAGTGCGCCCATAGAGCCCGGTTCCACAGAGGGCGCCCCAGCCTCCGGCAAAAGCGGAAAATCATCCCCATGGAACACCGAAGGGCCTGCCGAGTGAGGGGCACGGCAAGCAGCAGCAAAATGTCCCACCTCACCACACCGGAAGCAGGAGCGAGTCTGACCCTGGTAAAACACACGCACGTAAAATCCACACACAGCCACCTGGGAGGGAATAGCCCCAGAAAGCCGCATGCGCTACGTACTCACACCCATACGGAGCCCCTTCAGGCGCCCACTATGCAGACAGGTATGACGGTGCCCCACCACTTCACCATACCGACGGAATGCAACGCACAGCTCATCCTCAGGAAACTGCACCGGCGCACCATGGACACTTACAAACGTCAGGGGTCCCCACGGATCTGAGACCTCCACCGTCACAGCAGAATCCGGAAGTACATGTGTCTGCGTACCCCAGCGGCACACAAACAGTTGATACACACTCGCCGAGGAGAATGTCACCGCCACCCGGGTAGGAGAAAGCTTCTCTAAACCGTAGAGATCAGGGTACTCCACTTTCAGAACGTCCATAAGGGCAACCTCCACCAAGGGCCAGTCAACAGGTGCTGAGAAATCAAGCCGGGCGGTGTCGACCCGGCGAACACGGCCACCAATAGCCGATGCCTTAACACCCTCCAGGCCCCGGCCAATGGCCGCACCACACCGTCAACAAGACGACCACCACGCAGCAGCTACAGGTCAACACTGAAAGCCCGGGCCGAACGTCAGCGCCCTCCGGTAGCAGAGCGGCGAATCCAGATTTTTCATCGTTGTATCTATCGATGATTTCTGTGTTGTTTGTTAAGACTTCTCTGGTGATGGTCTGGTTGTGGGAAGAGATTATATGTTCCTTAATGGAGCCCTGTTGCTTAATTCAAACTGTCAAATAATTCAAACTGTCAATAACGGGCTTGAGAAATTTTCTTAGATGCGACAGGAAGAACTGGTAAAATATTTCTAATTAGATTGATTCTGGCAGCATTTCGATCCCAAAATAGTATAACCTTAGCTCTTGCATCGTCCGGAATAGGTGCGACATTGCTACCAAGTGGTAGAACTGCTACCTTGGCTTTCAAATTGCCATCGAGCATGCAATTGATTGAAACTCCCACGTGCAACATTTCCAAAGCATCCTGCACACGAACTTAACAATATCATTCAGTCTAACATTCAGAGCGAGGCAGTCACATACAAGTCCGTCGACACTGTCGAGGAAGCAGATGAAGCAGTTAATTATCCAACAGAACTTTTTAATTCACTCGATCTGCCAGGGATACGATCACACGTATGGCAATTGAAAATCGGCGTGCCAATTATCATATTGCGAAATATCAACCTCGCAACGCCACGCGGCTTGCTGTAAAAAATTTAATCAGCGACGTCGTAGAAGCAACAATCTTGACAGGACCTTTCAAAGGTAAAGATGTCCTTATTCCTTGCATTCCTATGATTCCAACAGATATGCCATTTCAATTTAAGATAATATAATTTCCAATTCGATTGGCGTTTGTAATCACCATCAACAAAGCTCAGGGCCAATCTTCAGAGTTGTGCAGTTTATATCTTTTTTTTTTTTTTTTTTTTTTTGAGATATATATAAGAGTTGTTACATTCTTGTACAGCCACTAGTACGCGCAGCGTTTCGGGCAAGTCCTTAATCCTACGGTCCCTGGAATACGATCCCCTGCCGCGAAGAATCGTTTTTTCATCCAAGTACACATTTTACTGTTGCGTTAAACAGAGGCTACAGTTAAGGAATTGCGCCCAGTAAATCCTCCCCGGCCAGGATACGAACCCATGACATAGCGCTCGCGGAACGCAAGGCGAGTGTCTTACCACTACACCACGGAGACTGGTAGACACGAATTGCTTCTCACATGGACCAAAGAGCCAGAGCTCAACCCCCGCAAGCACAACTAGGTGAGTACATGGACAATTATATTTTGCGTGTTCTAGAGTCGGCAAACCAGACAGTCTCTATATCTCTACAGACAATGCAACAACAAAAAATATTGTATACCGAACTTACCGAAAGTTCTTTACCGATTGCTTTGAAATTTTCACACAACGTTCCATTCACATCCGAACGGGTATTTTATATACATACTATGTAGATGTCACGTCAGTGACGGGAAGCTACTAAGAGGAGGAATGTAGACATTTACATACCACAGAGTCTCTCCCAGATGAAGAAAGTGATTCGAAACAGAGTAATGCGAAAGATGTACAGTGACCACAACACAGCAGTTACAACATCAGGATCTGCGGGTTGGTACAAGAATTCAACCAACTACGAACCACTTAGTTTGATGAACGGGAGCAGTAGAACAACAGAAGTGCACTTACATCGCATCAGGCTTGGATACCCATGTGCATGGGAAATAGGCTTACAGGTTCCGGAAGGTGAGAGGAAATGTCAACACTGTGGAGAAATGCCCGACAGACCACTGGAACATTATCTAACACAGTGCACAGTTCCAAAACCGTTAAGATTTCACCTTCGATTCACCAGAGCAGAGGAAGTTGTTAAACACATGGCAAAATCTTACTGAAGCGACCATACGAGTCATACATACTCATCTTCCGCCCAGGTAAAACAGAAACGAGCATCACTTAGTGGGCCAGCCAGAGGCTTAGGGCCCGCGCAGGATTATCCCTGCTAAAAAGAGAAAAAAAAAAAAAAAAAAAAAAAGTGACGGGAAAAAACATGTTCTTTTGGAAAAACTGTGTTTTTCCATGTGTTTTTCATGCGAGGGAAATCTTCGAAACCACTTTACAGATTTATTTGAAATTTTGACACAAAGTTGCATTCGAATAATCGAGTGTTTATATATACCTACTATGTACATGCCTCACCTGTGAATCAAAAAAACATGATTTATTTGAAAAACAGCGCCATCTGTTAGACGTAAGAGCAACACACGCTGTAATCTCAGAAAGTTCTTCACTGATTGCTTTGAAAGGGTAACACAATGTTCCATTCGAATACGTGCGTATTTTTATATACCTGCTATATGGATGCCACACCTGTGACAGGTAAAACCACGCTTTTTTTTAAAACGGCGCCATCTGTTGCACATATTAGCAAAATGCTATACCACATATGTTATGATTCCCTTTCAATGTTTCCGATTGCATTGATAAATTTAATTTTCAAATTGTTTCGATTTATTTTCATTTTGATTTAATTATTTTGTGTGATATTGTGTTGGAATTGAGCTGTGTTGCTTACCATACTGATCATTTCATAAGTAAAAGTATTGATGCGACACTTATGCCAAGTAAACACATTCGTTTTTAAGAAACAGCGCCATCTGTTGCACGTAAGAGCAAATCAAGCTTTACTAAATATGTTATGAATCCATTTCAATATTTCCGATTTCATTGTTAAATTGAATTTTCATAGATATCGATTTCTTTTCATTTTGATTTATTTATTTTGTGTGACATAGCATTGGAATTGAGCTGTGTTGTTTATCATACCGTTCATTTCGTGAGTATAGTTTATTTTTTTTTATTTTTAGATTGATTTTCATTTCGTTTCTAACTGTTTTTTCTTATATTTAAGTGATGGGAACATCAGATCATTTGATGTTCCCAATTTTTTTATGGGAACATTAGATCATTTGGGAATGCATCGGACGAGGGAGTGAGGAAGGTGGGGAGGACGATGGGACAGGAGGGGAGGATGGTGGGAAGGACGAGGGGACAGGGGATGGGGTAATGGTGGGGACGACGAGGGAACAAGGGAGATGGGGATGGTGGGGTCGAGGGGACAGGGGAGTGGAGAATGGTGGGGAGGATACGGGGACAGGGGAGTGGGAGATGGTGGGGAAGACGAGGGGATGGGGAAGGGAGTGAATGGTAAGGAGAACGAGGGGACGGGGGAGTGGGAGATTGTAGGGAGGACGAGGGGACGGTTGAGTGGGAAATGATTAGGAGGACGAGGACACGGTAGAGTAGGGAGGACAAAGGGATGGAGGAGGGTGGGAGATTGGTGGGGAGGACGAGGGGACGCGGGAGTGGGGAATGGTTGGGAGGATGAGGGGACGGGAGAGAGGGGAAAGGTGGGAAGGACTGGCAGACAGGGAAAGGTTGCTGTGGCTCAGCAACGCACATGCGTTGCTGAGCCACAGCAACGCATGGCCGGGTACAGCTAGTATATATATAAAAATGGAAATGTTCGTTTGTTCAAAATCGCTAATCTCCGAAAGTTCTTCACCGATTGCCTTGAAATTTTCACACAACGTTCCCTTCACATCCAAGCGGGTTTATATATACATACTATATAGATGTCACGTCTGTTACGAGAAAAAACATGCTTTTTTGGAAAAGCTTTGTTTTTCAGGTGTTTTTCATGTGAGGGAAATCATCGAAACCTCTTTACCGATTGTTTTGAAATTTTGGCACAACATTGCATTCGAATAGGCGAGTGTTTCTATAGACCTACTATATACAAGTCTCACCTGGGACCGGAAAAAAACATATTTTTTTTAAACAGCGCCATCTGTAGGACATAAGAGCAACACACGCTGTAATCTCCGAAAGTTCTTCACCGATTGTTTTGAAATTTTGACAAAACTTTCCATTCGAATACGTGCGTGTTTTTATACCTACTATTTAGATACCACTCCTGTGATAGGTAAAAGCATGCGTTTTTTTTAAAAAACAGCGCCATCTGTTGCAAGTAAGAGCAACATTCGCAATGCAAAATATGTTACGATTCCCTTTCAGTGTTTCCGATTGCATTGATAAATTCAATTTTCATTTATTTTGATTTATTTTCATTTTGGTTTAATTATTTTGTGTGACGTTGCGTTGGAATTGAGCTGTGTTGTTTACCATACCATTCATTTCGTGGTTATAGCTTATTTGTCTCTTTTTTTTCATTGTTTTCATTTCGTTTTTTTAACTGTTCTTCTTATTTTTCAGTGCAATTGGTGGTGAAATTGAGCTGTGTCGATTGATCTGCGTTTGAATTGAAATATTTCGTTAGTATTTTTTGTTTTTGGTTTGAAAACAAGAAATGGAGCAACACGCTTATTTCACAGCTGCAAATATACAACAAACAGATATGAATCAACCGGCTACAATGTTAACTGCTTTCTTCACGTTATGTCAAAATGACGTGTTTGCGAAAACACTGCTGTATTCGGAAGTGCATACGTATTACACATGGAATGCCAGTAGAAAAATCATTTGAACGACGCAAACGAGGAGAGCGAGTCGAACGACAACCTGGCATATTCAAATAAACTACGATAGACAGACTGTACAAAAGGAATTTGTTGACTTACTGCAGGGAACACGGGCCACAAGGATAAGAGGCTCGTTGGACGTAGAATCACTGTTTACCAACTTACCTGTGGATGAAACAATCGGGATCTAAGCGGACAGAGTGTATCGTGATCCGGCTTGTACTCCTCTTGACATACCAGAAAACATTCTAAGGAAACTACTCCAAGCTTGTACTAAAGAGGCACCCTTCTTGAGCCCAGATGGGCATGTGTATAAGCAAGTAGATGGGGTCGCCCTGAGTTCTCCCCTAGGTGTCCTGTTTGCGAACTTCTACGTGGGTACCATCGAACAGAAGGTCTTAGTTGGCATGAACTTGAAACCGGTCATACACTGCAGGTATGTTGACATTTTTACACAGGTACCTGATGTCAGACGTCTGAAGGAGCTGAAGGAAGCATTCGAGCAGAAATCTTTGTTGAGTTTCACTTACGAGATGGAGAAAGATGGGAAGCTGCCCTTTCTAGATGTAACAGTCATGGAAAAGAGCGGAGTTTCCACACTGCAGTCTACACTAAGGAAACAAACATAGGAATGTGCCTCAATGCCAACAGTGACTGCCCAGACAGGTACAAGAGGAGTGTCGTTAACGCTTATGTCGACCGTGCTCTCAGCCACAGATCAGGATGGAAGCAGGTGGATGAAGAACTTTGTAGGGTAAGGCAGGTCCTAGTCAACAACGGCTTCTCCAAAGGCTTGTTCGCATTTGTGTTCCTCACGTGTGCCCCAAAAAATTAGGTGATTTGATAAAATGCTATGCCCAAGTTTACCATCCGAGTGCCGGTGGGGAAGTGGTTCAAATAGCTTCAGTTATCACTTCCTTAGTCCGGCCTTGATGGCCAAGCAGATTAAGGCGTCCCTGTACATACCAGTTGCGTTGCTCCTGGCAGTATGGGTTCGAGCCACTTCTGGGGTGTGAGTTTTCAGTCGCATATAGTCCTGGGGACCATTCAGACTTGTTCGCACATATATATATATAATATACAAATATATATATATATATATATATATATATATATATATATATATATATATATATATATATTTATATATATATATATATATTTATATATATATATATATATATATATATATATATATATATATATATATATATATATATATATATATATATATATATATATATATATATATGTGAGGTGGGTAGAATATAGTTGTGCATTAATTGGCTGTTGATTGCCAATATATAAATACTATATTCTACCCACCTCAAGACTCCACTCCAATATAGAAGCATCAAGAAATATGGACCAATAGGCTTTCTACAATCACTTCTATTCAATACCCATTGTTTCATGTTCTGGCTTGTGTTGATGAAATTAATACCTTATTAAATACCACCTCACCCCATCCACCTCACTCAAATGTAGATATAAACAAAATCGGAGATGTGTAAGTTCTATTCAGTTGTGTATGTGCTAACTAAAGTCTTTGAAAATGTAATAAGTTTTACGAAACGCGCTCAAGTGTCGCGTCAGACTAGAAATAAAAATGAATATGGGAGAATTGATTTTTGAATTACCACCAACAGTGAAAAGAAATGTACGAAAGATTGAGAAAATTTGTGTTAGAATTATTAATCTTACTTTTTCGGTCATATTTAATAATAAATGTCTACAGGAAAGACTGCTACCAAAATATACTAATATATATATATATATATATAAATATATATATATATATATATATATATATATATATATATATATATATATATATATATATATATATATATATATATATATATACATATATATATATATAGAAGGGAGTACCACCTCTAGCTGGAAGAAGGGGGACCCATAGCCTTGGAGGAAACCACTCATAACGCATTAGAGGGAATGTTTAGATCCCCTCCAATACAGTTTCTGTGTGCTTTTCTCCTACCACCCCCTTCCTTTTTTATTTTATGTGCTTTATTATGCATTTGATGGTTACAACATATACATGGGATATATATATATATATATATATATATATATATATATATATATATATATATATATATATATATATATATATATATATATATATATATATATATATATATATATATATATATATATATATATATATATATATATATATTTCTGCTTCATTATTCCCTGCTTTGTTCACCCAGTTTATTCCACTAAGATTAAAGTCACCCATGACATAAATACTGTTAGATCTAGATGCTCTAGATATTTCATCCCATAGATGCTTTGCTTCCATTCTGTCTAAATTTGGTGGCCTATATATAACTCCTATTATAATATTATTTGCTTTTTCGTTTATTTCTATCCAAATAGTTTCTGTGTGTGGCTCAGTTTTGATTCCCTCTTTGAGACTACATTTCAAATTATCCCAAACATATGTGGCTACTCCCCCTCCTCGTCTAATATATCTATCTGTGTGAAATATTTTAAATCCATTTATTTGATACCTAGCTAATAGTTCTCTATTTTCTACATTCATCCACGTTTCGGTAAGTGCAATAATATCTATTTCTTCTGTACAGACAAAAGCATTTAACTCGTTTATTTTGTTCCTTAGACTTCTACTGTTAGTGTAATATACCGAAAGTGAATTATTATTTTGAGGCCCTTCTCTTTCCCTGATCATTTTGCCAATTTGTTTCTCCAACAAACACATATTTTTATTTCCTCCTTTCTCCCTATCAATTCCCATACCACTATCTACTAACAGTTTAAACCCAAACAAATGCCTCTAACCACTGGTTCCAACGAGTTCGCAACAGAAACAACCCCAGCCCTCGATAGATGCATCCCATCACGAGCATACATTTCATTTCTTCCATAGAAGTGTTCCCAGTTGTCTATGAAAGATATTGCATTTGATTTGCAATATCTTTCCAGCCGGCAATTGACACCAAGTGCCCTCGATAACCATTCATTCTCAACGCTCTTTCTTGGAAGAATGCTACATATGATCGGGATTCCTCCCTTGCTCCTAACTAATTCTATGGCTTTGTTAAATTTCTTTATCAGTTCCTCACTCCTAACTCGTCCAACATCATTACCCCCGCACTAATACAAATAATGGGTTTGTTCCCATCTCCGGTCATAATATCTTTCATGTTGTCAACAATATCTCCAATTCCAGCTCCCGGATAGCAGACCCTTAACCTGTTCCCCCTATCTGGCACAAAACGTCCTGTCTAAATACCTCACCTGGGAATATCCTACTACCAAAATTCACTTCGGTACCTCCTTAACTTTTTGAGCACCCTGAGGGGCTCGCGCTCCGCCGCTCCTCGCTGATTTCCGTTCCGAGTAAACTGCAGGCTCACCACACCACTCGTCCTCCAACACGGCAAATGAATTTGCTGTCCTTAGGACGTCTGTAGGCGGCCTTGTCAAGGTCTTCTTAAGACCCCGGTCCTTAACGAGTTTCCACGACGAGGTCTTGTTATTATTGGTCTTCTCCTTCGTTTCTTCCCGATGTTTCAGCTGTCGTACCTCCTCTCGTAGGGAATCCATCTCTGCTCTCAGAGTTCCAACTAGATTCCTCAAATCCTTCACTGATCCTTCCATTATTGCTAGAATAATGTTACTACAATCCGAGCTCCAGCTAACACAACCTCTCACTGTCCCCAGAAGGATTGGAACCCAGATAGCCAGGAGCCTATCATATATGATGCTTATATTCAGGAGCATTATGCAACTTGGCATACCTGGTACCTTAACTACTAGACCAGCACAACTCTACAAAAGTCTTGGAAGTCGTGAGACTATTTATCCTAGATCCTAGAGTGCTCAGTAGTCCACTTTGGGATAGATATTTCATCGAATCACCTCACCTTGTGAGGTCACGTGAGCAACACAAATACGAACAAGCTTGAATTGTCCCCAAGCCAATATGCAACTGAATACTCCACACCCCAGAAGGATTCGAACCCCGATAGCCAGGATGTTACGCACCTTGGCGTACCTGGTACATTAACCACTAAATCAGCACGACTCTACAAAATTCTTGATAGTCGTGAGACTGTTTATCCAAGATCCGAGAGCGCTCGGTAGTCAACTTGGGCATACATATTTCATCGAATCACCTCACTTTGTGGGGCCACGTGAGCTACACAAATGCAAACAAACTTAAATGGTCCCCAAGCCAATATGCAACAGAAATCTCAATACCCCAAAAGGATTCGAACTCAGATAGCCAGGAGCGTTATGCACCTTGGCGTACCAGCAACCTTAACCACTTGACCAGTACGACTCTACAAAAATTTTGGTAGTCGTGAGACTATTTATCCAAGATCCGTGAACGCTCGGTGGTCAAATTGGGCCTAGTTATTTCATCGAATCATCTCACTTTGTGGGGCCACTTGACCACCACCAATGCGTCAGACCATAAATTAAAAATGACAAAATGAACTTTGGAGAGTTAATATTTCAATAACCTCCGACAGTGAAGAAAAACGTAAGAAATATTGAGATGATTCGGGTAAGAATCATTAATCTTACTCTTTCAGTCATATTCAACAACATATGTTTTCAGGAAAGATTGCTACCAAAACATACTAATATTAAAATGCACGACCCAGTAGCAAGAACCCAAGCCTTCACGATAAAATATCATCAAGATCTGATTCGAAATCAGATACACAAGACAGAAAATGAGATCAACGATAGCAAAACACAACAACTTCATGCCACAGAACAATAGAGACACACCAACATCGACGAAGACCTCCATACTCGAATAGACCAACACCTCGACATCCTTACAGATCGCTAGCACCACAGCACCGAAACCAGGATCATCATCTGTTGGATAACATATTCGACCTCGAGGCGCAAAGGAAGGTAACCATTAAAGACACCGTGAAAGGGGAACTTATTGCAGAAGGAGGAAAGATTCGAGGTAATCGTAACATATTGACCAAACCACACACTAGAAAGTGAACGCACGACGACGTTTCGGTCCGTCCTAGATCATTCTCAAGTCGATTGGTCCAGGATGGACCGAAACGTCGTCGTCCCTTCACTTTCTAGTGTGTGTGGTTTGGTCAATATGTTACGATTCCGTTTCTATGTTTGCGAAAGCATTGACAAACCGAATTTTCACAGATCTCAATTTATTTTCATTTTGATTTAATTATTTTGTGTGATATTGCATTGGAATTGAGCTGTACTGTTTACTATACCGTTCATTTCATGAGCCAAATATGTTATGATTCCATTTCAATGTTTCTGATTTCATTGATAAACTGAATTTTCATAGATTTTGATTTACTTTCATTTTGATTTAATTATTTTGTTTGACATTGCGTTGGTATTGAGCTGTGCTGTTTACCATACAGTTCATTTCGTGAGTATGGTATATTTTTTTACTTTTTCATTGGTTTTCATTTCGTTTTTTAACTGTTTTTCTTATATTTCAGTGTTGAAATATTCACTTTCACTTTCAAATTCAGAATTTCATAGAAATTTCAATATAGAAATTCACTTTCTAGTGTGGTTTCGTCAACATATTTTAGCTACGTTATTGCGACTCCTTGTCTGCAATCGTAACATATATAGCATAGTGCATGTTGCTCTTACTTACGACAGATGGCACTGTTTCTTAAAAAAAATATTTTTACCTGTCACAGGTGTTGCATCTATCTATACTTATACTTAAGAAATGAACAGTATGGTAAACAACACAGCTCAATTGTAATGCAATGTCACACAAAATAATTAAATCAAAATGAAAATAAATCAAAAGCTATGAAAATTATGTTGGTCAAAGCAATTGTAAACAATGAAATGGTAACACATTTAATATAGCGTGTGTTGCTATTACGTGCAAAAGACCCACCTAACCTCTCGTTGGTTGTTGGGGTTCGATGCTTAAGAAACGATATTACACTAATTTCTACCATACCTTGAGGTTACCTTGAGGTGCTTCCGGGACTTAGTGTCCCCGCGGCCCGGTCGTCGACCAGGCCTCCTGGTTGCTGGACTGTTCAACCAGGCTGTTGGACGCGGCTGCTCGCAGCCTGACGTATGAGTCACAGCCTGGTTGATCAGGTATCCTTTGGAGGTGCTTATCCAGTTCTCTCTTGAACACTGTGAGGGGTCGGCCAGTTATGCCCCTTATGTGTAGTGGAAGCCTGTTGAACAGTCTCGGGCCTCTGATGCTGATAGAGTTCTCTCTCAGAGTACCTGTTGCACCACTGCTTTTCAACATGTTTGGCACTGGCACTGTTATAAAAAAAACATGATTTTACCTGTCACAGGTGTGGCATTTATATAGTAGGGTATGTAAAAATACGCCTATTTTCGATTCAAACGTTTTGACAAAATTTCAAAGCAATTGATGAAGACCTTTCAGAGATTACAGCATGTCTTGCTCTTATGTCCAACAGATGGTGCTGTTTAAAAAAAAGCATGTTTTCCACGTCACAGACGTGACATCTATATAATATGCATATAAAAACCCGCTCGGATGCGAATGGGACGTTGAGTGAAAATTTCAAAGCAATCGGTGAAGAACTTTCAGAGATTAGCAATTTTGAACAAACGAACATTTACATTTTTATTTATATAGACTAGCTGTACCCGCCACGCAATGCTGTGGCTCAGTCTGGTTAAATGGAAAAGAAAGAAAAGAGAAAGTGCACGCTTTTAATATGTTTAATTTCACCATGCTTGTGGGTATACAATATTTTTGTTGTTCCATTGTCTGTGGAGATATAGAGATTGTCTGGTTTGCCGATTCTAGAACAAACAACATATAATTGTCCATGTGAGAAGCAATCCTTGTCTAGATATAAACTGACGAATTCTAAAGATTGAGCCTGAGCTTTGTTGATGGTGATTGTAAACGCCAATCGAATTGGAAATTACAATATCTTAAATTGAAATGGCATATCTGTTTTAATCATAGGAATTCGAGGAATGAGGATATCATCACCATTGAAAGATCTTATCAAGATTGTTGCTTCTACGTCGTTGCTGATTAATTTTTTACTGCAAGGCGTGTGGCATTGCAAAGCATTAGCTGATTGATTTTCGCAACATGATAACTGGCACGCCGATTTTTAATTTCCGTACGTGTGATGGTATCCCTGGCAGATCGAGTGAATTCAAAAATTCTGTTGGATTTCATCTGATTTGGAACCGGTTCATCTGCTTCCTCAACAGTGTCGACTGACTAGTATCGAGGAATTACAAGTAATGTTTGCCTGAAATCTCCTGCAATCAATATTAATGAATTCCACAATGGTCTGATGTTTCCACGCAAATCTTGCAATGATCGATCAAGAGCCTCGAGCGATTTTTTGTGGGCCATTGTGCATTCGTCCCAAACAATAAGTTTACATTTCTGCAATACTTTTCCCATGCCGGATGCTTTGGAAATGTTGCACGTGGGAGTTTCAATGAATTGAATGTTCAATGGGAATTTCAAAGCCGAAGTAGCAGTTCTTCAACCTAGTAACAATGTCGCAGCTATTCCGGACGATGCAAGAGCTAAGGTAATGCCATTTTGGGATCGAAATGCTGCCAGAATCAATCTAATTAGGAAGGATTTACAGTTCCTCCTGGCGCATCTAAGAAAATTTCTCCGAACCCGTTATTGACAGTTTGAATTATTTGATTGTTAATGCCTTTTCGCTCAAGTGTTAGCTTAGGAATATTTGATTGCACATACGACAACAGATGACTCGTGTTGTAATTTTGATCAAGACGCCATTCTACATCGAACGAAGCAGCAGCAGATCGATTTGGTCATGGCATTTCCAATTGATTTAGAACTTTGTTCGCGAATTCTAAGCACAAATCTTCAATTATTATCAACGCTTCGTTGTAGATTTTTGCTGTGAAATCCATGTTCATATTTGAATTTTCCTTCGTATTCGACGGATAATATCTTCAGCCATGTGCGATTTATATTTCTCCCATAACTCTGTTGGAGTTGAAGAGCAGCAGGCGATCAATGCACGAATTTTATTTGGATGTGACGTGTTGGACGCGTCAATAATGCATACATCCCAGTGTCGGTCGTTCTCCAGTAAATTCCCAGCTTGACATGCACTACGGAAAGTGGCATGTGTTTCGCCGTTGACAAATCTCAATGACTGGAAAGACGTTGGACCAGGCACATTCACCAACAGCATGCGAAGAAAGAAGCATTCATCTTGATTGGGATGCTTGGTGTACACTCTGCCTGTCGTAGTTTATTTGAACATGCCAGGTTGTCCGTCGACTCGCTCTCTTCGTTTGCGTCGTTCAAATGATTTTCTACTGGCATTCCATGTGTAATACATATGCACTTCCGAATACAGCAGTGTTTTCGCAAACGCGTCATTTTGCCTTAACGTGAAGAAAGCAGTTAATGTTGTTGCCGGTGGATTCATAGCTGTTTTTTGTACATTTGCAGCTGTGAAATAAACGTGTTGTCCATTTTCTTATTTTCAAAACAAAACAAAAAATACTAACAAAATATTTCAATTCAAACGCAGATCAATCGTTCACAGCTCAATTTCACCCCCAATTGCACTGAAAAATAAGAAGAATAGTTAAAAAAACGAAATGAAAAACAATGAAAAAAGAAACAAATCAGCTATACCTACAAAAGAAACGGTATGGTAGACAACACAGCTCAATTCCAACGCAACGTCATAAAAAATAATTAAATTAAAATGAAAATAAGTCAAAATCTATGAAAATTCAATTTATCAATGCAATCGGAAACACTGAAATGGAATCGAAACATATTTTGCGTATCGAGTCTTGCTCTTACTTGCAACAGATGGCGCTGTTTTAAAAAAAAAACGCATGTTTTTACCTGTCACAGGTGTGACATCTAAATAGTAGGTATATAAAGACACGCACGTTTTCGAATGGAACGTTGTGTCAAAATTTAAAAGTAATCGGTGAAGAACTTTTGGAGATTACACCATGTGTTGCTCTGATGTCCTACTGATGGCACTGTTTAAAAAAAAAAACATTTTTTTTTTTCCTGTCACAGGTGAGGCATGTATATAGTAGGTATATAAAAACACTCGCCAATTTGAATGCAATGCTGTGTCAGAATTTCAAAGCAATCTGTAAAGAGGTTTCAAAGATTTCCCCTCACATGAAAAATACCCGAAAAACACAGCTTTTAAAAAATAACTTGTTTTTTTCCCGTCAAAGACGTGACATCTATATAGTATGTATATAAAAACCTGCTCGGGTGCAAACGGAACGTTGTGTAATAATTTCAAGGCAATCGGTGAAGAACTTTCGAGGATTAGCGATTTTGAGCAAACGAACATTTCCATTTTTATTTATATAGACTAGCTCTACCTGGCCACGTGTTGCTGTGGCTCAGCAACTCATGTGAGTTGAATTGCTGGCATTCTTATCCTCGACCGGTGCTACAAGGGAATTAGTGAATGAAATACTACCAGAATACCTTAGGAACTCCATTGGGATTCATGATCCCAAATTTGCGGAAAGAACTGGTCAGTGGGACTCTCTTACCAGTTCACACTCTCGACCAAATTTTCCAAATGACGGCAAACAGGCCAAATGGGATAGCTCTATAGTGGAGGACATTGACAAAGCATTGCTGGAGGCAGCTTCTCAGAAGGACAGAGTGCGTCCCCTAGCTGTGCAAGCCCCCCATGCCGGGGACTTCCTGTTGGCAGTCCCTAATTCCGCCTTGGGCACCCGCCTGGACCATCGGGCCCTAAGTACTGGTGTTGCCCTGCGCCTTGCCGCTCCTATCTCCACCGAACACCGGTGTATTTGCAGCAATGCACGGGCAGACCAATACGGTAGCCATGGTCTCATCTGTCGTAAGGCACAGGGGAAGATTGCCAGACATGAAGCAGTCAGTGACATCATCAAGAAAAGTTTGGCTACAGCTGGGTGTCCAGCACAAAGAGAACCTCAGTTGTGCAGACCTGACAACAGCCAAAAACGCCCAGATGGAGTCACCCTGCAGCCATGGAGGGAAGGTAAACAGGCCGTATGGGATTACATGTGTGCATCTACATTGGCTGATCCCTAACTACCCTACAGTACAGTTGAGGGAGGTGTGGCAGCCACCTTCAGCGAGACCCAGAAAACCAACAAATACAGAGACTTAGAACGTTGTTACAGGTTCATGCCGATAGGCTCTGAGACTCTGGCACCTGGGGTAAATGTGCACTAAAGTTCCTAAAGAAGGGGGGTGAGGAACTCATTGGGAAAACTAAAGACTCACGAGCAGCCAGTTTCTTGTTCCAACGCCTCAGTGTCGCAGTTCAGAGGGGAAATGCGTGCTGTATCCTGGGTACGCATCCAACCTCCGAGGAGCTGGACGTCTTCGCACCCAACCTCCGAGGAGCTGGACGTCTTCGCACCCAACCTCCGAGGAGGTCTTCGAACTCTCCTTGCTAATTTGTTATATATATGTGTGTGTTCTCTGTAAACTGTAGCATTGCAATAAAATATGTATATATATATATATATCTCTCTCTCTCTCTCTCTCTCTCTCTCTCTCTCTCTCTCTCTCTCTCTCTCTCTCTCTCTCTCTCTCTCTCTCTCTCTCTCTCTCTCTCTCTCTCTCTCTCTCTCTCTCTCTCTCTCTCTCTCTCTCTCTCTCTCTCTCTCTCTCTCTCTCTCTCTCTCTCTCTCTCTCTCTCTCTCTCTCTCTCTCTCTCTCTCTCTCTCTCTCTCTCTCTCTCTCTCTCTCTCTCTCTCTCTCTCTCTCTCTCTCTCTCTCTCTCTCTCTCTCTCTCTCTCTCTCTCTCTCTCTCTCTCTCTCTCTCTCTCTCTCTCTCTCTCTCTCTCTCTCTCTCTCTCTCTCTCTCTCTCTCTCTCTCTCTCTCTCTCTCTCTCTCTCTCTCTCTCTCTCTCTCTCTCTCTCTCTCTCTCTCTCTCTCTCTCTCTCTCTCTCTCTCTCTCTCTCTCTCTCTCTCTCTCTCTCTCTCTCTCTCTCTCTCTCTCTCTCTCTCTCTCTCTCTCTCTCTCTCTCTCTCTCTCTCTCTCTCTCTCTCTCTCTCTCTCTCTCTCTCTCTCTCTCTCTCTCTCTCTCTCTCTCTCTCTCTCTCTCTCTCTCTCTCTCTCTCTCTCTCTCTCTCTCTCTCTCTCTCTCTCTCTCTCTCTCTCTCTCTCTCTCTCTCTCTCTCTCTCTCTCTCTCTCTCTCTCTCTCTCTCTCTCTCTCTCTCTCTCTCTCTCTCTCTCTCTCTCTCTCTCTCTCTCTCTCTCTCTCTCTCTCTCTCTCTCTCTCTCTCTCTCTCTCTCTCTCTCTCTCTCTCTCTCTCTCTCTCTCTCTCTCTCTCTCTCTCCAGATCATTTAGTAGTTGGGAAAGTAACATCATTTCCTTTCTCCTGCTGCCGCTGTTCACATATCTTTCTCCATCAAGGCTGTCTCTCTTAAGACCTACGTCATCCAATGTAAACACCAATCGATGAGAATAAGACCGGTGAGTCGATAGTGAAATAGGTCTGGGTTAAGTCTGTTTTCAGTTCTTGTATCACAGTCAATGTAGCGTAATGGGAAACCAGTCTTTCTACTGCCTACATAAATAGCGTTTGAAAATGTATGCAAGTCTAGACAAACTCCTATAACCCTTACATTCTAACACAAATAAAATATTAGCACACGATTGTATCGCATTATATCATCATTAAGTAACGTAGAGATCAACTTTCTGGCTATTGTCCGAATATCATTATTGAAATGTGAACTCATTTAGCCAAACACAATATCTCCATTACATCTCTTAGCATATGAATATTACGGTATACCCGTTTTAACCCTCTATAACACAATGTAACGTAACGTAACGTACCGCAAATCAACTTTCTACAGACCAAATATCGTTTTTAAATGAAAGTATGACATAGTCCATCTTCATTACATCTCTCACCATATAAAATATTGGCGTCTACCCCTTTTAGCCCTCTGTAACACAATGTAGCGCAACGTAACGTAACGCAAATCAACTTTTGCAGACCAAAATGTCATTTTGAAACGGAAAGTGTGGGATTAGTCCTTATTCATTACATCTCTCACCATATAAAATATTGACCTCTACCCCTTTTAGCCCTCTGTAACACAATGTAACGCAACGTAACGTAACGCAAATCAACTTTTTGCAGTCCAAATGTCATTTTGAAACGGAAAGTGAGGGTTAGACCATCTCCATTACATCTCTTACCATATAAATAATTGATGGCTACCCCTTTTAGCCCTCTGTAACACAATGTAACACAACGTAACGTATCGCAAATCGACTTTTTGCAATCCAAAATGTCATTTTTAAATGAAAGTATGACTTAGTCCATCTTCATTACATCTCTAACCATATAAAATATTGGCGTCTACCCCTTTTAGCCCTCTGTAACACAATGTAACGCAACGTAACGTAACGCAAATCAACTTTTTGCAGTCCAAATGTCATTTTGAAACGGAAAGTGAGGGTTAGACCATCTCCATTACATCTCTTACCATATAAATAATTGATGGCTACCCCTTTTAGCCCTCTGTAACACAATGTAACACAACGTAACGTATCGCAAATCGACTTTTTGCAATCCAAAATGTCATTTTTAAATGAAAGTATGACTTAGTCCATCTTCATTACATCTCTAACCATATAAAATATTGGCGTCTACCCCTTTTAGCCCTCTGTAACACAATGTAACGCAACGTAACGTAACGCAAATCAACTTTTTGCAGTCCAAATGTCATTTTGAAACGGAAAGTGAGGGTTAGACCATCTCCATTACATCTCTTACCATATAAATAATTGATGGATACCCCTTTCAGCCCTCTGTAACACAATGTAACACAACGTAACGTATCGCAAATCGACTTTTTGCAATCCAAAATGTCATTTTTAAATGAAAGTATGACTTAGTCCATCTTCATTACATCTCTAACCATATAAAATATTGGCGTCTACCCCTTTTAACCCTCTGTAACACAATGTAACGCAACGTAGCATAACGCAAATCAACTTTTTGCAGTCCAAATGTCATTTTGAAACGGAAAGTGAGGGTTAGCCCATCTCCATTACATCTCTACCATATAATTAATTGGTGACTACCCCTTTTAGCCCTCTGTAACACAATGTAACTCACCGTAACGTATCGCAAATCAACTTTTTGCAGTCCAAAATGTCATTTTTAAATGAAAGTATGACTTAGCACATCTCTTACCATATAATATTGTCCTCTACCAGTTTTAGCCCTCTAACACAATGTAACGTAACTCAAATCAACTTTTACAGCCCAAAATGACATTTTTAAATAAAGTAGGACTTAGTCCATCTCCATTACATCTCCTTCCATAAGAATATTACGGTCTACAAGTTTTAGCCCTCTGTAACACAATGTAACGTAACGGGGAAAATCATCTTTGTCGGATGAGCAAATAACATTATTGAAAATGACATCCGTGTTTAGCCATTACATCCAAACACAAGAAAAATATTACCGTTTTTCTTGAGAAACTTATATGTGGAGATCATATCTCCAGAGTCCACACAATAAGCCACACATCACTCATCTTCTGTTTTCAAATCGCAGCTCGCATCTAATTTATTTTTTTATTTTTTTTGCAGAAACTATGTTTTTGAGATTATGCTCAATGTCGGCAATTACTATTCGTATCATCAAACTCCTTTCAGTCAACAAAATTCACATTTCATATCGCGTGTGTAGATTAGAGAGAGAAGGCAAACATAGTGTGCAGCTAGTCAAAACTTATCATAACATATATGATCTCACAGAGTTTTTCAACCTTTGCCAGTTTTTTTTTTCATTGTTATCTCTCCACCCGTGCTAAGTGAGTCAGACAAAATGTGACATTTCATTTCATTATTAGCCATGCAATATGCTATTAGCTAGGTAGTCAAAACATATAACAAGCGTTATTTCACAGGAATTTTTTCTAGCAAATATGCTTCCTTTAAGCAGTTCAACACATCAAACACCTCCAGTCTGCGAAATTCCCTTTAGTCAATAATCATCCTTTACAGTATTTCTTGACTAGAATAGCACTCCAAAACATAAGTGGTCATTTTTATTCTCACTGTCGCACTATAGTCAATAATTTGTTTCGCAGAGTGACAAGTTATGCATAGTGACGAGATTTCATGGTGTGCATAGTTTAAGAGAGTTCACACTGTATTAATTACGGTCATGGATATCTTATGTTACGTTTATGAAGACCATCTCTTCTTATTTTTTTATCATTTTCACGCCCCACAGCTTTACAGTCTTCTCATATTCTTTTTCAAATAAAGTTTGTTTACTGTTTTCCAGTAGATCGGCCTCACATTACATATATTAATCAATTTTCAAATTCAGTTCAGTTTCTTTTCAATATCGCAGCTTTGTTGCCCCCACAGCCCGTATCTAGTTCAAGACCTCTTATTATCAATGTCATTAATACGGTTATCATCAACCACGTATTGGATGTCTCTGTCATTCAGTCATCAACGTAGTAAGTGTTTAATGAACGTGAGAATCACTTCATGTGCACTCATTTTAGTTTAGTTTAAAGTTTTACATCTTGAATTAATACCGCTATTGGATAGCTCAGACATTCAGTTAACATCTCAGTAAGTGAAAATCTTTTCATGTGAGCTCATTTTTAGTTTAGGATAAGGTTTTTCCATCGTGAAATGCTATTATCAGTAACCAGGTATTGGATGAAACTACCATTCAGTTTACATCTCAGTAACTGTTTACTGAACATTGTTATCCATCCATGCAACCTCATTTTTAGTTTTAAGTTTCTACATCGTAAAAATAAAATATTACTATCACCAGCCGTGTATCGGATAGCTCAATCATTCAGTTAACATCTCAGTAAGTGAAAATCTTTTCATGTGAGCTCATTTTTAGTTTAGGATAAGGTTTTCCATCGTGAAATGCTATTATCAGTAGCCAGGTATTGGATGGGTGGACCATCCAGTTTACATCTCAGTAACAGTTTACTGAACATAGATATCCCTCCATGGGACCTCATTTTTAGTTTAAGTTTCTCCATCGTAAATAAAAATAAAATATTACTATCACAATCCTTGTATTGGCCTGCTCCGGCATTCAGTTTACATCTCAGTAAGTGTTTACTGAATGCAAAATCGCTACATGTGTGGTCATAAGGTTTTCTCATCGTGAAATGCTATTATCAGTAACCAGGTATTGGATGACACTACCATTCAGTTTACATCTCAGTAACTGTTTACTGATCATTGTTATCCATCCATGCAACCTCATTTTTTTAGTTTTAAGCTTCTACATCGTAAAAAATAAAATATTACTATCACCAGCCATGTATCGGTAGCTCAACCATTCAGTTTACAGCTCAGTAACTGTTTACTGAACATAGACATCCCTCCATGCGAGCTCATTTTTTTAGTTTAAAGTTTCTCCATCGTAAAAAATAAAATATTACTATCACAAACCATGTATTGGGTGGGTCAACCATCCAGTTTACATCTCAGTAATAGTTTACTGAACATAGATATCCCTCCATGTGACCTCATTTTTAGTTTAAAGTTTCTCCATCCTAAATAAAAAATAAAATATTACTATCACAAACTTTGTATTGACCAGCTCCGGCATTCAGTTTACAACTCAGTAAGTGTTTACTGAATGCAAAATCGCTACATGTGTGGTCATTTAGTTTAAAGTTTCTCAATCTTAAAATATTACTATCAACATCAACCATGCATTGACCGGCTTAGTCTTTCAGTTCACATCTCAGTAAGTGTTTACTGAATGCAAAATCGCTACATGTGTGGTCATTTAGTTTAAAGTTTCTCAATCTTTAAATATTACTATCATCAACCATGCATTGCCTGGCTAGTCTTTCAGTTTACATCTCAGTGAGTGTTAACTGAATGTGGAAATTATCACGTGTTAGCATTTAGTTTAGTTTCAAGTTTCAATTAAATACTAACATCATCCCCGTATTGGGCTGTCGGCATTCAGTTACCCACTCGGGGAGTGTTTACTGAACGTCGAAATCATTTCCTGTAGACACATTTTTTACTTGAACCCGTCTCCACTCCAAACCGGACCTCCGGTCCGAGTCAGGACCGCCGGTCCTGACTGGTTTGGAGTGGAGACGGGTTCAAGTAAAAAATGTGTCTACAGGAAATGATTTCGTCGTTCAGTAAACACTCCCCGAGTGGGTAACTGAATGCCGACAGCCCAATACGGGGATGATGTTAGTATTTAATTGAAACTTGAAACTAAACTAAATGCTAACACGTGATAATTTCCACATTCAGTTAACACTCACTGAGATGTAAACTGAAAGACTAGCCAGGCAATGCATGGTTGATGATAGTAATATTTAAAGATTGAGAAACTTTAAACTAAATGACCACACATGTAGCGATTTTGCATTCAGTAAACACTTACTGAGATGTGAACTGAAAGACTAAGCCGGTCAATGCATGGTTGATGTTGATAGTAATATTTTAAGATTGAGAAACTTTAAACTAAATGACCACACATGTAGCGATTTTGCATTCAGTAAACACTTACTGAGTTGTAAACTGAATGCCGGAGCTGGTCAATACAAAGTTTGTGATAGTAATATTTTATTTTTTATTTAGGATGGAGAAACTTTAAACTAAAAATGAGGTCACATGGAGGGATATCTATGTTCAGTAAACTATTACTGAGATGTAAACTGGATGGTTGACCCACCCAATACATGGTTTGTGATAGTAATATTTTATTTTTTACGATGGAGAAACTTTAAACTAAAAAAATGAGCTCGCATGGAGGGATGTCTATGTTCAGTAAACAGTTACTGAGCTGTAAACTGAATGGTTGAGCTACCGATACATGGCTGGTGATAGTAATATTTTATTTTTTACGATGTAGAAGCTTAAAACTAAAAAAATGAGGTTGCATGGATGGATAACAATGATCAGTAAACAGTTACTGAGATGTAAACTGAATGGTAGTGTCATCCAATACCTGGTTACTGATAATAGCATTTCACGATGAGAAAACCTTATGACCACACATGTAGCGATTTTGCATTCAGTAAACACTTACTGAGATGTAAACTGAATGCCGGAGCAGGCCAATACAAGGATTGTGATAGTAATATTTTATTTTTATTTACGATGGAGAAACTTAAACTAAAAATGAGGTCCCATGGAGGGATATCTATGTTCAGTAAACTGTTACTGAGATGTAAACTGGATGGTCCACCCATCCAATACCTGGCTACTGATAATAGCATTTCACGATGGAAAACCTTATCCTAAACTAAAAATGAGCTCACATGAAAAGATTTTCACTTACTGAGATGTTAACTGAATGATTGAGCTATCCGATACACGGCTGGTGATAGTAATATTTTATTTTTACGATGTAGAAACTTAAAACTAAAAATGAGGTTGCATGGATGGATAACAATGTTCAGTAAACAGTTACTGAGATGTAAACTGAATGGTAGTTTCATCCAATACCTGGTTACTGATAATAGCATTTCACGATGGAAAAACCTTATCCTAAACTAAAAATGAGCTCACATGAAAAGATTTTCACTTACTGAGATGTTAACTGAATGTCTGAGCTATCCAATAGCGGTATTAATTCAAGATGTAAAACTTTAAACTAAACTAAAATGAGTGCACATGAAGTGATTCTCACGTTCATTAAACACTTACTACGTTGATGACTGAATGACAGAGACATCCAATACGTGGTTGATGATAACCGTATTAATGACATTGATAATAAGAGGTCTTGAACTAGATACGGGCTGTGGGGGCAACAAAGCTGCGATATTGAAAAGAAACTGAACTGAATTTGAAAATTGATTAATATATGTAATGTGAGGCCGATCTACTGGAAAACAGTAAACAAACTTTATTTGAAAAAGAATATGAGAAGACTGTAAAGCTGTGGGGCGTGAAAATGATAAAAAAATAAGAAGAGATGGTCTTCATAAACGTAACATAAGATATCCATGACCGTAATTAATACAGTGTGAACTCTCTTAAACTATGCACACCATGAAATCTCGTCACTATGCATAACTTGTCACTCTGCGAAACAAATTATTGACTATAGTGCGACAGTGAGAATAAAAATGACCACTTATGTTTTGGAGTGCTATTCTAGTCAAGAAATACTGTAAAGGATGATTATTGACTAAAGGGAATTTCGCAGACTGGAGGTGTTTGATGTGTTGAACTGCTTAAAGGAAGCATATTTGCTAGAAAAAATTCCTGTGAAATAACGCTTGTTATATGTTTTGACTACCTAGCTAATAGCATATTGCATGGCTAATAATGAAATGAAATGTCACATTTTGTCTGACTCACTTAGCACGGGTGGAGAGATAACAATGAAAAAAAAAACTGGCAAAGGTTGAAAAACTCTGTGAAATCATATCTGTTATGATAAGTTTTGACTAGCTGCACACTATGTTTGCCTTCTCTCTCTAATCTACACACGCGATATGAAATGTGAATTTTGTTGACTGAAAGGAGTTTGATGATACGAATAGTAATTGCCGACATTGAGCATAATCTCAAAAACATAGTTTCTGCAAAAAAAAAAAAAATTAAATTAGATGCGAGCTGTGATTTGAAAACAGAAGATGAGTGATGTGTGGCTTATTGTGTGGACTCTGGAGATATGATCTCCACATATAAGTTTCTCAAGAAAAACGGTAATATTTTTCTTGTGTTTGGATGTAATGGCTAAACACGGATGTCATTTTCAATAATGTTATTTGCTCATCCGACAAAGATGATTTTCCCCGTTACGTTACATTGTGTTACAGAGGGCTAAAACTTGTAGACTGTAATATTCTTATGGAAGGAGATGTAATGGAGATGGACTAAGTCCTACTTTATTTAAAAATGTCATTTTGGGCTGTAAAAGTTGATTTGCGTTACGTTACATTGTGTTAGAGGGCTAAAACTGGTAGAGGTCAATATTATATGGTAAGAGATGTGCTAAGTCATACTTTCATTTAAAAATGACATTTTGGACTGCAAAAAGTTGATTTGCGATACGTTACGGTGAGTTACATTGTGTTACAGAGGGCTAAAAGGGGTAGTCACCAATTAATTATATGGTAGAGATGTAATGGAGATGGGCTAACCCTCACTTTCCGTTTCAAAATGACATTTGGACTGCAAAAAGTTGATTTGCGTTATGCTACGTTGCGTTACATTGTGTTACAGAGGGTTAAAAGGGGTAGACGCCAATATTTTATATGGTTAGAGATGTAATGAAGATGGACTAAGTCATACTTTTATTTAAAAATGACATTTTGGATTGCAAAAGTCGATTTGCGATACGTTACGTTGTGTTACATTGTGTTACAGAGGGCTGAAAGGGGTATCCATCAATTATTTATATGGTAAGAGATGTAATGGAGATGGTCTAACCCTCACTTTCCGTTTCAAAATGACATTTGGACTGCAAAAAGTTGATTTGCGTTACGTTACGTTGCGTTACATTGTGTTACAGAGGGCTAAAAGGGGTAGACGCCAATATTTTATATGGTTAGAGATGTAATGAAGATGGACTAAGTCATACTTTCATTTAAAAATGACATTTTGGATTGCAAAAAGTCGATTTGCGATACGTTACGTTGTGTTACATTGTGTTACAGAGGGCTAAAAGGGGTAGCCATCAATTATTTATATGGTAAGAGATGTAATGGAGATGGTCTAACCCTCACTTTCCGTTTCAAAATGACATTTGGACTGCAAAAAGTTGATTTGCGTTACGTTACGTTGCGTTACATTGTGTTACAGAGGGCTAAAAGGGGTAGACGCCAATATTTTATATGGTTAGAGATGTAATGAAGATGGACTAAGTCATACTTTCATTTAAAAATGACATTTTGGATTGCAAAAAGTCGATTTGCGATACGTTACGTTGTGTTACATTGTGTTACAGAGGGCTAAAAGGGGTAGCCATCAATTATTTATATGGTAAGAGATGTAATGGAGATGGTCTAACCCTCACTTTCCGTTTCAAAATGACATTTGGACTGCAAAAAGTTGATTTGCGTTACGTTACGTTGCGTTACATTGTGTTACAGAGGGCTAAAAGGGGTAGAGGTCAATATTTTATATGGTGAGAGATGTAATGAATAAGGACTAATCCCACACTTTCCGTTTCAAAATGACATTTTGGTCTGCAAAAGTTGATTTGCGTTACGTTACGTTGCGCTACATTGTGTTACAGAGGGCTAAAAGGGGTAGACGCCAATATTTTATATGGTGAGAGATGTAATGAAGATGGACTATGTCATACTTTCATTTAAAAACGATATTTGGTCTGTAGAAAGTTGATTTGCGGTACGTTACGTTACGTTACATTGTGTTATAGAGGGTTAAAACGGGTATACCGTAATATTCATATGCTAAGAGATGTAATGGAGATATTGTGTTTGGCTAAATGAGTTCACATTTCAATAATGATATTCGGACAACAGCCAAAAAGTTGATCTCTACGTTACTTAATGATGATATAATGCGATACAATCGTGTGCTAATATTTTATTTGTGTTAGAATGTAAGGGTTATAGGAGTTTGTCTAGACTTGCATACATTTTCAAACGCTATTTATGTAGGCAGTAGAAAGACTGGTTTCCCATTACGCTACATTGACTGTGATACAAGAACTGAAAACAGACTTAACCCAGACCTATTTCACTATCGACTCACCGGTCTTATTCTCATCGATTGGTGTTTACATTGGATGACGTAGGTCTTAAGAGAGACAGCCTTGATGGAGAAAGATATGTGAACAGCGGCAGCAGGAGAAAGGAAATGATGTTACTTTCCCAACTACTAAATGATCTGGAGAGAGAGAGAGAGAGAGAGAGAGAGAGAGAGAGAGAGAGAGAGAGAGAGAGAGAGAGAGAGAGAGAGAGAGAGAGAGAGAGACAGAGAGACAGAGAGACTGAGAGACTGAGAGACTGAGAGACTGAGACAGAGAGACAGAGAGACAGAGAGACAGAGAGACTGAGAGACTGAGAGACTGAGAGACAGAGAGACAGAGAGACTGAGAGACTGAGAGACAGAGAGACAGAGAGACAGAGAGACAGAGAGACAGAGAGACATAGAGACAGAGAGGCAGAGCGAGAGAGAGAGAGAACAGCAAATTATGATTTGTTATAATAATAAGATTGAAGACCAGCTTATGACTGGATAAACATGCATACATTTCAATGGTATTTATTTGGGCCGGCAGATGTTGTGATCACAGTTAACAAGAACAATTTGTAGGTATAGATCGCGTCTCCGTGACGATGTGAAATGTTTCTCTCTTTTAGTAAACGCCAACCTACTGACTTTGACTGAATTTACTAAGTGAAGTGCTGTGTGGTGGACTTTAGAGAGGGTGAGAGAGAGAGAGAGAGACAGAGCCAGAGAGAGACAGAGACAGAGAGAGAGAGAGAGAGATAGAGACAGAGCCAGAGACAGACCGACAGAGAGACAGAGATGGACAGAGAGAGAGAGACAGAGACAGAGACAGAGACAGACATACAGAGACAGACCGACAGAGAGACAGAGATAGACAGAGAGAGAGACAGAGACAGAGCGACGCGTAGCACCCGCCATCGCGGACCCTGGCGAAACGCAATGGTAATGGGTGCCCCACCACTTCCGGTGTCGGGGGAGAAATACCCGGACTAGTTGGAAAGTTGATCAGTCGGGCTCCAACCTGCGACCAGCACGCTTACTCCGTCGCGGAATAAATTTATATAATGTGTTTACTTTTCCCTCGTTATTGCTCTCACCATGTTGATCACGTTGCGATATAGCTTACACATACTAAAAGAGAATGCACGGAACAATGGTTGATGGTATGGGGGCGGGTGGGGATGAGGGGTGGGGAGTGATTGATTGATGGCTGACAGGTGTGGGTCTGTCGTATGTACTTCGCTCCCCTTCCTTAACGAATCCAGTGTAAGAGGACCCGCCGTGGGGCGAACATCACCACTCTGAAGACAACAGTCCCGTGTCTTTTCCATGCATTTCTTACAAACACCACTTAAGACCTTCCTGTAGGGGAGTCAATGGGTTTGTCTAACCACATAATGGCCCAGAGCACTCTCTCCAGACGAAGGGGAAACTCCATCCAGCTCCCAAAAACAACATAACAGACCGTGCTGCCTTCTCCTCTCATCTACACACTAACTCACGATCAACTCTTTTATTCCTTCCTACATCTTCCTTCTATTTTCTTACTCTATCACTTACTCTACCACTTACTCTCATCTTTCCTGACCACTTACCTTAACCCCTGAGGACTGGAGCGACGCGCTCCAATTACCTCCGACACGCGCCATAACTTCCGGGAAATTCCCCCAAAACCCTGTGTGACTAGAGCGACGCGCGCCACCTGTCAGCTGCCCAACATGACCTCCCCTCTTTCCTGTCCACATACCCAAACACTACACGCCAAAACTTCCGGGAAATTCCCCCAAAAGCCTATGTGACTAGACACCCGCGCGCCACCTGTCAGGTGAGAGCGTCCGAAACTTCCGGGAAAATCCCCCAAAAACCTGTGTGACTAGACACCTGCGCTCCACCTGTCGGCTGGCACTCCATGGAGGACCAGCTGGCAGCTGGTGCGCGCGGTTCTAGTCGCACTTTACCCTACTCGAGGCTGGCTAACATCAGAACGGCGTTCAGGAACCTGTGTAAGGAATCATTCAGAATCTTGTACACCACATATGTAAGACCAATCCTGGAGTATGCGGCCCCAGCATGGAGCCCGTACCTTGTCAAGCACAAGACGAAGCTGGAAAAAGTCCAAAGGTATGCTACTAGACTAGTCCCAGAACTAAGAGGCATGAGTTATGAGGAAAGGCTACGGGAAATGCACCTCACGACACTGGAAGACAGAAGAGTAAGGGGGGACATGATCACAACCTACAAAATCCTCAGGGGAATCGACCGGGTAAACAAGGATGAACTATTCAACACTGGTGGGACGCGAACAAGGGGACACAGGTGGAAGCTGAGTACCCAAATGAGCCACAGAGACGTTAGAAAGAACTTTTTCAGTGTCAGAGTAGTTAGTAAATGGAATGCATTAGGAAGTGATGTGGTGGAGGCTGACTCCATACACAGTTTCAAATGTAGATATGATAGAGCCCAATAGGCTCAGGAATCTGTACACCAGTTGATTGACGGTTGAGAGGCGGGACCAAAGAGCCAGAGCTCAACCCCCGCAAGCACAATTAGGTGAGTACAATTAGGTTAGGTGAGTACACACACACACACACAAGGGGCATCGTAGCCTGGTGGATAGCGCGCAGGACTCGCAATTCTGTGGCGCGGGTTCGATTCCCGCACGAGGCAGAAACAAATGGCCAAAGTTTCTTTCACCCTGAATGCCCCTGTTACCTAGCAGTAAACAGGTACCTGGGAGTTAGTCAGCTGTCACGGTCTGCTTCCTGGGGTGTGTGTGTGTGGCGTTGGGAAAAAAATAGTAGTAAACAGTTGATTGACGGTTGAAAGGCGGGCCGAAAGAAGAAAGCTCAACCCACGCAAACACAACTAGGCGAATACAACTAGGTGAATACACACACACACACTCATACAAGGTATACTACGTGAGTATATACACACGTACATGCAAGGTATACTAGGTGAGTATACACACACACACACATATAAATAGGTCAGGAATCTGTACACCAGTTGATTGACAGTTGAGAGGCGGGACCAAAGTGCCAAAGCTCAACCCCCGCAAGCACAAATAGGTGAGTACAAATAGGTGAGTACATAAATAATAAATAAATAAATTTTTATTCAGGAAAAGTACAACATAGTTGATTTACAAACATAATGTTGGATTTATAGGTAGAGCTACTACATACAATACCTAAAGCCACTAATACGCATAGCGTTTTGGGCAAGGTGGGGGGGGGGGCACTTGGACTAAAACTTAATAATAATTGGGATTAGGTAAAAATTGTGTTGAAAAAAGGAATAAAAAAAAGGGGGGAACATGGCAGAAATCAGCAAATGTACAAGTTGGTGAACAAACAGCATTGTTAACAAAAGCAAGACATGGGTTGACATTTAGGGGGGTAAGGTAGGTTACATGGAGTTAATTAAGTAGCACTTGGTTTTACTCTTAAACTGGTTGAGAGAGTTACAGCCTTTGACATGATTGGGAAGGTCATTCCACATTCTAGGTCCCTTGATTTGTAGAACATTTCTAGTTTGGTTAAGACTCACTCTTGGAATATCAAATAGGTATTTGTTTCTGGTGTGATGCTCATGAGTTCTTTTACAACCTTCTAGGAAGCTTCTAAGGTCAGGATTGACATTGTAGTTCAGAGTTTTAAATATATAGAGTACACATGAGAGGATGTGCAGTGACTTAATATCTAACATATTCAAAGATTCGAGTAAGGGTAACGAGTTCTGTCTGGGGCCAGAGTAAAATATTGTTCTAATAGCAGCTTTGTGTTGAATAATTAGAGGACGTAAATTATTTTGTGTAGTAGAACCCCAGCACAAATACTATAACTGAGATAAGAATATCTGATCTTAGAAAGAATGCCAACAGTTTTTGAAACTTTTGTTGATATATTTAGAATGTGTCCCTGGAAATTCAGCTTGTTATCGATGAGAACATCAAGGAATTTTCCATCTACTTTGTTACTAATTTGGATATTGTTTATTGTTAGATAAATTTGATTTGAGGATTTATTGCCAAACAAAATACAGAAAGTTTTGTCAATGTTAAGGGTGAGTTTGTTGGCAGTTAGCCAAAGATGGACTTTATATAGTTCAGTGTTCACTATGACATTTAGAGCAAGAGGGTCAGGACTGGAGAAAATGAAGGTTATGTCATCAGCAAATAGAATACCTATTCTATTTGTTGAGGAGTTGAGAGGCATTAGGAAGGTCATTAATGTAGATGAGAGAGAGGAGAGGGCCAAGTATGCTGCCCTGAGGAAAACCAATGATGGTGGGTAGGGTGGGAGAAATTTAATTATTTACAGAAACATACTGGAGCCTGTCAGTAAGGTAAGACTGAAGATATTGGAGGGAGTGATCTCTGACTCCATAATGATGTTATTTAAGAAAAAGGTTTTGGTGGTTGACAGTGTCAAAAGCCTTATGTAGGTCAACAAATAACCCATCAGGGAACTTATTTTTATCTTGAGCTGCCTATATCAAGTAAATCATACTTATAAGTGCATCGTTAGTGCTTTTTTGGGGTCTGAAGCCATATTGGCAAGAGCTAAGTATATAAGTATATTGTGTTTGGCTAGATAAGAGTAGAGTTGCTTGTAGATTAGTTTTTCAAATATTTTTGATAAGTTTGGCAGAATTGATATAAGTCTGAACATTTATGGATTGGGGTTGCTCTCGCTTTTTTTAAATATCTGGAGAGGTTTGGAGTTCAAGTGACTTGTTGTAGAGCAATGCAATGGCAGGAGCTAAATATCTGGAGTTTTTTTTTTGTAAATTATAGTTGGTATCTCCGCAAGGGCACTGGACTTGGTCTTAAGGCAAAGGATTATCTCATTAACATCAGTGGAATTAGCAGGCGTTAGGTACAGAGACTGTGGATAGTTACCTGTAAGGTAGTCCTAAACATTAGTACGGGAGGATTGAATATCATTAGCAAGGGATGACCCAATGGATGAGAAGAACCTATTGAACCTATACAAGGTATACTAGGTGCGAATACACACACACACACACACACACACACACACACACACACACACACACACACACACACACACACACACACACACACACACACACACACACACACACACACACACACACACACACACACACACACACACACACACAGCTTGAGGCTTCAGGACAGAGGAGGTCAGCTTGAGGCTTCAAGAAGACCTGGACAAGCTGCAGGAATGGTCGAACAAATGGCTGTTAGAGTTTAACCAAAGCAAATGTAATGTAATAAAGATAGGGGTAGGAAGCAGGAGACCAGATACAAGGTATCATTTGGGAGATGAGATACTTCAAGAGTCAGCGAGAGAAAGACCTGGGGGTTAATATCACGCCAAACCTGTCCCCTGAAGCTCATATCAAGAGAATAACATCAGCAGCAAATGCCAGATTGGCTAACATAAGAACGGCCTTTAGAAACTTGTGTGAAGAATCTTTCAGAACATTATATACCACATATGGCAGACCAATCCTGGAGTATGCGGCTCCAGCATGGAGTCCATATCTAGTCAAGCATAAGACTAAACTGGAAAAGGTTCAAAGGTTTGCCACCAGACTAGTACCCGAGCTGAGAGGTATGAGCTACGAGGAGAGACTACGGGAATTAAACCTCACTTCGTTGGAAGACAGAAGAGTTAGGGGGGACATGATCACCACATTCAAGATTCTCAAGGGAATCGACAGGGTTGATAAAGACAGGCTATTTAACGCAAGGGGCTCATGCACTAGGGGACACAGGTGGAAACTAAGTACCCAGATGAGCCACAGAGACGTTAGAAAGAATTTTTTCAGTGTCAGAGTAGTTAATAAATGGAATGCACTAGGAAGTGATGTGGTGAAGGCTGACTCCATACACAGTTTCAAATGTAGATATGATAGAACCCAGTAGCCTCAGGAATCTGTACACCAGTTGATTGACAGATGAGAGGCGGGACCAAAGAGCCAAAGCTCAACTCCCGCAAGCACAATTAGGTGAGTACAATTAGGTGAGTACACACGTGGAAACTGAGTGCCTAAATGAGCCAGAGAGATATTAGAAAGAACATTTTTAGTGTCAGAGTGGTGTACAAATTGGAATGCATTAGGAAGTGATGTGGTGGAGGCTGACTCCATACACAGTTTCAAATGTAGATATGATAGAACCCAGTAGCCTCAGGAATCTGTACACCAGTTGATTGACAGTTGAGAGGCGGGACCAAAGAGCCAAAGCTCAACTCCCGCAAGCACAATTAGGTGAGTACACACGTGGAAACTGAGTGCCTAAATGAGCCAGAGAGATATTAGAAAGAACATTTTTAGTGTCAGAGTGGTGTACAAATTGGAATGCATTAGGAAGTAATGTGGTGGAGGCTGACTCCATACACAGTTTGAAGTGTAAATATGATAGAGCGCAATAGGCTCAGGAACCTATACACCTGTTGATTGACGGTTGAGAGGCGGGACCAAAGAGCCAGAGCTCAACCCCCGCGAGCACAACTAGGTGAGTACAACTAGGTGAGTACACACACCGGTGGCTGACTGGACAGCACGCTGGACGCGTGATCCTGTGGTCCCGGGGTATGATTCCCGGTGCCGGCGAGAAACAAGGGCAGAGTTTCTTTCTCCCTGCTGCCCCAGTTTCCTAGCAGTAAATAGGTACCTGAGAGTTAGTCAGCTGTCACGGGCTGCTTCCTGGTAAGTGTGTGTGTGTGTGTGTGTGTGTGTGTGTGTGTGTGTGTGTGTGTGTGTGTGTGTGCGCGCTGTGGGAAAAAGAAAACAAATAGTAGTTAGTAACAGTTAAGAGGCGGGCCAAAAAAGCAGAGCTCAACCCCCACAAGCACAACTAGGTGAACACACACACACACACACACACACACACACACACACACACACACACACACACACACACACACACACACACACACACACACACACACACACACACACACACACATACACACACATTTACTCAGTTTCTATGATCGAGCAACAGAGATATTACAGGAAAGAGATGGCTGGGTTGACTGCATCTATCTGGACCTAAAAATGGCTTTCGACAGAGTTCCACATAAGAGGTTGTTCCGGAAACTGGAAAATATTGGAGGGGTGACAGATAAGCTTCTAACATAGATGAAACAAATTATGATTGATAGAAAAATGAGGGCAGTGATCAGAGGCAATGTGTCGGACTGGAGAAATGTCACAAGTGGAGTACCACAGGGTTCAGTTCTTGCACCAGTGATGTTTATTGTCTACATAAATGATCTACCAGTTGGTATAAAGAATTATATGAACATGTTTGCTGATGATGCTAAAACAATAGGAAGGATGAGAAACTTAGATGATTGTCATGCTCTTCAAGACGACCTGGACAAAATAAGTATATGGAGCACCACTTGGCAAATGGAATTTAATGTTAATAAATGCTATGTTATGGAATGTAGAATAAGAGAACATAGACCCCACACAACCTATATATTATGTGAGAAATCTTTAAAGAATTCTGATAAAGAAAGAGATCTAGGGGTGGTTCTAGATAGAAAACTATCACCTGAGGACCACATTAAGAATATTGTGCGAGGAGCCTATGCCACCCTTTCTAACTTCAGAATTGCTTTTAAATACATGGATGGCGATATACTAAAGAAATTGTTCACGACTTTTGTTATGTCAAAGCTAGAATATGCAGCGGTTGTGTGGTGCCCATATCTTAAGAAGCACATCAACAAACTGGAAAAGATGCAAAGACATGCTACTAAGTGGCTCTCAGAACTGAAGGGCAAGAGCTACGAGGAGAGGTTAGAGGCATTAAATATGCCAAAACTAGAAGACAGAAAAAAAAGAGGTGATATGATCACTACATACAAAATAGTAACAGGAATTGATAAAATAGATAGGGAAGATTTCCTGAGACCTGGAACTTTAAGAATAAGAGGTCATAGATTTAAACTAGCTAAACACAGATGCCGAAGAAATATAAGAAAATTCACTTTCGCAAACAGAGTGGTAGACGGTTGGAACAAGTTAGGTGAGAAGGTGGTGGAGGCCAAGACCGTCAGTAGTTTCAAAGCGTTATATGACAAAGAGTGCTGGGAAGACGGGACACCACGAGGGTAGCTCTAATCTTGTAACTACACTTAGGTAATTACACTTAGGTAATTACACACACACACACACACACCCAAGCGGAAAGGCCCTAGTATGGGTGAAGAACTACCTAACAGGAAGGAGCCAGAGGGTAATGGTAAGGAGCGAGAAGTCGGACTGGCGAACAGTAACAAGTGGAGTACCTCAAGGATCGGTGCTGGGACCAATCCTCTTTCTAATTTACGTAAATGATATGTTTACAGGAGTGGAATCATACATGTCAATTTTTGCGGATGACACAAAATTAATGAGAAGAGTTGTGACAGACGAGGATTGTAGGATCCTCCAAGAGGATTTAAACAGGTTGCAGAGATGGTCAGGGAAATGGCTACTGGAGTTTAACACCAGTAAATGTAAAGTTATGGAAATGGGATCGGGTGATAGGAGACCAAAGGGACAGTACACAATGAAGGGGAACAGCCTACCTGTAACGATTCGAGAAAGAGACCTGGGAGTGGATGTGACACCTAATCTAACTCCTGAGGCACATATAAATAGGACAACGACAGCAGTGAACTCTACACTGGCAAAAATTAGAACTTCATTCAGAAACCTAAATGAGAAGGCTTTTAGGGCGCTTAATTTACACTGCCTACGTGAGACCCGTCTTCTAGTATGCCGCGCCATCATGGAGCCCCCACCTGAAGAAACACATAAAGCAACTGGAGAAGGTTCAGAGGTTTGCAACGAGGCTTGTCCCAGAGTTACGAGGGATGGGATATGAAGAGCGTCTGCAGGAACTGAACCTTACGACACTAAAGAAAAGAAGGGAGAGAGGAGATATGATAGGGACATATAAAATACTCAGGGGAATTGACAAAGTGGAAATAGATGAAATGTTCACACGTAATAATAACAGAACGAGGGGACATGGGTGGTTACTGGAAACTCAGATGAGTCACAGAGATGTTAGGAAGTTTTCTTTTAGCGTGAGAGTAGTGGAAAAATGGAATGCCCTTGGGGAACAGGTTGTGGAAGTAAATACTATTCATACTTTTAAAACTAGGTATGATAGGGAAATGGGACAGGAGTCATTGCTGTAAACAACCGATAGCTGGAAAGGCGGGATCCAAGAGTCAATGCTCGATCCTGCAAGCACAAATAGGTGAGTACACACACACAGACACACACACACACACACACACACACACACACACACACACACACACACACACACACACACACACACACACACACACACACACACACACACACACATACACACAGCTCCCAACACAACACCTCCAGAGGCGAGGGGGGAACCCACAACCAGCTACTCAGTAACACCAGAGGGGAGGGCAACCCCGCCACCCTCCTCTGCATAGAAAACCCCCCTACCCCAAACCCTCCCTGCCCCCACTCAAATGTTCAGCCAAATCTCCCTCCCCCCACACTCAATCCCCACCCTTCTACCCCTCCCCTCCTCCCTCCCCTCCTCCCTCCGAGTCCTCCCTCCCCCCTCCCTTTCCTTCCTGTCCTCCCTCCCCTTTCACCCCATACCCTCCCTGTCCCTCCCCCTTCACTGGATCCCCCGCCCCTCAACCCAGTATCCTCTGAGACCCTGTTATCCACCTCACAGGTCCTCACAGGTCCTCACACCCATGGAACAGCTTCCCCCACCAGCAGAACACTCACCAAGGAGGCGATTTGAGAAGGGACAGAAGAAAGTGAGTCTCAAAGAAATGTACACTAACATAGATGGAATTACAAATAAAGCAAATGAGCATGGAGAAAGGGTACTAGAAGAAAACCCAGACATAATAGCCCTCACAGATACAAAGCTAACGAAAACGATAACAAACGCAGTGTTCCCACAGGACTATTATGTCATGAGGAAAGAGAGGGAAGGAAGAGGTGGTGGTGGTATAGCTCTGTTGGTAAGAAAAGGCTGGGATTTTGAGGAGATAATTATTCAGGGCTGTGAAGGTTTCCGTGACTACATATCAGGTACCATAACAAATGGAGGGAAAAAAATTATAGTCGTAGTCATATATAATTCACCATCATATGACAGAAGACCCAGACAGGAATATGATAGAAACAATATGGCCACCATTAACATAATAGAAAGAGCAGCTTCTGTTGCTAGCAGG
This sequence comes from Procambarus clarkii, assembly GCF_040958095.1. Lineage (NCBI taxonomy): Eukaryota > Metazoa > Arthropoda > Malacostraca > Decapoda > Cambaridae > Procambarus > Procambarus clarkii. The sequence goes on from NC_091153.1 coordinate 19,166,832, forward strand.
AATGGATCTGGACTACTAATTATGGGAGACTTCAACCATGGGAAGATTGATTGGGAGAACACAGACCAGCATGGAGGACCAGAAACATGGAGAGCTAAGCTGCTGGACGTGGCAACAAGAAACTTTCTAAGCCAGCAAATCAAGGAACCAACAGGAATGAGAGGAAAAGAAGAACAAGCAATGCTTGATTTGATATTTACCCTAAATGAGTGGGATATAAGGGAAGTTAAGAGGGAAGCGCCCTTGGGAATGAGTGATCACAGTGTATTGAACTTTGAGTACCTGGTAGAGCTAGGAATTATCTCCCCCCCAAAAAAACTAGGAATCAAAAGGCTGGCATACTGAAAGGAGAATTATGAACAGATGAGAAGTTTCCTAAGTGAAATACCTTTGGACACAGACCTCAGAGATAAGTCTGTACAGGGTATGATGGACCATGTTACCCAAAAGTGTCAGGAGGCAGTAAACAGGTTCATCCCGGCCCAAAGGGAAAAATCCGAAAAGCAACAGAAGAATCCATGGTATAATAGGGCATGTATGGAAGCAAAGAAACTGAACAAAAGGGCGTGGAGGAACTTCCGGAATAACAGAACACCAGAAAGCAGAGAGAGATACCAGAGAACCAGAAATGAGTACGTCAGGGTGAGAAGAAATGCAGAGAAAAGTTTTGAAAATGATATAGCGAACAAAGCCAAGATCGAACCAAAGCTACTCCACAGTCACATCAGAAGGAAACCAACAGTGAAAGTACAGGTATTGAAACTTAGAACAGGCGAGGACAGGTATACAGAGAATGACAAAGAGGTGTGGGAAGAACTCAACAAGAGGTTCCAGGAGGTCTTCACAATAGAACAAGGTGAGATCATTGTGCTAGGAGAAAGGGAGGTAAACCAGGCGGCCTTAGAAGAGTTCGAAATTACGAGAGAGGAGGTCATGAGACACCTGCTGGATCTGGATGTTAGAAAGGCTGTTGGTCCAGACGGGATTTCACCATGGGTACTGAAAGAGTGTGCAGAGGCACTTTGCTTGCCACTCTCCATCGTGTATAGTAAGTCACTGGAGACGGGAGACCTACCAGAAATATGGAAGATGGCAAATGTGGTCCCAATATACAAAAAGAGCGACAGTCAAGAGGCATTGAACTACAGGCCAGTGTTCTTGACTTGTATACCATGCAAGGTGATGGAGAAGATCGTGAGAAAAACCTGGTAACACATCTGGAGAGAAGGGACTTCATGACAAATCGCCAACATGGGTTCAGGGAGGGTAAATCTTGCCTGACTGGCTTAATAGAATTCAACAACCAGGTGACAAAGATTAAGCAAGATAGAGAGGGCTGGGCGGACTGCATTTTCTTGGATTGTCGGAAAGCCTTTGACACAGTATGTTACGGTATATCGTATTCGTGTTATTTCATCGCATAAAGGCACGATTATTTAAGTCATACGTTCATTATTACAGAAAGAACGAGGTTAACAACCATGGAGGTCGTTAACTGTCAGCACGGTATGGCTCGTCCGGTGGCGGGAATGTCTGTTAGCCAATCAGAACCACCGGGCGAGGTAACGTGTGCTGGCCGGAGCATGTGGAGAGACAGACATCTACTCCCCTCCATTGAGTCAACAGGCTGTCGTCGCGTTTGGATGTGTGACCAACAGACCCAACTGTTAGTGTGCTCCACCCTCATGAAGGAAGAGGACCTCGAGGCATGGTCGACGCTCTTGAAAGTTATGGAAGATAACAGCTGTGAGATTTAGAGGTCGGCGTGGAGGTAACGATTTTCCTGATAGCGGTACAAATTGCAGGAAAGTAGCTTTATAAGTGTGAAGATCAATCGGACAAGAGACGACCGTAGCATGGTCGTAGTATCTTTCTCTCTCTCTCTATATATATATATATATTTAACTGTACTTGTGTAAAATGCACATTATATATATATATATATATATATATACATGTAAAATATTGTATATAAGGTGATTAGAGATATATCACAATATATCCATGATGAAGTTTTATACCATCTTATTTTCTTGTCCTTTATCAGACCTCGGCACAAAGTGTGTCGCACCTGACAACAGGTCCGGCTGAGGCTGACACCTGTTCAGATTCATGTACCCCGTTGTAGTACAACGAAGCATTAGGATAGACATTCAGAATAAACCTAAATTAAATGTGTTGGGTTGTCAACAGTTCGATCCCAACACATATGGGGGCCTGTCCGGGAGTGTTTTGAGCAAGACACACTGTGTACACTTGCAGCACCCATTCCTAGTCATCTAAGTGTCCAGCCAGGCAAAGTTTTCATCATGGATCGTGTCCAAGAATTTATAACAAAAGAGGACCCATTGATTTCGGAGAGCTGTACGAAAGAACAGCTGAAGCAAATCGCCGAACACTATGAGATAGAATTAGTGTCGACTAAAGTGGTCTATATGAGACAAGAACTTGGAAATAAAGTAAGGTCTCGACGCGAAGACGTCGGAGCGGTAGGATTAGATGTGAGTGCAAAGGAAAGTGGGGAACAAGATAATGAGGAAGTGTCTTCTAATTCGTCTCGTAGGAGTGGAAGTTTAGAATATGAATTGGAACGTTTGAAACTGGAAGCTCAAATTAAGAGGGAAGAGAGACAGTTTCAGTTAGAGAAACTGAAATTGGAGAAAGTGAGACTTGAAAGTGAGCAAAAAACGCGTGTAGAATTAGAAAAGGAGAAAACGAAGCAAATGGAAATCGAAGCAAATAAATTTGTGGCTGCTCAGAGGCGAGGGCGAGAGGTACACTCGGAGAGCACACCTATGCCTGCAGCATATGATCACAAGGCACGTGAAAAGGAGGTTCCGCAATTTTGTCCAGAAGAGTCGGAGTCTTTTTTTTGAGCATTTTGAAAAAGTTGCTACACTAAAGCAGTGGCCAGAGGAGGATTGGGCCCAATTGGTGCAAATAAGATTGACTGGGGCAGCGAGAGAGGCCTATACCCAGCTCTCTCTTGAAGATTGTAAAAATTACTTTACTGTGAAAAACAGCGTATTAAGGTCATTTCTACTGACACCTGAAGCTTACAGGAAGCGGTTCAGAGAAATGGTAAAGACACGAAGGAGCACGTATGGTGAAACAGCCAGAGATTTGGAACGTAGATTCCAAAGATGGTTGGGTTCCGAAAAGGTAGAATCTTTCGAAGACTTGAAACAATTGATGTTAATGGAAAAATTCTTGGAGATTGTGACTCCAGACAGCAGGTTTAAGGTTCAAGAAGCAGGAATAAAAACACTCTTAGAAGCAGCGGACAAAGCAGATGTAATTACGGAAGCTTACAGAAGTCTCCAGGAATATGAAGAAAAAGGTCACGCAAAGTTGCAGGGTAGTAAAAGACGGTATACGTGGAACAGTAGAGATGGTCGTGGATATACTGGCAAGCCGATAGCCCGACAAAGTCAGGGGTATGTGGAATTTTCTCCGTCGGGAGGTGACGCATTCGAGGGTCAGGCTAGCGCACCCTCGGGTCAGGGAGGAAATACGTCTAGATATCGAGGTACAGGACAGTGGAGACGTGGCGAATCCTATTATAATGGACAACGTGGTTCGAGAGGACGAGGATTCTCTTCTCAGGTAATATGCTACACATGTAACAAGCCTGGACACTTAAGTAGAGAGTGTAGGCAAGGCAGAAGAGTGGTGTCCCTCACAGTAAGTAAATACAGAAGTCCTTATATAAATTTAGAGGAGGAATTGCCCCAGGAGAAGATGTCCATTACGAAAGGATATAACCCTTTCATTAGCAAAGGTATGGTGAGCATTGGGGGTCAGCCTGATCAACAAGTCACAATATTACGTGACACAGGAGCGAATCAGAGCTTAATACTGAAAAGCTTGATTCCTGAGTACAGATCTTGTATAAATGGACAAATAATTAAGGTACGGGGTATAAATTCAGAGATGCATATACCTGTGTGTACAGTAAAGCTAACCTCTGATTACTTTACAGATGAAGTGATGTTAGGAGTGTGCTTGGACATACCCGTTCCTGGAGTACATGTCATCTTGGGCAACGATTTGTGCGGCTCAAGTGTGTTGCCAGAGGTACTGCGCAGTGATGTACCAAACGAACATCAAAACAATGTGGAAGATGAAAATGTAATAACAACGCTCGCCAGTATTCTGGAGGATCCCTCAGAAGATGATCAAATAGAAGTATATCCAGCCTGCGTCGTAACCCGAGCGCAGAGTGCTCGACTAAGAGATGTGCCAGAGAGGATGGACGTATCTTCTGAAATGGAGGAGGAAGAGGTGGATTTTGGATTAAAAGACTTGTTTGAGGACAGTGCCGCACCAAGTACAGCGAGAGTGGAAGTAAGACCACAATTACCATCCCACATAAAGGTAAGCAAACCAGAGTTTATAGCTGCCCAGAAATTAGAATTTGAAGAATATATAAAGGAAGCTAAGGGAGGAAATGCTTGTATCACGTCACCCACTTACTATTACCTGGACGACGGGGTTTTGATGCGAAAATGGCGATCAGACCACGCGCCAGCTGACAAAGACTGGGTTGAAAAGGATCAAGTGATGGTACCTTAAGGTTATAGGAACTCTGTATTGGAAGTTGCCCATGCATTAGAAATGGCGGGACATCTCGGTGTTCATAAGACACTTAGGAAAATACAAGACCATTTTTATTGGCCAGGTATGGCTGCAGATGTAAAAAGGTATTGCAGAACTTGTTTACCCTGTCAGAGAGCGGGAAAACCTGCTCCAGCGCTTCCTAGAGCCCAACTAAAGCAAATTCCAGCGTTTGGGGAACCTTTTGAAAGGATAATAGTGAATTGCGTAGGTCCCCTACCCAGAACAAGAAAAGGGAACGAATACTTATTTACCATCATGTGTTCAGCGACTCGTTTTCCCGAGGCATTTCCCGTGCGAAAGATAACCTCCAGAATATTGCTTGACAGGTTACAGCAATATTTTTCCTGGGTAGGAATGCCGAAGGTTTTGCAATCGGATTTGGGCAGTGTTTTTCAATCAAAGCTGTTCCGTAAGACAATGAAGGATTGGGATGTGAAACAGATTAGGTCATCTCCCTATCATCCCCAATCTCAAGGGGCCATCGAACGTTTTCATGGCACTATGAAGAGCCTTTTGCGAATTTATTGTGCTGAGCAAGGGGCACAGTGGGACGAGGCCATCGCCCCAATAATGTTTTCTATCAGGGATTCAGTAGTTGAGTCCTTAGGCATGACACCGTTTCAATTAGTATATGGGCATACGGTGAGAAGTCCTGTAGTTATGTTGAAGGATCGGTTAACGTCTGAAGGTTCAAGAGATAATCTGGAGACGTATGTTCAAAAGTTTAAATGCAGATTGTTCAGGGCGCGAAAGCTGGCGAAGGAAAATTTGAAAATATCCCAAGCGACCATGGCAAAATATTACAACAAATGTACCAAAAAGAGAAGTTTTAATGCAGGTGAAGCGTGCAGCCTGGAAGAGGCACCGCCGTAGGCAGACGACCGATTCTTTTCTTTTCTTTCGGAAAGCGAGTGCGGTGGCCCGTAGGGCCATCCGTACGGCTAAACGTGAATGTTGGGCATCTTATGTCTCAACAATTACGTCCGAGACCCCTCTGGCCCAGATCTGGAAGCGTATCCGCAAGATAGCGGGTAAGTTCGTTCCCGATGTATCACCGGTCCTTCACCTCCATGATACTCTTGTGGCGGACCCGTTGCAGGTCGCTTCCGAACTGGGTTCCCACTTTTCTTCTGTTAGCTCTGGTCTTCATCTTCCCCAATCTTTCCTTCTTCGTAAACCTGTCCTTGAGTCTCGTCCTTTAGATTTCTGCACTCATCTTCAGCTTCCCTATAATGATCCCTTCTCTCTCTCTGAACTTCGTTCTGCCCTGGCCCTCTGCGGTTCTACGGCGGCGGGCTCCGATGGTATTCATTATGAGATGCTTCGCCATCTCCCTCCGAGCACGTCTCAGTATTTACTGAGTCTGTATAATCGGATCTGGGAGTCGTCGTCAGTCCCTGAGGACTGGCTCGATGCCGTTGTCCTCCCTGTTCGCAAACCGGGGTCTCTGGGTACTTCCCCTAAGGACTTTCGCCCTATTGCTCTCACCAGTTGTGTCTGCAAACTCTTTGAACGTATGGTTAACGTTCGTCTGATGTGGTTCCTGGAACGCCATCACCTCCTCTCCCCTTCTCAATTTGGTTTCCGCAAGTGCCGCACCACGACAGATGTCCTGGTGAACTTGGAGGTCTATATTCGTACTGCTTTTGCTGCGAAGACCTCCGTTGTTGCCGTCCTTTTTGACCTAGAAAAGGCTTACGACACCACTTGGCGTTATCATATCCTATCTCAACTTCATTCTTTTGGCCTTCGTGGTTATCTCCCTCTCTTTCTCCGCAGCTTCCTCTCTCGTCGTTCCTTTCGGGTGCGCCTTGGTACCGCTCTCTCTCCCTCTTTTCAGCAATACGAAGGTGTGCCCCAGGGTAGTGTTCTGAGCACTACTCTTTTTCTTGTTGCCCTCAATGGTCTTCTTTCCTCTCTTCCTTCTGGTGTCTTCTCCGCTCTCTATGTCGATGATCTTACCCTTTGTTGTCAGGGTGATGATTCGCCTCTCCTTCAACGCCGGCTTCAACTTGCAATTGATGCCGTGTCGTCTTGGGCCACAGGTCATGGCTTCAAGTTCTCTACTTCTAAGACTTGTGCCATGACTTTTACGCGGAAACGGGTTGTTCTTCGTCCCTCTTTGTCACTTTATGGTCATCCCCTTGAATACAAAGATTCCGCGAAGCTTTTGGGGTTATTCCTTGACACTCGTTTGTCTTGGTCTCCTCATATCTCTTACCTCCGTGTTGAGTGCTCTAAGGCCCTTACCCTCCTTCGGGTCTTGTCCCATACTTCTTGGGGGGCAGATAGGCGCACTCTCCTTGCTTTACATTCCTCTCTCGTCCTGTCTAAGCTCGATTATGGTTGCCCTGCTTACTCGTCTGCTTCTCCTTCTACTCTTCGCCGTCTTGATGCTTTGCACCATACTGGGTTGCGCCTCAGTTCTGGTGCCTTTCGTTCGACTCCCATCCTTAGCTTATATGTTGACACTGGCTTCCTGTCTCTCCAGGACCGCCGTGATCGCTACTGTCTTCGCTATCTTGCGCGGTCCTTGCAACATCCTTCCTCTCGCCTCTGTCGTGCTTTAACTTTTACCCCTCCTGCGGTTCCTGTTCCTCTTCACCACCTCCCTCTTTCTGTCCGGTTATCTCGCCTACAGGATTCTCTCTCCGTTCGTATTTCTGATGTTTCTCCTCGTGTTGTTCCTTCTTTGCCCCCGTGGAGGGTCCCTCTTCCGCGGTTTTGTACTTCCTTGACCCGTATCACTAAAGCTTTTACCCCTCCTACGGTTCTAAAACGCCTTTTCCTCGAGCACTTTTCTTCTCACTCCCGCTCCGTTTCTGTCTTCACCGATGGGTCTAAGTCAGCGGACGGTGTTGGCTACTCTGTTGTTTTTCCTGATCGCACTTATATGTGTCGCTTACCTCCGGAGACTAGCATCTTTGCAGCGGAACTTTATGCTATTCTCTATGCTCTTCGTCTCCTGCTTTCTCGTTGTCAGTCTTCCTTTGTGGTTGTTGTTGACTCTCGTAGTGCCCTCATGGCTCTCGGGTCCTTTAATCAGGTTCATCCAGTAGTTGTCGAGATCCAGCATTGGCTGTTTCTCGTTCACAGTAAATTCAAGTCGGTTGAGTTTTGTTGGGTTCCCAGCCATATTGGTGTGTCTTTAAATGAGCGTGCGGATGCTGCCGCTAAGGAAGCTGTCCGCTCTTGTCCCATCTCTCGTAAAGGCATTCCGTATTCCGACTTTTACCCGGTTATCCATTCCTCAGTCCTTACCCGTTGGCAGGCTTCTTGGTTGTCTGTTACTGGTAACAAGCTACGTACTCTTAAATGTTGTGTTTCCTCGTGGCCGTCCTCCTTCCACCGTAACCGGCGGTGGGAAACAGCTCTGGCGAGGTTGCGTATTGGCCATACTCGCTTAACCCATGGTCACTTGATGGAGCGCCGCCCTGCTCCTTATTGTCCTAGTTGCATTGTTCCTCTTACGGTCGTGCATGTCCTTCTTGAATGTCCTGACTTCCAGGACGAGCGTGTGTCTTGCTTTCCGACCGCCCCTCGCGGTCACCTGTCCCTCGATAGAATTCTTGGCGACTCGGATACTTTTGATATCGTTCGCCTTATGCGTTTTTTGTTCTCGTATTGGCATCCTTGGTGATATTTAGCGCCCTCTGATTATTTTGCGTATTTGATGGTGCTACATAGCCTTCCCGGTTTGGTGCCTTCTTTTGATAATTACTTGCTTACTTTAATGCAGGTGATAAGGTATTGGTCTATCTACCTGTAAAAGGGACGGTAAATGATTCAAAATTTTGTGGACCCTATATGGTCAAGAAGAAAATTGGTGATTTAACGTACGTAATACACATGCCTGACAGACCGAGAAAATCCCAGATATGTCACGTGAACTTAATGAAAAGGTATTGGGATAGAGATGAGGATGGGCAACTAGACACTGCTGTAATGTGCGCAGTTTCCAATGAGTTTATGGAATTAAACCATAAGAGGCTAGAAAGAGCAGATGGAGCCCGAATTTCTAATTCTCAGTGGTTACGAGAGATGAATGCACACTTGACATACTTAGATGATCAAAGGAGGCAGGACATAGAAGAGATTCTCATGAAATACCTATCACTATTCTCTGACGTACCGCGACGACACCGCGAAATTACGCACGAGGTAAATGTAGGAGGAGCTCGACCAATAAAGCAACATCCGTATAGAATAAATCCTGAAAAGAGAGAAATTATGCGACGTGAGGTAAAATATCTATTGGATAACGATCTGGCAGAATTGAGCGACAGTGATTGGAGCTCGCCTTGTCTACTGGTGAAAAAGCCAGATGGCACACATAGGTTGTGCACGGATTACAGAAAGGTGAATTCGGTCACTATCGCAGATTCGTATCCAATTCCTCGAATTGAGGATTGTATTGACCAAATAGGACACGCCCAGTTCGTATTTAAAATTGACCTTTTGAAAGGCTATTATCAGATACCCCTCTCAGAGAGTGCCAAGAGAATCTCTGCCTTCGTGACACCTGACGGTCTTTATCAATATAAAGTACTACCATTCGGTATGAAAAATAGTGGAAGTTGTTTCCAAAGAGCCATGAATAAAATCCTACAAGGGATGGTAGGTTGTACAGTTTATATTGATGACATCATAGTGTATTCACACTCGTGGGAAGAACACCTTCATCAACTAAAAGAGTTGTTTGATAAATTGGAAGAGGTAAATTTGACTATTAATCTCCCAAAAAGTGAATTTGGCAAAGCAAAATTGCAAAATCTTGGATACATCGTAGGACAAGGGGAGGTTGCCCCTGTCAGACAAAAAGTTGAAGCCATAGATAAGTACCCTGTGCCTAGAGGGAGAAGAGATTTACTCAGGTACCTAGGCATGGTGGGGTACTATAGAAAATTCTGCAGAAATTTTGCAACCATTGCAGCACCATTAACAGGACTTTTAGCGAAACATAAGAAGTGGCAGTGGGACGAAGCCTGTCAAGAATCGTTTAATAAAACGAAATCATTGCTAACAGAAGTCCCTGTATTGATTTCACCCGATTTTCAGAAGCCATTTTCCCTCTTTGTCGATGCAAGTGATGTAGGTGCGGGCGCTGTTTTGACTCAGGACCAAGATGGAACTTGCAAACCAGTGTCCTATTTCTCTAGGAAATTTTTACCTAACCAAAGAGCATATAGTACCGTTGAAAAGGAAACCTTAGCCTTAGTGATGGCGCTACAGCATTTTGAGGTATACGTGGGAGCGGGCATAGGACCTGTTACGGTCTTCACAGATCATAACCCGCTCGTATTTTTAAATAAAATGAAGAATTCCAACCAACGCCTAACCAGGTGGGCTCTAATATTACAAGACTATAACTTAAATATAGTACACATTAAAGGAAAGGAGAACGTAATGGCTGACGCATTATCCCGTAGTATGGTATAAAGAAAACAGTAGACAGTGTGAAATAAAACGTTTTAGAAAAGAAAATAGTGAAGTGATGAAGGACGGTAGACTTCAGGAAAGTACTTTTGTATCAGCCACACCGTCCAAAGCGGTGTGTTCAGAAAATGTACATATGTATTTTTTGTATATACTTAAAGATAATTTGTTGTTAAAACAGATTTTGTGTGCAGTCGGAGGAAAAGGAGATCCTTTACGCCAAAGACCAGTGGTCAGTAGGTACGGCACCATGTCTACAAAAATGATAAGGTATGTCTGATAAGACATGTCATTACTAGAATGAGTTGAATCTTTGTAGGATGGACGAAAAAGGAATAATGCTACATCCGGTAGAGAAAATTAGTGTGGATGCTTCGAAATAACACTCTTTTAAGGGGGGAGGAGTGTTACGGTATATCGTATTCGTGTTATTTCATCGAAATGGCACGATTATTTAAGTCATACGTTCATTATTACAGGAAGAACGAGGTTAACAACCATGGAGGTCGTTAACTGTCAGCACGGTATGGCTCGTCCGGTGGCGGGAATGTCTGTTAGCCAATCAGAACCACCGGGCGAGGTAACGTGTGCAGGCCGGAGCATGTGGAGAAACAGACATCTACTCCCCTCCATTGAGTCAACAGGCTGTCGTCGCGTTTGGATGTGTGACCAACAGACCCAACTGTTAGTGTGCTCCACCCTCATGAAGGAAGAGGACCTCGAGGCATGGTCGACGCTCTTGAAAGTTATGGAAGATAACAGCTGTGAGATTTAGAGGTCGGCGTGGAGGTAACGATTTTCCTGATAGCGGTACAAATTGCAGGAAAGTAGCTTTATAAGTGTGAAGATCAATCGGACAAGAGACGACCGTAGCATGGTCGTAGTATCTTTCTCATATATATATATATATATATATATATATATATATATATATATATATATATATATATATGACACACATGTAAAATATTGTATATAAGGTGATATATCACAATATATCCATGAAGTTTTATACCATCTTATTTTCTTGTCCTTTGTCAGACCTCGGCACAAAGTGTGTCGCACCTAACAACAGGTCCGGCTGAGGCTGACACCTGTTCAGATTCATGTACCCCGTTGTAGTACAACGAAGCATTAGGATAGACATTCAGAATAAACCTAAATTAAAAGTGTTGGGTTGTCAACAGTTCGATCCCAACATAACAACCGCATAAGAGGCTGGTACATAAGTTGGAGAGACAGGCAGGTGTAGCTGGTAAGGTGCTCCAGTGGATAAGGGAGTACCTAAGCAACAGGAAGCAGAGAGTTACGGTGAGGGGTGAGACCTCCGATTGGCGTGAAGTCACCAGTGGAGTCCCACAGGGCTCTGTACTCGGTCCTATCTTGTTACTGATATATGTAAATGATCTCCCGGAGGGTATCGATTCGTTTCTCTCAATGTTTGCGAACGATGCCAAAATTGTGAGAAGGATTAAAACAGAAGAGGACTGTTTGAGGCTTCAAGAAGACCTAGACAAGCTGAAGGAATGGTCGAACAAATGGTTGTTAGTTTAACCCAACCAAATGTAATGTAATGAAGATGGGTGTAGGGAGCAAGAGGCCAGATACACCGTATCATCTGGGAGAGGAAATTCTTCAGGAGTCAGAGAAAGAAAGACTTAGGGTTGATATCACGCCAGACCTGTCTCGTGCAGCACATATCAAGAGGATAACATCAGCGGCATATGCCAGGCTGGCCAACATACGAACGGCATTCAGAAACTTGTGTAAAGAATCATTCAGAACTTTGTATACCACATATGTCAGGCCAATCCTGGAGTATGCAGCCCCCAGCATGGAGTCCATATCTAGTCAAGGATAAGACTAAACTGGAAAAGGTTCAAAGATTTGCCAACAGACTAGTACCCGAGCTGAGAGGTATGAGCTACGAGGAGAGACTACGGGAATTAAACCTCACTTCGCTGGAAGACAGAAGAGTTAGGGGGGGGACATGATCACCACATTCAAGAATCTGAAGAGAATTGATAGGGTAGATAAAGACAGGGTATTTAACACAAGGGGCACATGCACAAGGGGACACAGGTGGAAACTGAGTGCCCAAATGAGCCACAGAGATATTAGAAAGAACTTTTTTAGTGTCAGAGTAGTTGACAAATGGAATGCATTAGGAAGTGATGTGGTGGACGCTGACTCCATACACAGTTTCAAGTGTAGATATGCAAGAGCCCAATAGGCTCAGGAATCTGTACACCTGTTGATTGACGGTTGAGAGGCGGGACCAAGGAGACCGAGCTCAACCTCCGCAAGCACAAGTAGGCGAGAACAAATGGGTGAATACGCACACACATTAGATTGACTAAAATTAACGTATTTTATGCGTTAAAAAGACGTCTTTATATAAATAGTTACGTGCCACCTGTCTGAAACCAAATACAAATGTCAGAAAAGTTTTGTGTTTGCTGGGTAGCCACCTCATGGTCGCTATGGGTGCCAGCCACCTTTCAGCGGGAGCAATGGTGCCAACCTTGACTAGCCCATTTGGTCACAAACCTATCAACAGTCACCTTGCAAAGAAGGGAAGCTAACCCTAAGCATCGTTCCTCTAACACTGGAGATATGTGAAATTAAATGTTACTGCATATGTTGCAGGAGTTAAGATTGGTGATTTTAGAATGAATCTTCTCTATTAGGTTTTCTCCTCTCATATTTCTCAGATCCGTGTGGGGTCAACACTTGAGAAAAACGGTAACTTTTCGTCCTACACGTTGTTCTCCACATACAAAGGACCATATACCGTGGACCAGGGTGGTCTTAACTGCTTCAGGAATGATGGAGTCGTCGGCAGGTTCGTCAGCATCCAGCGTGTGACTCCTGAGGCAGATGATCATCTGCAGCTCGTGGAAGTCTTCGTGTGGGCATACAATTAATACCTAAAACAATAAACCAGTTTTGTAAAAGTAAATGGGGGTGTGGAGTTTTTAGTTGCATATATGCTTCGGAACTATTCAAGCTTTTTCGCATTTGTGTTGCTCACGTGGCCCCACAAATTAGGTAATTTGATGAAACAGCTATGCCCAAGATTATCTTCAAATAACCTCGGCTATCACTGCCTTTTGTACGGTCACTGATGGTCGAGAGGTTTAAGACACGGTGTACTCCAATTGCAATGTTCTCCTGGCTATCTGGGTTCGAGTCACTTTTGGGGGTGTGGAGTTTTCAGTTGCATATATGCTTGGGGACCATTCAAGCTTGTTTGCATTTGTTGCTCACGTGGCTCCACAAAAATGAGGTGATTTGATGAAATTGTTATGCCCAAGATTACCATCAAAGTGATGGGCATCAAATAATTAAATTCTACCCACTTCAAGACCCCAAACCAGCACAAAAGCAAACAGATAAATGTTTATCTGCTTGCATTAATGAATGAATTAATGAAACGAGGGCTGTTTCTAACTAACGGATTAATATTGTTGGTAAACTAATACGAAAATACTGTTGCAAACTATTAGTTAGAAAGAGCCCTTGTAGTGATAATTGTGTCATTTATAAAATACCTTGTAAAGACTGTAATAGATTCTATGTTGGTAAAATCTAAAGATTTGAAATGTAGAATTTCGCAACATAAATACTCTGTAAGACATGGCCAACTGTCTAATGTTTTGTTTGTTCATTTGTCAGAAAATTCTCACCAGATTAATTGGGAGATTGCTTCTTCAACAACGACTTGTAAAAGGACTTTCAATAGAAACATAATTGAATCTGCTTTGATTTAGATTACAAAATAATGTAATTAGAACATTAGGAATGGTTTATATAATTTAGATCCATTTTTGATAGATCAATTAGAGGGCGATTTGAGTGGAAATCGAATCGATTCGAAAATTTTTTCCAAAATTCCCCCCCCTCCCCTTCTGGCCCGTTGGCGTCGTGAGGGGGCTTGGTGGACGGCTGCCGGAGTGTGATGCTCCGTTGGGCAGTCCTCTGTCCTTTTCTGGCCTTGCACTCCTGCTGCTGTCTTCTCCAATTGTGCCGGATCGCTTTTCCTTTTCCTTATGTTTCGTTTTTCTCCCCCCTCTTCTCCTATCTGCTTGTCGTTTCCTGCCGACCTTTTGCTTGTTTTGGATTATTTCTTTGGACTTCTTCTATTTTGACGCCCGGGTGCTTGAGGAGGCATACTCTTGCACCCGTAGAACTGTAGTACCCGACGTCTCGAGCGAGGGGGAACCTTTTATTGTCAATCCCCCTTTCGTCGCTGAACCCGATCTCGACGGACTGACGGTTCTTAAGGTGGCGTTTGTGGGGCGTATACTCACGACGACCCCTAGGGGGCCCCGGCATGATCGGCGATAGCTTCCTGTTGGGTGTCCTGCCTCTAATTGTGGCTCCATGGTGGGTATGGGGGCACATTCGTGGATGAATTTGTCACTTTTCGTCTCTATGTCGTTGAATGTTTCCGTTGTACCCTCTCAGGCTCGTGGGGTGGGCGACCAAGCCCCCGAGTCGGCCTGTATTGGAAGACCAGGCTCTGTAGCTCCCGCTGCGTTGGGCCCCGACCTTGCTCCTCCTTTGACCGTCCTGACTTCTTCCCCCAGCTCCCCTCCCTCCTCTGAGGTTGGGTCGAGCCTCCAGCCCCCGGTGGTGACCACTTCGTCCCCTGGTGTGGCTAAGTCTTTCGTTGTGACTACTGCGCCTTTTGACCCCTCTCTCTCTCTAGGGGTTCTCAACGCCGTTCGCGCCCCAACCGCACTCGCTCGATTCCTTCCCGTGCTGATGCGTATCAGGCCTTGTTTGGTCCTGCTTCATGGGCCAAATACTTTGATCTCCTCCCTCTTGATTCTGCGCCTCCTGACGATTTCTCCCTCCATCGGCATCTTGTAGATTCCGTGGATGCGTGTGTTACTTTCAACCCCACTCGTCTCGGTACACGTGTCGTTGCTGCTCCTTCTCAGGATGCGGCTTCCCGCTTGGCTGCCTTATCTTGCCTTGGCGAGATCCCTGTTCGGGTCTCCAAGAACGTTCAGATGAATTCCAGTGTTGGCACTATTCTCCTCCCACCCCATGTTGCAACCGGTGTTCGGAATCTGCAGGATTGCCACGATGATATTCGGCATATCCTTGATGCCCGAGGCCATTCATTCCTCCAGGTTGACTCGTTTACTCGTCCCCCTCGTGGTCGTCGCCGTCAACCCCTTCGCGTTGTGAAGATCACCTTTGATGGTAGGACCCTTCCATCCTCTGTCATTCTTGCTGGTGCTAGGTGCTCTGTCCAGGAGTATATTCCTTCTCCTCGACTTTGTAATAAGTGCTGGAGGTTTGGGCATGGTGCCCTCCGCTGCTCTGGGACTGTCTCTCTCTGTCCTTTGTGTGGGAGTGAAGGTCACTCTAAGTCAGAGTGCACTTCACCCCAAGCTCGCTGCCTCAACTGCGGTGAGGCCCATCCTACGTTCTCCCGTGCCTGTGTCCATTACAAGCTTGAGGCGGCCGTCCTTAACCTGAAGCACCGGGAGCGTTTGTCTTTTCCTGAGGCGAGGCGCCAGGTTCGCCGGCTCCCGCCTTATACTAACATCTCTTATGCTCGCGTGTTGCGCTCTTCCTCTCCTCGTCCTTCCCCCCTTCCTCAGACTCTCAACCGTTTCCGGGCCTTGGACCCTGATACGCCCACTGCCCCCTCCTCTGTTCCTTTGAGTTCTTTCCCGAGGGGTCCCCCTCCTGGTCCTCTGTCTGGGGTTCCCCTTCTTTCAACCCGGTCTGTCATGTCTCCTGTGTCTTCTTCCTCGTCCCCCTCCGATCCTCCTTCCCATCCTCTTCCTCCATCTATCGGCTCTCCCCGCCGCCTGTCGGTGCAGGCGGATGTCCATCGCTCTCCTAACGGCCGTCGTGTGTGCTCTCGTTCGGCTTCTCCTGTTGAGACACTGGAATCCGTTGCCCGGTACGTAGTTGCTGGGACACCTGTCTCTTTAAGTCAGAAGCGTAAGCCTGGCTCCTCTCCTTCCTCTTCCCCGGCGGGTAAGAAGGCTTCGCTTTCTTCCTTAGCTCCTACTTCTGGCTCTGTTGCTCCTTCCCCTCCCGTTTCAGTGGTTGCGCCCCTGTTCCTGCTATGGAGGTTTCTTTGGCCCCTGCTTCCCTTTCGGTTGCTGCTCTTGCTGGGGTGCGCTCCCCTCTTTCTACTCCCCCTCTTCCTACTGCTGTCCTTGACTGCTCCTCTCCGTTGTCTCCTCCTCTTCCTCCTCCTCCTCCGGACCCCGCCCGCCCACCTCTGATCTGTTCTCCCGTTTCCTTCCCTCCGTCTTTGCTCAGTTTCCCCATGCCCCCTAACCCTGACTTTGCTGACCCTGATCCCGACCCTGATATTCTTTAACGTGCTCTGTTGCTCTTTCGCCTTTGTTTCTTCCTTGTTCTCTGTTTTTGTCCTTTCTCTTCTCGTCGTTGTCCATTCTTCAATGGAACGTTCGAGGTTATTACGCCAATTTCCTCGAACTCCAACTTCTGATTTCGCGGTTTTCGCCCCTTTGTGTCTGTCTCCAGGAGCCAATGCTTGGTGCTCGTCCTGGTCGTTTTCGTGGCTATTCCTTTCTCCCCCCCCCCCCCCAGCCATTACTGGGGCTTCTAATTCTTCTGCTCTCTTGATTCGTGCAGATGTTCCCTTTGTTCCTTTACTTTTTCCTTCGCCTCTCCATTGTTCTGCTGCTCGTATCTTTGTGGGGAAATGGTACACAGTTTGTTCCATTTATCTCCCCCCGAGTGTCCCGCTCTCTCTTCCTGATTTGAAACACCTCCTAGACTCCTTGCCGGAGCCTGTGCTCCTGCTGGGTGACTTCAATTGTCGTCATTCTCTTTGGGGTGACGTTCTGACGAATACCCGGGGTCGCCTCCTTGAGACGTTTCTCCTATCTTCTTCCCTGTCTCTTCTGAATTCTGGTGAGCCCACTCATCTGGACTCTCGGACTCGCACCCTTTCTTGTCTTGATCTTTCTCTCTGCTCTTCTTCTCTTTACTTAGATTTCACGTGGCAGGTTCTTGATGACCTCCATGGAAGTGATCATTTCCCCATCCTTGTTTCCTTTTTCTCTTTTCACCCTTCCCTCTCTTTCCCTAGGTGGCAGTTTGCTAAGGCAGACTGGACCCTATTTACCCTCAGTGCTGCTCTCTCTGACCTCTCCCTTCTGCCTCTCTCTCGCGCTCTCCTCCTTTTTCATGACACTGTCTTCAACGCTGCCCTCCGCTCTATTCCTCGCTCTTCCTCTCGGGGTCCACGGAAGTGCGTTCCCTGGTGGAATGCGGACTGTGCTCGGGCTGTCCGCTGTAAGCGTGCAGCCTGGAAGAGGCACCGCCGTAGGCAGACGACCGATTCTTTTCTTTTCTTTCGGAAAGCTAGTGCGGTGGCCCGTAGGGCCATCCGTACGGCTAAACGTGAATGTTGGGCATCTTATGTCTCAACAATTACGTCCGAAACCCCTCTGGCCCAGATCTGGAAGCGTATCCGCAAGATAGCGGGTAAGTTCGTTCCCGATGTTTCACCGGTCCTTCACCTCCATGATACTCTTGTGGCGGACCCGTTGCAGGTCGCTTCCGAACTGGGTTCCCACTTTTCTTCTGTTAGCTCTGGTCTTCATCTTCCCCAATCTTTCCTTCTTCGTAAACCTGTCCTTGAGTCTCGTCCTTTAGATTTCTGCACTCATCTTCAGCTTCCCTATAATGATCCCTTCTCTCTCTCTCTGAACTTCGTTCAGCCCTGGCCCTCTGCGGTTCTACGGCGGCGGGCTCCGATGGTATTCATTATGAGATGCTTCGCCATCTCCCTCCGAGCACGTCTCAGTGTTTACTGAGTCTGTATAACCGGATCTGGGAGTCGTCGTCAGTCCCTGAGGACTGGCTCGATGCCGTTGTCCTCCCTGTTCGCAAACCGGGGTCTCTGGGTACTTCCCCTAAGGACTTTAGCCCTATTGCTCTCACGAGTTGTCTGCAAACTCTTTGAACGTATGGTTAACGTTCGTCTGATGTGGTTCCTGGAACACCATCACCTCCTCTGCCCTTCTCAATTTGGTTTCCGCAAGTGCCGCAGCACGACAGGTGTCCTGGTGAACTTGGAGGTCTATATTCGTCCTGCTTTTGCTGCGAAGACCTCCGTTGTTGCCGTCCTTTTTGACCTGGAAAAGGCTTACGACACCACTTGGCGTTATCATATCCTATCTCAACTTCATTCTTTTGGCCTTCGTGGTCATCTCCCTCTCTTTCTCCGCAGCTTCCTCTCTCGTCGTTCCTTTCGGGTGCGCCTTGGTACCGCTCTCTCTCCCTCTTTTCAGCAATACGAAGGTGTGCCCCAGGGTAGTGTTCTGAGCACTACTCTTTTTCTTGTTGCCCTCAATGGTCTTCTTTCCTCTCTTCCTTCTGGTGTCTTCTCCGCTCTCTATGTCGATGATCTTACCCTTTGTTGTCAGGGTGATGATTCGCCTCTCCTTCAACGCCGGCTTCAACTTGCAATTGATGCCGTGTCGTCTTGGGCCACTGATCATGGCTTCAAGTTCTCTACTTCTAAGACTTGTGCCATGACATTTACGCGGAAACGGGTTGTTCTTCGTCCCTCTGTCACTTTATGGTCATCCCCTTGAATACAAAGATTCCGCGAAGCTTTTGGGGTTATTCCTTGACACTCGCTTGTCTTGGTCTCCCCATATCTCTTACCTCCGTGTTGAGTGCTCTAAGGCCCTTACCCTCCTTCGGGTCTTGTCCCATACTTCTTGGGGGGCAGATAGGCGCACTCTCCTTGCTTTACATTCCTCTCTCGTCCTGTCTAAGCTCGATTATGGTTGCCCTTCTTACTCGTCTGCTTCTCCTTCTACTCTTCGCCGTCTTGATGCTTTGCACCATACTGGGTTGCGCCTCAGTTCTGGTGCCTTTCGTTCGACTCCCATCCTTAGCTTGTATGTTGACACTGGCTTCCTGTCTCTCCAGGACCGCCGTGATCGCTACTGTCTTTATCAGTAAAGCTTTTACCCCTCCTACGGTTCTAAAACGCCTTTTCCTCGAGCACTTTTCTTCTCACTCCCGCTCCGTTTCTGTCTTCACCGATGGGTCTAAGTCAGCGGACGGTGTTGGCTACTCTGTTGTTTTTCCTGATCGCACTTATATGTGTCGCTTGCCTCTGGAGACTAGCATCTTTACAGCGGAACTTTATGCTATTCTCTATGCTCTTCGTCTCCTACTTTCTCGTTGTCAGTCTTCCTTTGTAGTTGTTGTTGACTCTCGTAGTGCCCTCATGGCTCTCGGATCCTTTCATCCAGTTCATCCAGTGGTTGTCGAGATCCAGCATTGGCTGTTTCTCGTTCACAGTAAATTTAAGTCGGTTGAGTTTTGTTGGGTTCCCAGCCATATTGGTGTGTCTTTAAATGAGCGTGCGGATGCTGCCGCCAAGGAAGCTGTCCGCTCTTGTCCCATCTCTCGTAAGGGCATTCCGTATTCCGACTTTTACCCGGTTACCCATTCCTCAGTCCTTACCCGTTGGCAGGCTTCTTGGTTGTCTGTTACTGGTAACAAGCTACGTACTCTTAAATGTTGTGTTTCCTCGTGGCAGTCCTCCTTCCACCGTAACCGGCGGTGGGAAACAGCTCTGGCGAGGTTACGTATTGGCCATACTCGCTTAACCCATGGTCACTTGATGGAGCGCCGCCCTGCTCCTTATTGTCCTAGTTGCATTGTCCCTCTTACGGTCGTGCATGTCCTTCTTGAATGTCCTGACTTCCAGGACGAGCGTATGTCTTGCTTTCCGACCGCCCCTCGCGGTCACCTGTCCCTCGATAGAATTCTTGGTGACTCGGATACTTTTGATATCGTTCGCCTTATGCGTTTTTGTTCTCGTATTGGCATCCTTGGTGATATTTAGCGCCCTCTGATTATTTTGCGTCTTTGATGGTGCTACATAGCCTTCCCGGTTTGGTGCCTTCTTTTGATAATTACTTACTTACTTTCCAAAATTCCATGCTTATATCGAAAATATAAGAATGGAAGTAACTGCAAAAGGCCTATTGGCCCTTACTTCCTTTTGCTACTTCTATGTTGGTTTGGGGTCTTGAAGTGGGTAGAATATAGTTGTGCATTAATTGGCTGTTGATTGCTGGTGTTGACTTTTTTGATGTGTAGTGCCTTGCTGATGTAGAGTCTCGTGGTATCGCTGTATTTATCGATGATTTCTATAAATACCGCGATAGCAGGAGACTCGACATCAGCGAGGCACTGTATACACATCAAGAAGTCAACACCTGCAACCAACAGCCAATTAATGCACAACTAAGTTCTACCCACTTCAAGACCCCGAACCAACACAGAAGCAGCAAGAGGAAGTACAGGCCAATAGGCCTTCTGCAGTTACTTCCATTCTTATATTTTCATACCCAATTTATAGCCATTGATTCGTGTTCTGGCATATGCTCTGTCACCTCACCCAAAACTTTCGTACCATATCACTTCACCCAAAACGAGTATAAGTATGATGTATATTTTGTGTCAACTAAGTATTTGAAAATGTAATAAGCATTGTGAAACACGTTCAGGTATCAGACCAGAAATAAAGAATGAATTTTAGAGTTAATTTATCAATTACCCTCGACAGTGAAGAAGAACGTAGGAAATATTGAAAAGATTCGTGTTAGAACCAATACTGCCAGGAACACTCTGCATCTGGCGTACAGGACACCTTAACCACTCGACCAACACGACCGGACAAAACCCAACCCAGGAACCCATGTTCCTGGCAGTATGGGCTTGAGTCACTTCTGGGGTGTGGTCTCCAGGTATATATGCCTGGAGAACGGTCTCCAGGCATATATACCTGGAGACCGTTCAGGCTTGTTCACATTTGTGTTCCTCACGTGTGCCCCAAAGAATGAGGTGATTTGATAAAATACCATGCCCAAGATTACCAACCGAGTGCCGGCGGGGGGATGGAAATAGCCTTGGCTACTATCCTCTTTTGTACGGTCGTGTTGGTAGAGTGATTAAGGTGTCCTGTACGCCAGATGCAGAGTGTTGGCAGTATGAGAACCCTGGCAGTATGGGTTCGAGTCACTTCTGGGGTGTGAGTTTTCAATGATTATATTATATATAATATATATATATTGGAGTACACTGGCAGCAGGTTTTCTTTTAAACATGTCTCATTGAATATGACCGCATATTCTGTATTTACTATCTTCTGATTTAGGGCTTCTATCCCTCTATTTTCTTAGCATCAGGGCTTAACTGAAAGAGGAGTTCTCCAAAACTCATTTTCGTAATTTCAAGGTGATGAAAAAAGTGAATTACTACAGAATGTATTACACTTATTTATACAAATTGCACAACGTTTCGAACCACAATGGTTCATTCTCACGTGAAAAGAATTTTCAGAACTGGTTGATTTATACCCGCACTGGG
>NC_091153.1:19191441-19213941 GCF_040958095.1 Procambarus clarkii
ACTGTGGTATGGTGACCACTACTACACACAGGTGACTGTAGTGTGGTGACCACTGCTACACACAGGTGACTGTGGTATGGTGACCACTACTACACACAAAGGTGACTATGGTATGTACCTGGATGCGGTTCTTAGAGTTCTACTCTCAAAGCCTGGCCCTGGGCCAGGCTGAACTTGTTGGAACTTGCTGTCAAATGATGCTGCTTGGAGTGGCCAGCTCATAAAGTTTCAAAATTTTATGAAAAACGTTAATTGAAAGTTTCCTTTCCTAGCGTTTCCGAGTAGGCCGGGGGACTCAAACAGAAAACGGGACAGTACGTCACTTTTTTGAGTTGATTTCATTTCAAATTACGTCCACATTTGGCCATAGTGCGCATACGAGCGAAAAGCGACGTTTCTTTTTTTGGAGGACGGGTTGGGCCAGCAGCATGTCAGCTAGTCAACTATATCCCGGTTGGTCCAGCACTTCTTCCTTCATATGTCCAGTTTTTTCTTCACGGCTTCGAATTTTGCTCCGACAATATTTCTTGTGATTCCTGGGAAGATATCTAACAACGCTTGTTCCTACAGTGTTCTCTGAGTGTGCCTATGGTACCTCTACTCTTCACTGGCTCTAATCTACATTTATTTCCGTATCGTTTACGTTCTTGTTGTTATTTTATTTTGCACGTTTGGAACTTGGCCTTCCAGTATTTTCCATTAATATGGATTTTATACCTCTCTCTCTCTCTCTCTCTCTCGTCTCCTTTCCATAGAGTACTTTTTGAAAGCTATGAGACAAACCCAATAGTTAAGGTGTTCTATCGTGTCTGTGTTTGCTCTATAGGTTCTCTGCATCCCTTTTCTCAGCAGTCTCTCCTGCTCTGAAGAGGAAAGTGAGTTTGAGCAGTACTCATGGCGGAACATCACACGTGATCTCATTAGCATGAACATTGTCATAGGATTCCTGGAATGGATGTTCTCGTATTCCATCCCATCATTTCTCCAGCTGACACTATATTTGTTGGGTTCTCCTTAAACGTAATGTCATCATACACCATTATTCCTACATTCTGTACGTGTTGTTTTCCTAACATTGGCAGATTTGATTGTCTTATACTTTGTTTAAGGTCTTTATTTTCTCATATCTAACTCACTGGTGAGCAGTACTGACAGAACATGTTCCCATCGCTGCGGCGCCCGTTGAGGAGATAGCAACTGAATTGCTCTGGCTTTGTCCTGGCTGATAGCACACATCAATTGGTACCATTATTCACAAAGCAAAGATGCGGTTCCGAGGGTCTCACACCTTGACCCGGACGGAAACTCTCGGTATTCTGTTGGGAATCACCACCGTTGCACAGATCGACATCGTTGACGACAGTGGAGCTCAATTCCTCTTCAAGAATGAAGAGGCTCTTCAGGGCCTGTTCATTCCCACCATACAGACTGCATTAGAGGCAGCCAACCTGATCTTACTCCCAGTGAGGCAGTAACAGGCTGCGAGGCATGTTTTCATTCTCAGAGTGGGCACCATCTTCTCTGATCGGCCTGTTCATGATGTTATTGCCAGCATCAACCTGCAGTACCTGCCCTTAACTGCGGTGTATGTGAAAATAATTTGGTAGGTCGATAATCGATGCCTGACTACCTGAAATTAACAATCAACCCCCCCCCCGGCTGAGGTTACCTATGCTACTGACAATCAACCCCCCGGCTGAGGTTACCTATGCTACTGACAATCAACCCCCCGGCTGAGGTTACTTATGCTGCTGACAATCAACCCCCCGGCTGAGGTTACCCATGCTGCTGACAATCAACCCCCCGGCTGAGGTTACCCATGCTGCTGACAATCAACCCCCCGGCTGAGGTTACCCATGCTGCTGACAATCAACCCCCCGGCTGAGGTTACCCATGCTGCTGACAATCAACCCCCCAGCTGAGGTTACCCATGCTACTGACAATCAACCCCCCGGCTGAGGTTACCCATGCTGCTGACAATCAACCCCCCAGCTGAGGTTACCCATGCTACTGACAATCAACCCCCGGCTGAGGTTACCCATGCTACTGACAATCAACCCCCCGGCTGAGGTTACCCATGCTGCTGACAATCAACCCCCCGGCTGAGGTTACCCATGCTGCTGACAATCAACCCCCCGGCTGAGGTTACCCATGCTGCTGACAATCAACCCCCCAGCTGAGGTTACCCATGCTACTGACAATCAACCCCCGGCTGAGGTTACCCATGCTACTGACAATCAACCCCCCGGCTGAGGTTACCCATGCTGCTGACAATCAACCCCCCTGAGGTTACCCATGCTGCTGACAATCAACCCCCCGGCTGAGGTTACCCATGCTGCTGACAATCAACCCCCCAGCTGAGGTTACCCATGCTACTGACAATCAACCCCCCGGCTGAGGTTACCCATGCTGCTGACAATCAACCCCCCAGCTGAGGTTACCCATGCTACTGACAATCAACCCCCGGCTGAGGTTACCCATGCTACTGACAATCAACCCCCGGCTGAGGTTACCCATGCTACTGACAATCAACCCCCCAGCTGAGGTTACCCATGCTACTGACAATCAACCCCCGGCTGAGGTTACCCATGCTGCTGACAATCAACCCCCCGGCTGAGGTTACCCATGCTACTGACAATCAACCCCCCGGCTGAGGTTACCCATGCTGCTGACAATCAACCCCCAGCTGAGGTTACCCATGCTGCTGACAATCAACCCCCCGGCTGAGGTTACCCATGCTGCTGACAATCAACCCCCGGCTGAGGTTACCCATGCTACTGACAATCAACCCCCCGGCTGAGGTTACCCATGCTACTGACAATCAACCCCCCGGCTGAGGTTACCCATGCTACTGACAATCAACCCCCCGGCTGAGGTTACCTATGCTGCTGGCAATGGATTCAAAAGTTTAGGCATCTCCTCCACGCCCCACTGCTAGACACACCAAGGTGGTGACATCTTCCAAAGAGAGGTATTTTCCACTTAGTGCTAAAAGTGTTTCTAGTGAACTCTCTTCACTTGAAAGTGTTAACTTCAAGCCGCAAAATGTAACATCTGTGTCCCCGATCGATTCTCTTCAGACACTAATGGCGACCTACCAACGCTGCATTCTTGGCGACAGAGCCTCCCACTTGCTGGGTAACCAACACCAGGCCTCCCACTTGCTGGGTAACCAACACCAGGCCTCCCACTTGCTGGGTAACCAACACCAGGCCTCCCACTTGCTGGGTAACCAACACCAGGCCTCCCACTTGCTGGTAACCAACACCAGGCCTTCCACTTGCTGGGTAACCAATACAAGGGCTCCCACTTGCTGGGTAACCAACACCAGGCCTCCCACTTGCTGGGTAACCAACACCAGGGCTCCCACTTGCTGGGTAACCAACACCAGGGCTCCCACTTGCTGGGTAACCAACACCAGGCCTCCCACTTGCTGGGTAACCAACACCAGGCCTCCCACTTGCTGGGTAACCAACACCAGGCCTCCCACTTGCTGGGTAACCAACACCAGGCCTCCCACTTGCTGGGTAACCAACACCAGGCCTCCCACTTGCTGGGTAACCAACACCAGGCCTCCCACTTGCTGGGTAACCACACCAGGCCTCCCACTTGCTGGGTAACCAACACCAGGCCTCCCACTTGCTGGGTAACCAACACCAGGCCTCCCACTTGCTGGGTAACCAACACCAGGCCTCCCACTTGCTGGTAACCAACACCAGGCCTTCCACTTGCTGGGTAACCAATACAAGGGCTCCCACCTGCTGGGTAACCAACACCAGGCCTCCCACTTGCTGGGTAACCAACACCAGGGCTCCCACTTGCTGGGTAACCAACACCAGGGCTCCCACTTGCTGGGTAACCAACACCAGGCCTCCCACTTGCTGGGTAACCAACACCAGGCCTCCCACTTGCTGGGTAACCAATACAAGGGCTTCCACTTGCTGGGTAACCAACACCAGGCCTCCCACTTGCTGGGTAACCAACACAAGGGCTCCCACTTGCTGGGTAACCAACACCAGGCCTCCCACTTGCTGGGTAACCAACACCAGGCCTCCCACTTGCTGGGTAACCAACAAGAGAGCTCTCAGTTGCTAGGTAACCAACAAGAGGGCTCTCAGTTGCTAGGTAACCAACAAGAGAGCTCTCAGTTGCTAGGTAACCAACAAGAGGGCTCTCAGTTGCTAGGTAACCAACAAGAGAGCTCTCAGTTGCTAGGTAACCAACAAGAGAGCTCTCAGTTGCTAGGTAACCAACAAGAGAGCTCTCAGTTGCTAGGTAACCAACAAGAGAGCTCTCAGTTGCTAGGTAACCAACAAGAGGGGTCTCAGTTGCTAGGTAACCAACAAGAGGGCTCTCAGTTGCTAGGTATCCAACAAGAGGGCTCTCAGTTGCTAGGTAACCAACAAGAGGGCTCTCAGTTGCTAGGTAACCAACAAGAGAGCTCTCAGTTGCTAGGTAACCAACAAGAGGGGTCTCAGTTGCTAGGTAACCAACAAGAGGGCTCTCAGTTGCTAGGTAACCAACAAGAGGGCTCTCAGTTGCTAGGTAACCAACAAGAGGGCTCCCAGTTGCTAGGTAACCAACAAGAGGGCTCTCAGTTGCTAGGTAACCAACAAGAGGGCTCTCAGTTGCTAGGTAACCAACAAGAGGGCTCTCAGTTGCTAGGTAACCAACAAGAGGGCTCTCAGTTGCTAGGTAACCTAGAGAGAGGTCACCAACCAGTAGTCGAGGTTGCAATCTCGACTACTGTACCTGTCCAGCAAGAAAGCTCACATAAGAGTTCACTGACAGTTTCCGTGGTAAATAAAATTGGTGACAACATTACTGGCGAAGTACAGCATGACGGAAGAAGTTGTTCTTACCTATGGTGTTCCTGACTGCCGTGGGACGACTGGGGTTGAGGAGGAGCCGGTCCGGGGTGAGTGTGAAGAGCGTCAGGCGACGACGGACCAGCTCTTGTGGCAGACTCTCAGGAAACTGCAACAAATGGTGATAGTCTCACATGATCGAAAATCTTTCGTACACACAATATTTAACCCTGACACACGAAGCAAATGCTGCTGTGTTCGGAACAGATATTACTAACCCCTACCATACCAAGCTAATACGGTGATGGTAGGACATACTAATATTATCCACTAATAACCATGAGAGGATCAATAAAGGAATCAAGTATAGTGGCTTCTCAGGGTAAATTGAATATTGCCTCTTAAGTAAATCCGCCACTTACGCACAACATTTCCCTTATGAAACCTAAAACCTTCAGTCTAAGGGTTAAACATGATAAAAAGTACTCATTAGAACGATTGGTATTTAATTAAATACCAATCGAATCACAGGTCGTTAATGACGAATTTGGAACCTTGTCGATGGTCGTGTCCACTGCGAGAGTCGGGGAGGGAGACGCCAAGCGACACCATTGTGTGGATGGCATGCTAGACGCTCACACGTACCAGCTCCCACAAGACTCAACACGTGATCGTATCATCCACACTTCTCGCAAATTTCGTGATATAGGAACCCTAGAAGTCCGCTCAACCCCCGATTTTGTACCTTGGGAAGTATTGTACCCATCGACTGGTAAAATATATTAATTTGTCTTGGCCAAGTGTTATCATATATTGTAGCCCGGTTATGTTACCAGCGAGCCACCCCGAACGGGTAAGCTCTTGTATCTTAATACAAATTCCTTCCCTGAAATATGCTGTGTATAGTAGTGACAGAATACTTCTTATTAGTTACTCGGCAGGTGCAGTTCGAGGGAGGAGGAAATAACATTGAGTCAACCTGTGGTAACACGAGACATTCCCAGTCACCATTAGAGCCCTTGAGGTGTTTCCGGAGCTTAGCATCCCCGCGGCCCGGTCGTCGTCCAGGCCTCCTCGTTGCTGGACTGGTCAACCAGGCTGTTGGACGCGGCTGCTCGCAGCCTAACGTATGAATCGCAGCCTAGTTCATCAGTTATCCATTGGAGGTGCTTATCGAGTTCTCTCTTGAACACTGTGTGGGGTCGCCCAGTTATGCCCCTTATGTGTAGTGGAAGTGTGTTGAACAGTCTGCAGCCTCTGATGTTGATAAAGTACTCTCTCAGAGTACATGTTGCACCTTTGCTTTTCAACGGGGGTATTGTGCACATCCTGCCATTCCTTCCATGTATTTTGTGATCTTACTTCTTAGCACTCTCTCAAAGATTTTTATGATGTGCGATGTTAGTGCTATCGGTCTGTAATTTTTTGCCTCTGCCTTATTTCCTCCTTTATGGAGTGGTGCTATCTCTGCTGTTTTTAGTATATCAGGGATAACGCCAGTATCTAGGCTTTGTCTCCACAGAATGTGAAGGGCCTGTGATAGTAGTTTTTACAGTTCTTGATGAATATGGCGTTCCAAGAATCAGGGCCTGGTGCAGAAGCTTACTGTTTATAGCTTCTTCAAAATCCAGTGGGGATAGGGTGACATCTGATATATGATTTGATGTTGGTATCATATCTATGAAAAATTCATTTGGGTTATTAATCTTTAGTGTGTTTAGTAGCTCGCTGAAAACAGAGTCGTACTGCTTCCTCAGTATCTTGCTCATTTCTTTGTTGTCATAGGTGAAAGTTCCGTCTCCCTTTCGCAGGGGCCCGATACTAGATGTGGTTTTTTATCTTGATTTTGCATAGGAGAAATTTTTTTTCAGATTTCTCCCTATCCAACGAGGTTTCATGGAAGGGGACAGAAGGATGTCCAGTGCCTATTATCAGGCTGTTGCTACTCACTTGCTAAGAAATGTTTATCTCTAACCTATTTAACAGTTGTACTAACATTAATTTTGTAGTTTATTTATTATCCACTAGTAGTGGTATGGGCTACGTACATATACCCCCCAAACTTGTGAGTAGGACAACATCCAACAGGATAAATTTAAATACAGTCTACTATGCAAAATACAGTCCACTCCTAAATATACAGTCCATTCTTAATTAATAATATTAAATTAAAGTTAACTAATAAGTTAATATTTTAAAGTACATAAATCAAATGAATTCCTGCTTGGAAAATTTCCCTCACACATTGTTTCCATAACCTGCCCTGAAACCTACTGTCAGTGTGTAGGAGGAATGCAGTTACAAGTATTCCGCCCCTTGCTTGTCAGCTAAGAGGCTGGTGTTGTTGATTTAGGGGCCACTATAGTAGTAGTGCCAAATGTGCCACAGCCGGCTATAGACAGAGAAAATTGTAAGCCTTACAGCTAATTGTTACCTGTCGGCAGATGGCTACTATTCCCTAAGGCAGATAAACATGTTCTAAAGCAGATGTTTGGCGACCCTGGGCATCCCTCCCAGAGAGGTAAATGCAACCTCACACAGAGAACCACCTGGGAGACCTTCGGTTCCTAGCGATCCCAGCCGAAAACTCGCCAGGCGTCCTGTAGTGCAAGGTAGTCGAGCAGTGGAATAAAACCACATCCTAATGGCAGCTGTGGCTTCGTGATGTCCTCAAATTCCTCCAGAAGGTTCTGCAGGTCAGGAGAGTTATGTGGGGCAAGGCTAGTGAGTACCTGTTGCTCTGTACTCACCCACTGAAGCTCCCCCATACGTCACATCCACCAAGCGGGTGTGATGGTATAAGAAATCATACCCCCATTATAGGCATATTACCTTCAGCAACGTGGAATGTCCATGTGAAGCGACCAAGGTCAGCAAAACCACATCTCAATGGCCACTCAAATGCTCAAGCTCAGTTGGGCAAAAACGTATTAACATCTTCCGTAACCTCCATCAGAGCACGAGCCAGTGTCCACCACGCCCCGAGGACACACCAGGAGCCAGCGCCCATCACGCCCCGAGAGTTCTCGGGGCGCAGAGGGGTCTGATGAGTTCCCTATACAACTGTGATTCAAATTGTTGACCCTGGTCCGTGACAAGCGTTGCAGAGGCTCCAAAACGGGATACCCCCCATAAAGGAAAGCCCGAACTACCGACTCGGCTGTCATTTCGACCATAGGAACTGCCTAAGGTCATCTGGAGAAGCGGTCAACATACGTGAGTAGGTATGAGCATCCCCAGGATCGAGGAAATGGACCGACAAAATCCACTTGCACTACTTCAAATCTGGCCGATGGTAACGGAAAGTTCTGAAGAGGCGTCTGTGTGTGTCGATGTATCTTTGATTGCTGACACTGGAGGCAGTTGCACATCCAACTTCGAACATCAGTGTTAATTCCTGGCCATACCATCCATTTGGTCAGGAGGCATGGTGTAGCTAGGATGCCCTGGTGAGCCAAGGATTGGAGAGCCGTGAAGATCCTGCGCCGATGGTTCTTGGGTATACATGGCAATAGGACGCCAATGAGAGATGTGTCACATGTGATAGTATCCTCTGAATTAGGCACAGGTACGTCAACAGGCCGAAGTGCTGAGGAAGAGGTGCCCAATTGTAGGAGTTCCAGGTCCTGTCGCTGGGCTCTAGCAATTTCTGCGTAGTCAAAGTGGATCGTCTCGGGAAAAGTGCGCACAAGCAAGGTCGAGAGAAGGCATCTGCGACTACATTCTCAGTCCCCTTCACGTGCCTGATGTCAGTTGTGAACTGGGATATTTAGCTCAAATGTCGAATGACTTGCAGCAAGTGGGAATCTCCCTTTGCTGCCAGGGCAGCAGCCAGTGGTTTGTGGTCGATGAGGACGTGGAAGTCACGTCCCTGGAGAAAATGCCTGAAGTGTTGAATGGCTACATATATAGCAAGGAGTTCCTTGTCAATTGTGCTGTATTTCGTCTCTGCTGACGTTAAGCCTGCTAAAAAAAAGGAATGGGTCACCAGGTGTCGTCGATAAATTGATGGAGTACCACTCCTATAGCAGTGTTGGAGACATCAAATGAGAGGCTAATTGACGCCTTGAATACTGGACGGGCGAGGAGAGTGAGTTGAGCTAACTCCTGCTTAAGGTTGGTGAACGCCATCTCTGCCTCTGGTGACCATGGCAGGGGTACTTTGGACGCCTGCTTATGCCCACACAGGAGGTTATATAAAGGTTTCAGGATCTCAGAACAGTGCGGGATAAACCTTTGGTAAAAATTAACCGCACCCAGGAATTCTTGAACCTTCTTAGGGAGAAGAAGCTTCAAGAATTTTCCGACACCCACCACTTAGCTGCGGTGGGTGTCGGAAAATCTCGGATAGCGTCAATCTTCTTCTCCAGTGGCATAATACCTGTGGAGGACACTCGGTGTCCCAAGACGTTGAGCTCAGGAACCTCGAAAATGCATTTCTCAATATTAATCTGCAGGCTATATTCGCACAGGTGAGTAAAAAGAATACGAAGATGCTTCCAATGGTCAGCCGGAGAGCAACTCACTATAAGGAGGTCATCAGTGTAAGCATAGCTGAAGGGTCTGCTTTGTGTCTGGAGTTTTTCTCATGAGTAGGCTGGCCGTTTTTCTGGTTTTATAGTAAACCATTATAGTAAAATCAGAAGATACAACTGACGAGTTACTATAAAACCAGAAAAACGGCCAGCCTACTCCTGAGAAACTCTCCAGACACAAAGCAGAACGCTTTAAAAGAGACCAACGTCGTCTATGCCTTCAAATGCCCTTTTGGGGACTGTATGCCTCAAAAAACCCAGTATATAGGCAAGACAACAACATCTCTTTCCAGGCGTTTAACTATGCATAAGCAACAGGGCTCCATTAAAACATATAATAATCTCTTCCCACAACCAAACCATCACCAGAGAAATCTTAGCAAACAACACAGAAATCATCGATAGATACAGCGATAGCAGGCAGCGGCTTGACGTCTGCGAGGCACTACACATCAAGAAGTCAACACCAGCAATCAACAGCCAATTAATGCACAACTATATTTTACCCACTTCAAGACTCCGCTCCAATATAGAAGCATCAAGAAATATGGACCAATAGGCTTTCTACAATTACTTCCATTCAATACCCATTGTTTCGTGTTCTGTCTTGTGTTTGAATTTAATACCCATTCAATACCCATTGTTGAAAGTTTGTTTTCACCTCATCCACCTTACCCAAATGTATATATAAAATCGAGGATGTGTAAGCTCTATTCAGTTTCAGTTTTGTGTTTGTAAACTAAAGTCTTTTAAAATGTAATAAGTTTTACGAAACGCGCTCAAGTGTCGCGTCAGACTAGAAATAAAAATGAATTTTGGAGAATTGATTTTTGAATTACCATCAACAGTGAAAAGAAACGTAAGAAAGATCTAGAAAATTCGTGTTAGAATTATTAATCTTACTTTTTCGGTCATATATAATAATAATAATATAATATATATATATATATATATATATATATATATATATATATATATATATATATATATATAATGTGTGTGTGTGTGTGTGTGTTGTACCTAGTAGCCAGAATGTACCTAGTAGCCAGAATGCAGTACTTGGCCTGCTATGCAAGGCCCGATTTACCTAATAAGTCAAGTTTTCCTGAATTTATATATATTTTTTCTTTGAAATTATAAAGCTATCCATTTCATTATGTATGAGTTAAATTTTTGTTAATTTGAGTTAAAATTAACGTAGATATATAACCGAACCTAACCTACCCAACCAAACCTAACCTAACCTATCTTTCCTAACCTAAACAAACATAACTAAGTCAATAATTTATGTTCTTAATATAATATAATGATAATATTTAAAATAAACCAAATTGAAACAATTTTTCTTTTGAAAAACTGTGTTTTTCATGTGTTTTTCACGTGAGGGAAATCTTCGAATCCTCTTTACCAATTGTTTTGAAATTTTGACACAACGTTGCATTCGAATAGGCGCGTGTTTTTATATACCTACTATATTCATGCCTCACATGTGACAGGAAAAAAACATGTTTTTTTTTTAAACAGTGCCATGTGTTGAATGTAAGAGAAACACACGCTGTAATCTCTGAAAGTTCTTCACCGATTCCTTTGAAATGTTGACATAACGTTCCATTCGAATACGCACATGTTTTTATACATCTACTATTTAGATACCACACCTGTGACAGGTAAAAATATTTTTTTTTAAACAGCTCCATCTGTTGCACGTAGGAGCAACATTCACAATAATAAATATGTTACAATTCCATTTCAATGTTTCCGATTGCATTGATAAATTTAATTTTCATAGATTTCGATTTATTTAAATTGTTATTTAATTACTAGCAGTACCCGGCCACGCGTTGCTGTGGCTCAGGAACGCTTGTGCGTTGCTGAGCCACAGCAACCTTTCCTGTTCCCCAGTCCTCTCCACCATTCCATCCTCTCCTGTCTCCTCGGCCTCCCAACCATTCCCCACTCCACCGTCCCCTCGTCCTCCCCACTCCACTATCCCCTCTTCCTTCCCACCATGCCCCACTCCCCTGTCCCTTTGTCCTTCCCACCATTCTTCATTCCCTCATTAACTCGTCCCCTCCATCCCAAACTACCCCGTCCCCCTCGTCCTTCCCCACCATTACCCCCTCCCTTGTCCCCTCGTCCTTCCCCACCATTACCCCCTCCCTTGTCCCCTCGTCCTTCCCCACCATTACCCCCTCCCTTGTCCCCTCGTCCTCCCACCATCTCTCACTTTCGTCCCCTCGTCATCCCCATCATTCCCCACTCCCTCGTCCAATGCCTTCCCAAATTGTCTGATGTTTCTATCAGAAAATTGGGGACATCAAGTGATATGATGTTCCCATCTCTGAAATATAAGAAAAACAGTTAAAAAATTATATGAAAATATGAAAAAATAAAAAATAAACTATACCCACAAAATCAATGGAATGGTAAACAACACAGCTCAATTCCAACGCAATTCACACAAAATAATTAAATCAAAATGAAAATAAATCAAAATGTATGAAAATTCAATTCATCAATGCAATCAGAAACATTGAAATGGAATTGTAACATATTTAGTATAGCATGTGTGTGTTGCTCTTACATGCAACAGATGGCGTTGTTTTTTCAAGGAAAGCATAGTTTTACCTGTCACAGGTGTGGCATTTATACTTATACTTACGAAATGAACGGTATGGTAAACAACACAGCTCAATTCCAATACAATATCACACAAAAAAATTCAATAAAAATAAAATAAATCGAAATCTATGAAAATTCAATTTATCACTGCAATCGGACACATTGAAATGGAATTCGTGATATATTTAGTATAGCGTGCATGTTGCTATTATGTGCAACAGATAACGCTGTATTTCAAACACGCATGTTTTTACCTGTCACGGAGAAGGCATCCATATAGTAGGTATATAAAAAGATGCGCCTATTCGAATACAACGTTGTGTCAAAATTTCAAAGCAATTGGTGAAGAACTTTCGGAGATATCAGCGTGTGTTGCTCTTACGTCCAACAGACGGCGCTGTTTAAAAAAAAAACATGTTTTTTCCTTTCACAGGTGAGGCATGTATATAATAGATATATAAAAAGACGCGCCTATTCGAATGCAACGTTGTGTCAAAATTTCAAAACAATCGGTTAAGAAGAGGTCTCGAAGATTTCCCTCACAGGAAAAACACATGAAAAACACAGTTTTTCAGAAAATGAATGTTTTTTACCGTCACAGGCATGACATCTATATAGTATGTATAAAAAACATGCGCGGATGCGAGTGGAACATTGTGTGAAAATTTCAAAGCAATCGGTGAAGAACTTTCGGTGATTAGCGATTTTGAAGAAACGAACATTTCCATTTTATTTATATAGATTTTGTGTAACATTGCACTGGAATTGAGCTGTGTGTTTTACCATACCATTCATTTCGTGAGTATAGTTAATTTTGTTTATTTTTTTCATTGTTTTTATTTCGTTTTATTACTGTTCTTCTAATTTTTCAGTGATGGGAACATCAGATCATTTGATGTTCCCAATTTTCTGATGGGAACATCAGATCATTTAATGTTCCCAATTTTCTGATGTGAACATCAGATCATTTAATGTTCCCAATTTTCTGATGGGAACATCAGATCATTTGGGAATGCATCGGACGAGGGAGTGAGGAGGACGAGGGGAAGGGAGTGGGAGATGGTGGGGAGAACGAGGGGAAAGAGGTGGGGGATAATGTTGGGGAGGACGAGGGGACGGGGAAGTTGGGGATGGTGGGGACAGGGGAATGGAGAATGGTGGGGAGGACAAGGGGACAGGGGAGCGGAGGATGGTGGGGAGGAAGATGGGACAGCGGAGGGGAGAAGGGGTTGGGAGGACGAGAGGATGGGGAATTGTTGGGAGGACGAGGGGATGGGGGAGGGGAGAATGGTGGGGGACTGGGGGACAGGGAAATGTTGCTTGGCTCAGCAACGCACATGCGTTGCTGAGCCACGGCAACGCGTGGCCAGGTACAGCTAGTGTGTGTGTGTATATATATATATTATATATATATATATATATATATATATATATATATATATATATATATATATATATATATATATATATATATATATACTCCCTCTGGCTGGAAGAAGGGGGACCCATAGGCTCGGAGGAAACCACACATAACGCATTGGAGGGAATGTGGGTCCCCTCCAATACAGTTTCTGTGTGCTTTTCTCCTACCACCCCCTTCCCTTTTTTTTTTTCCTTTATTGTGTATTTAAAGGTTACAAAACATACAAGACAAATGCCTAAAGGTTATGGATCTCTTGAAGCTCCTCCGCTTCTGGACAGGAACCGAGGACGCAGCAAGCATTTCCCCTCTGGATCGCCACACTGAGACGCTGAAATAAAAAACTGGAAGCCCTTGGGTCTCTGGTGACGTCAATGAGCTTGGACCCCAATTCCTTGAGAAATCCCAAGGCACTCTTGCCCCAGGGGCCATGCGTCTCAGACGCTATGGGAACAAAGAGGTATTGACCTTCCAGTCGCCTGTACTTGAGTGATTTT
Source organism: Procambarus clarkii (assembly GCF_040958095.1). Lineage (NCBI taxonomy): Eukaryota > Metazoa > Arthropoda > Malacostraca > Decapoda > Cambaridae > Procambarus > Procambarus clarkii. The sequence goes on from NC_091153.1 coordinate 19,205,324, forward strand.
GCTGTTTCCCTGTGGTTGGCCGCCCCACCTGCTTGATCAGCTCCGAAGTGTACATAGGTGTCAGCCAGGGTGGATACACATGTGTAGTCCCACACCAACTGTCTACCCTCCTTCCATGAGTATATGGTGATGCCATCAGGGCGAAGTGCTGGGAAATCCGGGTTTTGGACCCCTAGGATGCGAGGTTCTCTCTCCGCTGGGCACCCAGCTGAGACGAGGCTTCTCTTGATGATGTCATTGACCTCGTTGTGTCTTGCATGCCAGCCCTTTGTGCTTCCGCAATGCAACCCATGCAGTCCGTATTGGTCTGCTTCCACCCTGTTGCAAATACACTTGTATTCAGTGTGAATTGGGGCACCAAGGCGGAGGGCCACTGCTACACGAAGGGATTCTGGATCTAGGCGCGTGCCCATTGCAGACATGGGTACTGCCAGGAGGAAGTCTCCTGCATGGGGGGCACGCACTGCTCTGAGGCGGGCTTTCTCCTTGTCTGATGTTGCGACGCTTAGCATGGCATCAGCTACTTTTTCCACTAGAGGGTGGTCCCAGCCGGACTGTTTGTGTTGTTTTGTTGGCTCTATAATGGTGGCTGGGGCTGCAAGAACATTCCACTGATTTGAACATTCAGTGAAAGCAGGATCGTGTATTCCTGCTGAATCTCTCAGGGTTGCAGGTAAAATATCTCTGACGAGGTCGTGCGATGCATGAGAGGAGGAAAGGAAGGCTGGTAGAGCAATTTGGGAGGCTGTGCGGACACCAAGGCCGCCGTGTCTTACAGGAAGGGTTGCTTGCTCCCACTGAGAGTCGTCCAATGGCAGGTTCAGGACTTTCACCAGCATGGACCTCAGAAGGGTGTCATACACATTTAACTTAGGGCTGCTGTAGGATGGAGAACATCTCAGAAAGTAGGTCAACTTAGGGAGAGACAGGCATCTTGTAAGGAGAAAGAGAGCATCATGGGCATCAATCTTGTCAATCCTGTCCTGCATTCTCTTTAGGTCAGTGATTTTTGCAGCCAGGACCTCCTCGATTGCTCGTGGGCCAATGGGGGCACCCAGGAGAGTGCAGTCCGGTGATTCGACAACGAGAATGTCTGGAAGAGCATTTTGTATTTGCCCAGTGATGTCTGGGTTGCGGGAGATTATTTCACATTTGGATGCATTGAGAATGAGGCCTAAGGCTGCTCCCTGCAGCCTGCTATATATATATATATATATATATATATATATATATATATATATATATATATATATATATATTATATATATATATCTATATGTATATATAGCTCCCTGCTATATATATATATATATATATATATATATATATATATATATATATATATATATATAATATATATATATATATATACACACACGCCCGTCAGGAAACACAGCTGAATGCCTACCACATGCGCTGCCTTCGACACATCTTGGACATCACCTGGCAGGACAAGGTGACAAACAACAACATCTTGGGGAGAGCAAGAATCACCAGCATGTACACAATGCTGAAACAGAGACGAATGCGCTGGCTCGGGCACGTTGTGCGAATGGGCGACGGCAGGATTCCCAAGGATCTCCTGTACAGAGAGCTGAGGCAGGGAAAGCGTCCAACAGGCAAGCCCCAGCTATGGTACAAAGACGTATGCAAGAGGGACCTGAAAGCCATGGACGTCGATCTTGCTATATGGGAGACACTGGCTGCAGACCGTTCAGCCTGGAGGCAGTCTGTTCAACGAGGTCTCTCCAAGTTCGAGGAGTCACTTGCCAAGGAATCGGAGGCAAAGAGACAGAGAAGGATAGCTGGTAGCCAGGAAGACAGACCAGAATCGGACTTCGTTTGTGCTCGGTGTGGGATGGACTGCCACTCTCGGATTGGCCTCATCAGTCACACCAGATGCTGCACCAGGATTGGCAACTAGGGCGCAACTCCATAGTCTCCCGAGACTGAAGGATGCCTACTATATATATATATATATATATATATATATATATATATATATATATATACATATATATATATATATATATATATATATATATATATATATATATATTTATATATATATTGTGTATATGCCTTAGTGCATTGTATGTGAATAAATTGGATACGGAACACGCGGAAGATATTCAACTGTAAAAGATTATTAATCAAAACTAATTTTTAATCTCTTCAAAATATAGTTTTAATGAATGCCGCATTGTGTATCTAAATATCTATAAGAAGCTAACATTTATCACTTACAAATCAATTATTTTATCACCTTTCAAAATTATTTATTTAATTACCAATCATATTTTTACCATGAATGAAAGAATGCAGAGTATTATCTGACAACCCACCTTCGGAAGGTCCTGGTCATCACAGCTCACAACGAAGGCAACTCGAACTGATCCAGAGCGGAAGGGGAAGGTGGTGACTGCCCTGAGCCCCTGCTGGAGAGTGCCCAGGGCGTGGTGTCTGTTCCTTGGCTGTGTGGCCCGGAACTGTGAGACTGGGGCGAGGAAAGACGCCCCGGAGGTGTGGTAGATCACCTCCCCGCCCCGGGTCCCGTACCCAACCACACCTATATCTATGTCACTGTTCACGAGAGTGCGGGAAATTAAACATTTTAGTACTCAGAGATTGAATTGTTTTATGTTTAGGTGCCATACCTGCATTAAAATTGATAATGTGAATAAGTAATTAAAAAATTATGAAGCTTCTTAAAATTAAACAAATGTTGAAAATAATTGGATGCAACAGACTATGATTAAATGCTGGTCAGAATGCCACTGTATAGTGGCAATGAGGTCCAGCACCATCTAACCATTGCAAGAATCATGCAGATATAATCTAATAAGCCTTCGTTTTAACCAAAAACATGCAATAATATACAAACATTATAAATTTATACTTTTTTTTATTAAAAGAAGTTTTAGGCTTTACAACAGACATCTCAAATTTTATCGGAGTAGCGTATGGAAATTGTCTCCACCAACAACCCAACAATCGTCGCGGCTGTCAAGGTATATTTTACCTTAAGTTCTTTTGTCTTGCAATTCTCTCGAGCACTGGAGGCAAGGGCCGGATCAGGTGTTGGTACATGAAGGTGTCACACTTGGCCTCGTTGACCAGCAGCAGCAGGTCCAGCCGCTGTGTGGGCCACACTGGCTCCCTCACCAACCTCCCGCTCTTTATATCTGAAACAATATATACAGAATATTTGTGTGTTGTGGAAGCACTGATGGAAGATATATTATTCACCCTCAAGAGTATTACAAAAGGAAGTTTGCATCAGTGCACCTAATATATACCAAACTATATAAATTCCTAGCTATATAAAAACGTTAATACATAATAATAATAAATAATACATAATATATAAATGCCTACTATATAAATACCTGATATAATAATCCTTAATATATAATATATGATATATAATACCTAATATATAAAATCTAACATATATGATATATAATACCTTATATATAATACCTAATCTATTGTGAAATATATAATACATAATATAACTGGCGGACAGTGCCAAATATTTTCATGGGGGTCTGAATGTGACTGGCACGCTGTTGCCTCTTGAATTCTGGCGACCCCGTCCAGCCTATGTTCATCCCGTACCCCAGACCATTCACTCTGCTAGTGTGGGTGGAACTAGGCCCAAGCGTGTCGCTTCCAACTTTCTGACAGATATTATTAAAGACTACATGGGATCACCCGGCGTTGCCCGGGTGTCTGTCTCCCTTCTCTCCTACTATTTATCCATCCATCTACCTGTATTAATCAATCCATCCATCTATCCGTCCATCCATCTGTTCCTCCATCAAAGAATCCATCTAGCTACCTATCTTTTTGTCTATTTATTCATCTATCTATCCAACTATCTATCCCTATATACATTTCAAAATGTTTATATTCATCTATCCATCCGTCATGCTAATCATTATATATATAAATATATATATATATATATATATATATATATATATATATATATATATATATATATATATATATATATATATATATATATATATATATATATATATATATTATTAAATATGACCGAAAAAGTAAGATTAATAATTCTAACACGAATTTTCTCAATCTTTCGTACATTACGCTTCACTGTTGAAGGTAAATCAAAAATCAATTCTCCAAAATTAATTTTTATTTCTAGTCTGACGCGACACGGGCGCGTTTCGTAAAACTTATTACATTTTCAAAGACTTTTAGTTCACAAATACACAACTGAATAGAACTTACGTATCTCCGATTTTATATCTACATTTGAGTGAGGTGGGAGGGGTGATGTGGCATTAACACAAGACAGAACAAAAGGGGATATTAATAGGGTATTAAAAGTATCAACACAAGACAGAACACAAACAATGGGTATTGAATAGAAGTGTTTGTAGAAAGCCTATTGGTCCATATTTCTTGATGCTTCTATATTGGAGCGGAGTCTTGAGGTGGGTAGAATATAGACTCCGCTCCAATATAGAAGCATCAAGAAATATGGACCAATAGGCTTTCTACAAACACTTCTATTCAATACCCATTGTGTTCTGTCTTGTGTTGATACTTTTAATACCCTATTAATATCCCCTTTTGTTCTGTCTTGTGTTAATGCCACATCACCCCTCCCACCTCACTCAAATGTAGATATAAAATCGGAGATACGTAAGTTCTATTCAGTTGTGTATTTGTGAACTAAAAGTCTTTGAAAATGTAATAAGTTTTACGAAACGCGCCCGTGTCGCGTCAGACTAGAAATAAAAATGAATTTTAGAGAATTGATTTTTGATTTACCTCCAACAGTGAAGCGTAATGTACGAAAGATTGAGAAAATTCGTGTTAGAATTATTAATCTTACTTTTTCGGTCATATTTAATAATATATGTCTACAGGAAAGACTGCTACCAAAATATACTAATATATATATATATATATATATATATATATATATATATATATTTATATATATATATATATATTTATATATATATATATATATATGCGAACAAGCCTGAATGGTCCCCAGGACTATATGCAACTGAAAACTCACACCCCAGAAGTGACTCGAACCTATACTGCCAAGAGCAACGCAACTGGTATGTACAGGACGCCTTAATCCACTTGACCATCACGACCGGACATAAGGAAGTGATAGCCGAAGCTATTTGAACTTCAGCTTTGATAGCCGAAGAATATTTGAGGTGATTTGATAAAATGCTATGCCCAAGATTACCATCCGAGTGACGGCGGGGAAGTGGTTCAAATAGCTTCGGCTATCACTTCCTTATGTCCAGTCGTGATGGTCAAGCGGATTAAGGTGTCCTTTTGCGTCGTTGTTTGTGTGTTGTTGATTAAGGCATCCTGTTGCGTTGCTCCTGGCAGTATGGGTTCGAGTCACTTCTGGGGTGTGAGTTTTCAGTAATATATATATTATATATATATATATATATATAATATATATATATATATATAATATATATATATATATATATATATATATAATATATCTATATATATATATAATATATATATATATATAATATATATATATATATATAATATATATATATATATATAATATATATAATATATCTATATATATATATAATATATATATATATATATATGGAAGGGAGTACCACCTCTAGCTGGAAGAAGGGGGACCCATAGCCTCGGAGGAAACCACGCATAACGCATTAGAGGGAATGTTGAGATCCCCTCCAATACAGTTTCTCTGTGCTTTTCTCCTACCACCCCCTTCCTTGAATATTTTTTGTGCTTTATTATGCATTTGATGGTTACAAGATATACATGGGTTGATACAAAAATAATAATGCAAAAAGGTGCTTAAAGGTTATGGATCTCTTGAAGAACACAACAATGGGAAACTTGATGAATGTCACAGACGGGTTCGATCATTGTTGCAAGTCAAACACTTCTTCGAATTCCTCTGAAGTTGGACTAGTGCCCAAGACGCAACAGGCATTTCCCCTCTGAATCGCAACACTGAGGCGCTGGAACAAGAAACTTTTTGCTCTCTGGTCTTTTGTAGCGCTGATCAATTTGTCCCCCAATTCCTTCAGGAACTTCAAATGCACATTTTCCCCACGAACCGAGGGTCTCCGAGCCGATCGGAACAAAGCTGTAGCAGTGTGCTAGACCTCTGTATTTAATAATTTTCTGCGATTCCCTGAAAGAAGCAGCACCACCGCTTTCACGTGTGCTGTAGTGGAGGTAGGTACTGGCCAGTGTGGCAGCGCACGTGTAGTCCCATACCACTTGCTTACCATCCTTCCAAGGTAGCAAGGTGACCCCATCAGGGCGCTTCTGAGGGTCGTTAGGTCTGGATAAGTGTGGTTCTCTTTGTGCCGGGCAGCGGGCTGTGGCGAGGCTCCTCTTGATGATGTCGTTGACTTCTTCATGTCTTGCAATTTTACCCTGTGATTTACGACATACCAGACCATGACGACCATATTGGTCTGCCATCGCAGTTCCGCAGATGCACCTATGTTCGGTGAGGATGGGGGCGGCAAGGCGAAGGGCAACTCCAATGCGGAGAGCGTCATGACTGAGGCGAGTTCCCAGGGCTGCATTGGGCACAGCAAATAAAAAATCCCCGGCGTGGGGTGCTGTTACCGCTAGGAGGCGGGCTTTGTTTTCAGCATCAGCGTTGTCAATCATTGCTGTGACAGTCTTTTCCATTATGGGGCTATCCCAGTGGGCCTGCTTGTGGTCTTTTGGGACTTGTGGTCGGGGTTGAGGGTGTGCAATGGTGTCCCATTGTCTGGCTGCTTCGATGAACGTTTGATCATGAGTTCCCGCTGTCTCTCTCATACGCTCTGGTAGGATCTGCCCTACCAATTCGTTGGCTGCTGTACATGAGGATAAGAATGCTGGAAGTGCTACCTCAGTTGCCTTTCGTATGCCTATCCCTCCAAATCTCACTGGTAGTGTTGCTTGGTCCCACTGACTGTCATCTAAATCTAGGTTGAGCGCCTTCCTGAATATTGACCTGAGGAGCTCATCATATTGATTTAGAAGTGGGTTGCCAAAAGTTGGTGCACACCTTAAGAAGTATGTTAGCCTGGGCAGGGTAAGGCACTTTGTGAGAAGGTAGAGGGCATCGTGGGAGTCTAAGTCCCCAATTCTCTCTTCCATCCTCTTTAGGTCTCTAAACTTTTCGTCAAGGACTGCAGCAATGGCATTGTGGCCCAGAGGTGCTCCGAGTAGTGTGCTGTCGGTAGGTTTAACGACTGAGGCTTCTGGTAGAACTGATTTCACTGCTCTAATGATTACTTCACTAGATGCAATAATTTCGCACTTGGAGGGGCTAAGAACGAGACCCATGGACTCCCCCCGTGTCTTCACCAGCTGTAAGTCTTCTAGCAGGGAATCTTGTGTGCCTGCCAGAGTGCCATCATCCAGGAACCAGATGTTGAGCTCGCTGGACAGTCTGGTTGTAATTTCTCGAACCGCTATGCAAAAGAGGAACGGTGCAAGTGGGTCACCCTGTTGAATTCCCTCTGCTGAGGTGACTTCATGTTTGCCAAACAGGAGGGTTGAGTCTTTGCTGTAGCCTGCTGACACAAACGGGAGAATGCTTGGGCAATGTTCCTGGACTGCAGTGAGGATTGCTTCCCTTTTGACCGAGTTGAAAGCGTTTTTAAAATCTAATTTTACTACTGCCTGGTCTTCAGTAAGAGAGCTAATGTAGGCTCGTGCAGCATGAGCCGCTGCTTCACAGCCTTGGGGGACTCCAAACCCCAGCTGGTTGGGTTGCAGCATGGTGGCTGCTTCCGTTCGGATACTTCTGACAGCAGCCCTTGCAACTAGGCGGCGAAGGGTATTACCAACGGCAATGGGTCTGATTCCTCCCCCCTTCTTTTGAGGGCACATAGGGATGCACCAAAGAAGAATGGTTTGATTTCATCAGGGATTAACCCGGCGAGGCAGTTGTTGACAAACGTTGTGATTTCTGTCAGGAGCGCTTCTGCAGCTGGGCCAAGAACAGGGTTCACCATTTCCTTCACATGTTGAGGTCTAACCCCTGTGTAGCCTCCTGAGGAGCCCGGGGGAAATGAAACGATAGCTTTATAAACCTCTGACTCCCGGAGGACGAGAGGTTCCTGGTTAGGGGCGAGCCTGACCTGTGGGGGAGGTCCACCTACGGCCCTGAGGGGGTGTTTTTCTCTCAGTGCTTGGGCTGTGGTTTCATCCCTGGGCAAAATTTTGTCCTCATTTGTGATTAACCTGAGTGCCCCGACTGTATTGCCCTCTTCAATTTTCTTGCTGACTTGGGTACCTAATTTTCTGTTGTCGCTGATTGTCGTACTTGGTCTGCCTCGGCGGTGTTTGGTGTGTTTGGGGAGGCGGACTAGGTTGTCAGCCCTAGGAAAATCCCTAATTGCTTTATTGACGGATGAGGCCAGTGTCTTGCCTCCTCTGTCTGGTACACCTAAGCATGCATTGCCAAAAAGTAACAGATTGTGCCAGGCTTTGATGGTATCAGGTGCAACAAGGTTATTTGACCCTCTGTTGACTTTTGCGATGAGGTCCGTGTATTTCCCTGCAGCAAAAGGGCGAGAGGCCTTTGGGATGTG